>NC_088200.1:46177533-46482533 GCF_028769735.1 Zonotrichia leucophrys gambelii | reverse complement strand
ATGTGTAGGTGGTACATGCTATTGGCTAGAATAGCTGATGTTTGAGTAAAACAATAGTTGTTTCACTGAATTCAGATGCCATCTAGTTAATGGATTTCTGGGGATTTCTTCTAAGAATGTAAGAGTATCCAGCAAAACAATGCTTTCCTGTGACAAAATTTTAACTGAGTTCTGAGTGTTATTATCTTATGGGTTTTATTACCTTTATAAGTAAAAAGTAGTTATTTATTAATCTATGCAGTCTTTGGTTATAGTACATGTGTAAAGTGAATAAAAATACAAAAAATCTAAAAACTTTCAGAGTAGGTAATAATCTGGTATATAATCAGATTATATAATCAGGTCTAAATAAATATGTAGCTTCAGCAACAAGGTTATTATAAGGAGGATCTCTTGAGGAGAACAAGAGTAGTGTAGCTGTCTGTTTTGGCATGTCAGAGATGTGACTGGAAACTCTTCCTTTGAGCTGCTGAAGTTGCTCAGCTGAGCAGGGCAGTGCCATGGGAGCTGGGCCCTGTCTGGGCAGTCTGAAGAGGCACAAGCCATGAATGCTCTCTCTGTGATGCTGTGGTACTCCAGAGTGGTGCCACCTGACTTTCCCTGCTGGAGAAGCAGAACATTGAAATGTCACACAGTTCAGCCATACCAAAGCGATGCTTTAAGGAGTATGCATGCTGGGACACTGTGCTGTTGAAAATGCAAATGCAAAATGATGACACCGGATACTTTGACCGTAAAATCTGCCTGCTTGTCCGTGTTCTTACTGATTGTGGCAGTCCATGTTCTTACTGACCCAGTAGTAGTTTTCATCCGTCACTTTAGGCAAGCATAAAGTTTATTTTGATTTTTCATCTATTTGCTTGAGCAAATGCAGCATCTGAAAAGAATACTGCATTTGTCATGTACTAAGCATGGAAATAGCTATATGATATAGTGTGTATGTGTAAAGCTAGCAAGGATGTCCTCTCAGAACTTAGCTATTTGATTTACCTTTTTTTTTTCTTAACAAAAAGCAGGGATTTTTTGTGGAGAATCTAATTATAATTTTTTTAATTATAAAATTGTTCCTTGCTAATATTACCCTTGACCTGATTTCTTAAATTCAGAGTGCCAGTGGTATATTTATGTCTTTAGAGCCTCCATCACTTTATGTGTGTATGTATGCACATGAAAGTATGTGCATAGGTGGTATTTATATTCAGATATGCAAGGAACATGATTAAAATGTGATTTGTACATTCTTTACTTTTTCAGTATTATTCCAAACTTCCTAGATTTGAAATGTTTCAAGTAAGAGCTACAATAATATAGCAGTTCTGTCACTCCTATCCAGCTAATGAGCTGACTTGCCCAGGTCCCCTCTCCTTGTAGGAGGAAAAAGTATACAAGGGGTCTACCTTCATTTTGGAGGAGCTGCTTAATTAGTGTATGGCTTCTTGGAGTACCTCAGAAGACATAACATATGAGAAGACAGCATAAAAACTCAAAAACTAGTGACTCTCCAGGGGAAGTAGCAGTTCAAAAACACTCTCAAGTTAAGGATGGTCTGCCATAAGCTGCAGGAAATGTGCCACAGTATCTGGAACTGTGCTTTCCTCTGGGTGGATTTACAATGGGCTTGGCCTCAGAGCCTGCCTGGATTTCACAGTGTATGTGCACAGCCCTGCCGGTGTGCACCAAGGAACACGTAGAAGTTGGGAGCAACACTGTGAATGTAGGAACAAGCAGAACGCAAACCCAACATTTGAGCCTCTCACAGTATTTGTGGGATGAAAATAAAAATGGAATCATATGTTTTTACTTGGATAGCTGCTGTGCCAGAGCTTCTTATCATGGTTGTCAGCCTTGCTGGGCTCTGTGTGCACCTTGAGGGTGAAGAGATGAAGGAACACTGCCTGTAGTAAGGGACAGGTCTTCTGGGGACGAAGTCTTTCCAGTGGCTGCTAAATAGCCTCTGAGAAACTTGCACATGGAAGGAGGCTGGCAAGAGGAACAGCCCTGGGCTCCGAAGGCCTTGTCAGTGGGGTGAAGGACAGCCAGGAGGAGCTTTGCCTTGTAGGGGATGGCAGAAGTTCTTCCCAGGGCTACTCACAGCTCCTGATTTGGAAGCAGTCTCTGCACTGGACTTGCCTTTGTGCTCCCCAGTTCACCTCCTTCTTAGGTCTCCCAGCAGTCAATGCCTGCTGAAGCTGCCTGCCCATTCTGTTTTCAGTTAGTAGGTTTCTTTGTTCCTTATAAAAGGCCTGAGCTCCCCCCACCCCACCCTCCTTCCAGTTTAATGCTGGGATCAGCTGTAATGACAGTGATATCCCAAATGGAGTAACTGAGTTGGTGGCATGTGGAGTGAAGTGGGTGCTCATTCAGTGAGAGGGCCTGAAACCGGGTGTGGGTGGGTTTCAGTTACCACAACCTCTTCAGTCTCCCTGGGAAAGGAGGAGCAACGCCTTCACAGTAGCATGAGAGAAAGGGGTAAATGCTAGAGAGAGATACTTGCCATAAAACTTTCACTTATACCATTAAGTGTTTCCTTTATGATGCTCTCAAGATATGTTTCCAGGGGAAACCAGGAAGATACACAATGTGTAATACACACTTGTGAGGTGTACTATTAAAAAAACTTATTAATTACCCCAGCTGATTCCTTACTGCAGTCAGTTCAGGGCTGTACTTTCAAGACCCTGCACTTTGTTTGTACTTGTTTGTAGTTTAACTAAAGAAAAAATTACTTCATCATTTTAGTGCTGGGGGTATATTTGAGGCTTGAAAGAAACCTCTGTCTCTCCTCTAGTACTGCCTGTGAATGGACCAGGGAAGCTGTCTGACAGGTATGCGCATACCAACATTTGATACATAGTTCCTTTATGTTTCTAGTGTATGTTTTATAGTGACACCAGTAAGCTGGCTCTTGTCTAATGAGGTCTTCAGCATCAGCTGTCATGTTATCATACTAGCGCAGAGGTCATTGAGAGCTCTGAAGCATGAGCAGCAAAAAAGCAGAAGCAGAGGAGACTAAGAGAACAGCTTAAATGTCTTCCTCAGGAGTACATAACCTAACACAGAAAGACCCCAAATAGCTTTGTGGGAAAAATGTTCTTCTCTTCATGTGTAAGAAGAACCAGCAGGATTAGCTTTTCTTTCTTTCTTTTAAATCATCTCAATCCATATGAAAATGTTGTTTCTTTGGCATGAATGAAGAACATATAAAAAAGTGGAAAAGCAAAGGGGTTTTCTGTTCATTCATTTGTGGTTTTCTTCTGTAAGGAGTGCTTCATGATCTCTAGACTAAAGCTTGGAACTGGGGTGACTATCATTGTTGGAAGCAGTGGCCAACCATTCTTGAAGAAAAATGTACCAAATGCTACAAAACAGTTGCTGTTCTTAGTTTCTGATTTCAGATAATAAGATTTGCCCTCAGCAGCGTTACTTTACCTAAGTATTGGATCATAACAAATATGCTATTATTCATATGACTTGTTTTCAGTAAATTTATATTTATACTAGTTTTGTTATAGCAAAGCAATTTACTTGTATGCATTTCCACTTGTAAGAAAGAAATGCTGCATTGTGTACTTTCAGCTCTGGGATGGAGCCTTTTTGTATGAAGGGTAGGTCAAAAGTTTATATCAGGCTTTCAAAATAGAGCTCACAGGCATAGAATAGAGTAAATATTATTTTTTAAAAAAAACCTTTGGAAAGGGTGTTTTCATGTTTTTGGACTTGGTTGTCCTAGTTGTCCTAACATATTGTTAGCATAACATAGTGTTAAACAAATTACATAATATGCTGTTTTATATTGGTATTTCAGATGGATGCAAATGCACACTAGAGAACAGGTCACAGAATTTCTAGCTATACCTTACAAAAGCAGAACATGCAAACTATAGGGCTTTGTGTGTTTGATAAATACAGCTGTTGTTTTGTTGATATGTTCTTGTACATGATAATTATGTTTCCAGATAGAACATACCAATAGAGAAATATTCACCTTTTGCAGTTTTCTGTATGGTGGAAGAATGGTAGCCCTTGGCATGAGGGAAACAGATGGCCAAACTCTGTTGCATTATCTTAGACATGAAGACCACTTTTTCTGAAGACATAGGGTTTGAAGTAGTTAAGATATTTACCTTCCATAATAAAACTAAGGGAAAACTATTGCAATTTAGAATGCTACCAGTATTTATGTATTTATCCTTGCTTTTGATTAATCATATAAATATACTGTCCCTGAAACAGAGTCTCTCAGACTTGGTAGGAATCAGAGTTGTGTTTACCTGTTCATAATCCCTCCGACTAACAGAATGTGAAACGAATTTGAAAGATTTAATTATTAATTAAATAAATTTTATGTATCTTCCTTAATAAAAGTTTAGAGCTAACTCAAGACTTTTCTTGGAACGCAGGAAAATTTTAATCTCATACTGAAATTCCTGGAGAATACTCCTGGAGACCTGCAGGACGTAGTGTTGTACGGCCTCTCTCAGCCTCCATCATTTTTAGTCCAGCTTAGGTGTAGAGGTGATGAACTGTAGGTGTAATGTGAAGGAAACATAAAAGGTTTAAACCCTAAACCTGTCTCTATCAAATTAGTACTTAAACTAGTTTTCACAGAAAATCAGATGGTGCTCAGCATATTATTACCATTTTAATAAATACCTTACAGAAAACATACATGTTGGTTTATGAATAATTGCGTATTGTACTGATCTCAAAGAAGATAATAAATGATCAATCTTGATTTGCTTGTGCCTTGGAATCTACTGGAGTCTGCTTTCCAACACCCTCATATAAGCATTCATTTGAAATTAATCACACATGTTTGCAAACACTGATTTTGCCTTTCCTCTCTGCTAGGGAGGTAAGAGTTTGTATGATACCTGCTTTTATGAATGCTGATGTTTGCTTCTGGTTTTGTTCGTAACATTTCCATCAAAGAGCAGCAGCCAACAGACTGACTTTAAACAGTTTGCTGTTCAGTTGAGTTGTGAGTAGCATCAAGAAAATATTTTTTGAGAAACTTGATTTGTGATGCTTTTTCTGCACAGAGAGTTCTTTAGGCAGAATTTGTCGAAGCTGCTCCAAACTGTATAAAATGGAAAATAAGCACAGACTGGAAAGAGTTGATTCTCTTTAGGGAATCTGTGGTTTATCAGAGGGATCCTTTCAAGAGAAGGGAGGAGAAGGTCACACAAGGTGGGATCCTGTCCTGCTTTGAACCCATTTACAAAGCTGTGCAAATTCTTGAGGAATTACTTGACCTCTGTGAAGGCACCTAGTTTATCTCTTCTCTTGCATACTTACCTCTGAATTACACCTGAACCATAATAAGATACCTCTAAAATGGTGACAATTATCTGTTTGTAGCTATAAAAGATAAGGATGAGGTTGTGTTTTGTTGGGTGGGGGCTTAGGTGTTGGTGGTATTTTTTGTTGTTGATTTGTCTGATTTTGGTGGGGGGGGTCTTGCTGGTTTGGGTTTTTTTGGTTGGATGGGTAGGTTTGGGGTTTTTCTGAATTGAAGGTGTGGAGAAGAGAATGCTGACTTTTGGCTGCATAATAGTAGTGTAGTTTTGCTGTGTAATTTTGATTATCTGGCACAAAGCTGTATTTGATTAACTGCATTTCCTGTAAAAGAGTTGGAGGTTCTGGTTCACAAAAGCTTGAATTAACATTAGTTAAGAAGCTACAGAACATCAGCTGAATTTTATGTTTCAATTCTATCTTCCATTTCCTTCAGTAATTCAGTATCTGTCTTAGGCTTTATTGTAGTAGTCACTTGAACTATTTTGAGTGCATCACTTGTACAATGAGGATGGGTATTTTGTTTCTCTAAGTTTGTGGCTGCACTAGAATGACTAACTTTATTACAGTCTGAAAAACAACCAGATCAAATTTGTAAGAGGATTTTTCTTCTGTAGAAAGCACTCAAACTAGCTGTCCACATAATGGCAGGTATTCTTTTCCTTTCTAAGGAAGATGGTCAATACAATTTCAATCACCTAGGTAAGAAAATGATGGAACAACTTAGTAATATTTTAATGGATAACATTTGCTTAGTTTTTCATAAATATTTAAGACATTCAAGATTATTCTTGAAACAAATTGCTCTACATGAATTTAGATGTTTCATATTCCTTATTTGAAGTAATTATGTACTTAATGAGGTACTTCATAAAATTCTATCCATCCTTTTTTGAATGGGGTACTTCATAAAATTCTATCCATCCTTTTTTGGAATAAATTTTCTCACCTTGCTCTTTTTTGTTGTTCCATTAGTAATTCATGAAATAATATTGTGTAGAATATTGACAGTAATCTTAATGAAATGTTTATTAATAATGAAAATGATACAGAGGAGATAATTCAGTGAATAGTGAAATGATTATATGCTTACTCTTTTTTAAAAAGCAAGTGGAATATGCAAATGTGCCTTTTAAGCAAAACAAGTAAGAAGATTGTGTAGTGATTTTAAATTAAAGATATTCTGTCAGTGGAGCAAACACTTGGCAATAGAATAATATGTACCCCTCTGCCATTTTTTCTAAGTGGTTCTTAACGTCAAACCTGTGTGCTGTTGAGTCTCAAAATGCCATCACTGGGATTCTCACCTTTTTTGGCTTTTTGTAGTTTTTCTGTTCAGTTTTTAACGTAACTGCAAAATATTGTGCTATTGATATAGAAACAGACTTCAGGAATCATTAGTTCTCTTTCTGGCTTTTTTTTTTTTGACTGAAATTTGAGATGTTTTCCTGTTTCATAGGCTTTTCTGTAACTCTAAATGAAATGCCATTGAAATGTTTCCTAGCATCAAGCAACTCTTGTGAGGTTTAATCTCTTAATGTCAGTTAATAAGTTGGATAATCATACAAGGAAGATATAATGGTTCTATTTTTCATTTTGTGAAAAATATTAATATGCCTACTGTATCCATTATCAGCACTGGTAATTCCTTACAAGAATTCTGTTTACGTCTCTGGATGAGTTGTCACTGAAATTCCTTGGTATTTCTATGACCAAGGTGAAAATGGTCAGTTTCAGTTATTAACTTGTAGTAGTATAAATTAGTTGTTGGTGTAGGTTGGTACTTGTGTATCTTTCAAGAGGCATGATACAGTGATACAGTGTCATTGAGGTAATACTTTTTAAGCAATAGAGAAAAAAGTTCATAGAGTACTAGCAGTCTTCACTTAAAAAGGACTGCCTGATCAGTAGCTGTACCAGCTTGAAGCAGGTCAACTCATTTGTGGCAACTGTTGACAGAGGTGATGGCCAAGGATCTCTTCATATGATGTCAGGGTGAGAGCGCAGGCTGCCTGGGCGCATGACCACGTCAGGTGGACTGAGCTGTTTGTATGGGGGACTCCTCCTTTCACTAGCCTTGCTGCCTTCTTTTGATGGAGAAGTGATACTCTAGTTCCGCCCCAGAGCTTGGACAGATACATGTTGCAGAGTGAGGTGGGGAATTTCACTTCTACCTCAGGGAGTTTTGCTACAGTCTTACCAACTGAATATCCCTCCCAGCAGCAGCCTCCAGCTGTGAGCCTGAAAGCTGCTCTTCCGAGTGGTGGGACAGACTGGCTTCTCTGCCTCAGTTCCCAGGAGGATCTTCATGCATTCCATACTACATTTTAACTGATTTGTCACCTGCAAAGCCAAGCTGATCCAAGGCCTGAATTCTGCACAGTTTCATGTTTTCATTTACCCATACTTGGTTTCAGTGGAAATGTGATCCCACTGCATTCCACTGCTAGAGCAGCAACAGACCAAACCATATTTTTTGTTTTCTCTGACGCTGAATTAGTGGTAACATAGAGGACATTAAACTTTCTTCCAAGTGAAGTACAACTTTAAGTGAAATCAAGTATTTTTCTTTTCATGCATTGCCTCTCTATTACTGTTTTAGCTCTTACTCATCCTAGGAATTACTCTGCTGCTTAGTATCTGATGAGGTTTATTGCTCCCATTTTCTGTAAATCTCTGAGGCAATGTACAACCGACTGCTTTGTCTGAGTACAGTTTGATGAAACTGTATAGTTTGGTTATGGTATGGTTCTGCTCATCTGTGTAGGATGTTGATTTCACCCTTACCCATGAATGTTCACTTTCCAGGTACTTGTAGGCTTTTTTTCTGCATCTAATCTCCAAGATGAAAGCCAGTTTTCTGCAAATGTACACACTGTTGTTTTGACAGTTCCTAATAAGCGTGTGTGTACAGTGACTAACAGGGTAGTGGATTTCAATGGCGACTAACAGGGTAGTGGATTTCAATGGCGTTCTTCTTCCTTACATGTTAAGAATGTCCTCTTCTCTCTAATCTAATATAAAATTTCAAACAGTAAAATAGCAGGGTTTTTTTGCCCTTTCATAGGTCGAACTTGGGGAAAAAAACACTATCAAGTGTAGTTTAGCAGTCTTTCTGTTTAAGAGATGTCAGTGTGAATTTTGCTTAGAGAATGGTATGTTTGTTGTTTTAGTTAAAAAGCAGCCTTGTATTTGATCTGAAGATACTATACCTAAGATTTTTTGAAAGTTGCAATGCAGAGAAAGCAAAAACAAATACAGGACAACCATACAAAGGAAAGGCTTGTCATTCTAGGCTTCAACAGTTGTTTTTCTTTTAAATTAGTCTCCTGTATTTTCTTTGTCAGTCACCACAAGTTCTGAAACCTCTCTGCCAGTAGCTGCATTGTCACCTATGTTTAAAGGTTTTCCATAAGTTTTGCAGAGCAAAAAATGTTGTATTTCAATATTCTGTATCTTGATTTTTGCAGGAAGTGTGCCAGGAGAAATAAATTGTACGTGATATGTATATATCTGGGTGCAAGTGCATGCATAAGGATCTACTCTGCATTTAAGCAATCTGGATTCTTTCCTGATTCTGCTTGTGGATGTAATATTGCTAGAAGTACTTTCAGATCTCTGCTTATAAAATTCTTGATGATACAGTAATTGTTGTAGTTATTAACATTCAAGAAAAAAAACCAAAGAGGTTTTCAGAAACTTTCAGTTTTTAAGGTGCTAAGCTCTTAAAAATTTTGATAATTCTCTGTGCCATGATTGAAGAGTCCATCACTATTACAGACATTTCTTTATTATTTTTAGACGACAGTTAATCTTTTTTCATTCATTAGGTTGATTTTATCTGAAAAGAAGTTTAGAAGTCAGATGACAAACCAGGCTGTGTGCTTGAGTCAAGAATGTGGGGTTTTACTCTGTCACAATATTCAATTCTCACCTAAGTACTACACAAGGAGTTATATTAGGACTGGAGAGAGGATGGGGAGGAAAAGGTTGAAAGTAATGTTTTTTAAAAGATGAGGGTGTGTGGCGGTGGTATTCTGATTATGATTGAGTTTTAGGTACATTGTGTGGCCTCAGCAGTCTTCTGACAGATGAGAAGGTACTGTATATCTGGCTTCAGGGAACTGTCTTGACCAATGTAAAGGTGCTGTGGTAGCCAGCAGAAAATTGGTCTCAGTATAGTTTTATCCCCCATTGGTCCATTCTTATGATCCACTGCACTGCTGTTTCACCTTTGCTCTTGTCTTGTATCCACCGGAGGTATAAGTAGAATGATGGTAGCAGAAGCAGTGGCTAACAGAGCCCATAAGGCATTCATATCCTCTCAGAAGAATATGTAGATTTTTTTCTTATGTAATTTCAGGTTTTCTTTTCACTCTGTGAAACAGGCCCACTCAGGGGTCCTGTTCATGCGGTTACGCAATGTTGTTTTTGTTTATTATGGTAAATGGTAAAATTTTTAGACTGTATTGCCATGATGTATTTTTTAGCTTGTTCTGTAATGAATGGTTGAGGCTGTAAAAGGCACAAGTTGATACCAGTCAGTGTCTTGATGTCTAGGGAGATGATCTAGCAGCCTTTTGTTACCTAAATGGAGCCTACAAGAAAGCTGGAAGAGGGACTTTTATGAGGGCATGTAGTGATTGGAGAAGGAGAAATGGCTTTAAACTTAAAGAGAGTAGATTTACATGAGATACTGGAAGAAATTCTTTACATGTGAAGGTGGTAGGGCACTGGCACAGGTTGCTCAGAGAACCTGTTGATGCCCTATCCCTGGCAGTATTCAAGGCTAAGTTAGATGGGGTCTGAGTAAACTGGTCTAATGGAAGATGTCCCTGCTTATGGCAAAGGGGTCTTGTGATTAGATGATCTCTAAGGTCCTTTCTAACTCAAACCATTCTGATTCTGTAGTAGGTAACATCATGTTTGATTTTCTGGGAATGTGTGCGTAAAGAAAACCTGCATTAGAAGTTTGTTATATGTGTGCAGGAAATTGGAGTGATGGTTTCAAAATTATGGTTGTGGTAAGGGCAGAAGATTTTGGAGGCTTAGATTTTGCAGTGTGTGCTATCTCAGAAATAGTTAAGGGTTACTCCTATAAACTCCACTGCTGTGAAACACAATTTTTTGAGAAGACACCAAAAACATTATCTAACAGGCCTATAAAGTTACCTTTGTTCTGGACATGAGTATTAGGGCACAAGGCATGAAAGCTTTACAGAAATGATTAAAATAAAGACGAGGCTGAAAGTCTGAAAACCACAGCACTGAGCAATGCATTTTGTTTTCTGCAGAGCTGAGCAGCTGGGTGAACACAGGGCTTATGTAGCTGTGCAGGTTCAACTCCTTCTCTTAAGCAAACACAGGGATAATATAGATAAGCTCTTGTAGTCATAGATGAGCTTGTTGAATTGGAGAAAAGGAAAAATGTTGTGTGTTGTAATCTTTGTGAAGTTTCCAACAGAGATCTTAACTTTAAGTTAACAAATAGTCATATTTCATCAATAAATTACTTTTAGTACAAAGTATAAAAAGACATGAAAAAGATTTAGTGGAAGGAATGACTGCTTATTGATAAATATGAATCACATTTTAATTAACAGTGATTTCATATGGTTCTGAGATTGAGGTTTGTTGGGCTCTGATTGTTCCAATACTAGCTTAAAACCAAAAAAAAGCTGCAACCCAACCATATCCCCTCAAACATACAAATTAAAAACCAAACAAGCAAATACAATGAAACTGAAAACCCAAACAAACCAACACCCCTGAAAAGAAAAACCAAAAAATCAAAACACATATATCTGTTGCTTGTAATACTAGATTACTGTAATGTCCTGAGAGTTAGCTTAGGAAGATTGTTTTTCTTCCTTTCAGAACTTTTGTGATGAAATATCTCATGAAGTTAGAGTTTTGTACAGTTACATCTTTAAGAACAAAATATTTTCAAATACCAAGTCATATATAATCTATATATTTTGGAGTGCCATTCTGCTCATTAGTTTAGTTGTTAAATTAAAGGGCAACTTTTAATTCAGTTCTTCAGTAGCTACTGATGTTGCTGTTTGACCTTGAACTGGTCCTTGTAGCTACCTTCCAAGCACCACTTGACCCTGTTAAGCTCTGCAGTAAGCAAGCTGTTAGCATTGTGCAAGAAAAGTCGCGTTTGTGTTCACTGGGTAAAGCATATCCTTCTTATTTGTCTTGCAGGCACAGGAGAGAGTGGCAAAAGCACATTTATCAAGCAGATGAGAATCATTCATGGATCAGGTTACTCTGATGAAGACAAAAGGGGCTTTACAAAACTGGTGTACCAGAATATATTTACAGCAATGCAGGCCATGATCAAGGCCATGGATACCCTCAAAATCCCATACAAGTGTGAAAATAACAAGGTGAGATTTATGTTTATTTCTGTAGCTGAAGTTTTTCCTCTTTTTTATTTTCGGAAATGTACTGAAGGTCTCAGAAAAATGACACATCAGAGAAGTGATACTGAAAGCTCCGAAGAAAAGGGCATTTCCTGTCCTGCCTTTTTGTCTACTTTTACAACACAAATATGATTTTGAACAAGAGATCTCTCTTAAGATGCCTGGGGGGCATTGTCACAGAACAGAGGTTTAATGACAGGCTGCCATTTGACTTCACTAACTCTTGTCCTTTGCTATGAGAGCACAGTTAAACCATTCTTGTGATGTACTGCTTAAGGATTGCTATTGCATTACAAGTGGAAAAAATTCAAATTATTAGACAAATAGGTGAAGATATCTGTGTGTGAATAGATTGTTAAATTAAAATTTTCTGCGCAAGACCTTAAAACAGTCAGTCTTCTGAGACTGATGCTATTACTGCAGTTTAAAAGGACAAAATACATTGAAAGTGTTTCTAAGGTTCATCTCTTAACTACCTTTTAACATTTTCTAACGGTTTTAACATTTCTTCTTTAATAGTCAGATTTAATAGTATGGTAACTACAGTAGTTTGTCTCAGTCTGTGACTAGGAATGAAATCCTTGCTATTTACTTAAAATATATGGTAAGCCACAGAATTGCATGTCTATATCTCCCAACGTCACGAAGTCACAGACAGGTCAGATTGGAAGGGACCACTGTGCATAATCTGGTCCAATCTCTCCCTGCTCAAGCAGGCACTGTTTGATAAGTTCCCTGAGAACTTTTTTGTATTTTTACTGTTGATCCATTATCAGTAACTTTGTCAAAAGGAGAATTTAAGATCCATGACAAAGTGGATGGCTCACCTTTCTTTCCATCTTGTGAAAGAATATTTAATGATTATCTAGTAGTCCTGAATAAAAGTAGTATTTTCTTTGATAAATTACTCAAAAGTTCTTTTATTCTATTTTTTTTCATTAATAGAAAATATCAAAGAGCAGCAACATTTACAATTTAAAAAAGCATCCATTAACTGGGAAAGAGAAAATGAGATAAACTTGGGTTAATAATAGAACCTTTTGTGTCTAAATATATGAAGTTTAATTTTTAGAACTGAACTGCTGTATGTGTTTTACAACAGCTGACTTATAAGTAGGGAAGATAAAGCTTATTAGCAGGCTAATGATGAGTTGTTTTTTCATTTG
Organism: Zonotrichia leucophrys gambelii; assembly: GCF_028769735.1. NCBI lineage: Eukaryota > Metazoa > Chordata > Aves > Passeriformes > Passerellidae > Zonotrichia > Zonotrichia leucophrys. The sequence goes on along the minus strand of NC_088200.1, from coordinate 46,469,638 downwards.
CATTTCCTGAAGTCATCACATATGATCATCATTTTTTGGTGATGTAATGTTGCAATAACAAGAGTCTTGCAGGAGGGTGACTTGATGCAGTAGGAAGTCAGGAGGATCCCATCTGTCAGAATCAATATTGTTAACCTTCTTTAATGGTGGGTGGGGGTTTTCATGCACGTGGAAAAGATTGAAAAATTTGTATTTAGTGAGACTCCTGACTGTTAAATTTCATAGTCTAGCTGCCTGCTGGTGCTGTCTGTTTTCCCATCATCCTTTATAAATCACAATCAAATGTCTAATTAGTTTTAAAACTGTGTTTTCATTTTCATTTCAGTCTTTTGGCTCCATGTTTTTGCTGTGTGCAAAGCATGAAACATACTGGCCTGAAAAGTTAGTTGATTGTAAAGCACATTTTTTCTTCAAAACTGGTGTTGACTGTCACTTAGCCTTAATATCTGGAAATCCTAATGATAGATTAGGATTCCTTTTTCATTGTATTATATTACAGAGTATGGGTTCTGTAATTATTTTTTAGATGTGCTGACTTTTTCTACTGTGTATATATGGCTGAGTGAGTCAGGTAGGTTTGCCATACCTGTATACACATGGCCAGAGCTGTTCACTTTCTCTAGATAAAAATTACTTTGCTTAAAGTAGGCATCTCTGCTCAGCTACTTCACAAGCATTCCATCAGTTTCTAATAGGGCTACTTGCAGACTAAAATAAAAGTCACCAGTTACCAGGCTCTCAAGGCAATTCCTGTACAAATTCCTTCAGGAATGTAGGAAAAACCAAATGTGCTACAGCATTGTGCCTAAATAGACATGATTATGGTCTACTACGCTTTGTCTTTGCATACAAGGTCTCTTCACTTCAAAGCACTGAATACCAGTGAACAAATAAATCTGCTCCTTCATTTATTTACAGGCTGTTGAAAACATACTCATTAGTCTAGCAATCTAGAAAACACAGGAAGGGAAAACACAGGAAATTCAAATTCCTATTAATTTGAATCTCCTATCAGGAAATCCCATCTCTGGAGAGAATATCTTGAAGTTTGAGTAAAAGAATATTTTTAGCACAGTAGCTGTTGTACACTGTAGTTTAGAAAATTGCAGGTCAAGTTGGTATTGATGTGGTTGGGCCTGAAGAAAAAATTCCCCTTTTTTTGAGTCAAGTTCTTCATGCTCTGCAATAGACTTTGGGGCTACAGTATAAATGGTTTTCTCTTACTGCACCAATTTTCATACCTTTAACTGTGATTTATTGAATTTGGAGTATTTTGAATCTCTGAATGCTGCTGGAATTTGAAATGTCCTTAGCAGTCAGTTAAGTAGGCAGCTGTTTTCTTTGTGTGGTGTACAGCATCACAGCATTTACATTGGACTATTTTAGTATAATCAGCATAGCCATAGGTGAGTTCTAAATTTCACAGGTCAGTTCTTGTGAGATTATATTTGTCTTCATAGTCAAAAATGTAACTAAACAGGCAGAGAGTGAAATGCATTGTCCTATATTATAATAACCTAGACTGTTTTGAAAGATTTATTATCAGAGTAAAGCCAATATTATTATATTGGCTCTCAATATAATATATTATATTACATTGAGAAATATAATTGTGTTTAGAAGCTAATATCTTGGTACTGATGGTATAGCATTATATCATGAAAGACATTAATTTTTATGTGTTTAAACTTCTGAATGTGAGCTCTTCTGAGGTTTAAGATAATGGGTGAGTGTGATCTTCACTTTTAGGAATTTGTCTGTCATGGGAAATAGTTGCTTATAGACTTTTTTAGTTTCCCTTTGAGTAAATTTTACTGTGCTTCCATTAATTCTTTTTCAACTAGAAGTTGTTGTATGGCTTTTGAATTTTAGGGTAAGAAGTATTTTATGAAATAAGGGAATGTATTAGTTTTTAGAGTATATGTTCAGAAGCACTTCTGAAAATTGCCTGTCTTTTGCAAAGTTTTGTTTGTACAAACTAACTCAAGCAACCACAGCGGTTCAAATGTATATTAAAAAAAATACAGGCTTATGCTTTTTGTAGTTTGTATTTTTAGACAAATGCATCTACTACTATAGTAAACACCAAATACTGTGGTTGTCCTATACTTTTCCATTTTAATGTAACTTTCAACAGAAACATTGTTACTCTGTTCCAGCAGACAGTATCAGGAAGGCGTCACTCCATGGTGATAAACAGGCAGGAAACCTTACTTGAATCCCATTCCCATAATTTCCTGTGAGACTTCTTAAATATTCATAACACTAAAACTAATGTGAGTCGCTGTAGTCTTCAAGAACAGGCTGCAGGAAAGTTTTTCAAGAAGCTGGAAACATAAAAGCAAGTTTTGTGGTAGACATTTGCTGTTAAGTTTTTAAGAGTGTTTTCTGATTAATTTTTGTCTGTATTTGTGCCTGTTTCCCTTGGGAAATGTTTTGCAGTCAAAATGAGCAGATATCGGAAATGCTTTCAAAGTTCAAAATCTTATTAGCATTATCTTCAAGTCCATAATTGTTTTGTTAGCTTGGTTTTTTCCATGTCAGACAGATCCACTGGAGAGAGCTAATAAAATTACAGGCAGAAGTGGGACAATAGGAGCAGGAATGGAATGACATTGCATAAGTTTTTGTCTTGGGTCAACATTTCTGAATGTTAAGTGGTGAAATCCCATGGCAAAATTTGGTGTTGAACAAACATAGTTTGGAGGAAAGGACTTACTGCAGACACCTCACCTGAAACAGGGTGTGAAGGACTGAATCTAGAGCAGTAGTGTGCAAACTGGGAGGAAAGTCTTTCAGTTTAGAGGGGGGTTTTATTTAACAAAAAAGCAAGAATTATGTTCTTGGGATAGTGACATAAAATGCTTAATGCTTTAGAATGGATATAATCAAATGCCTCCTCAAGCAGATGGAGAAACCTGTGTGGTTCTTGTTTAGTATTTAACAATGTTTAGTGCTTGGTTAGTATTTAGGCTCTCTGAGGTGTTTCTCCAAGCACTCAAAACCAAAAAGTAAAATTACCCAATAAATAACAAGTCTTGCAGAAGAGTTAAATGCTTCTAAGACCAGGAGGCTCCATAGGCATTACTTTAGCAAGAATTGGATAGCTGCAGTCAGATAATGTCCAAGAGTGTATAGAAGATTTAAAATACCGTGGTCATTGAACTACATGTATTCAGAGAAAGGAACTGAAGACAGCTTACTTTTTTTTCACTGGAAGCCGTAATATGAGGGAAAGCCCATTTCCCTGATAGCTGTGTTTCCTCCCATGGGGATATTGATCCATGAACTTCAGGGCTTCCAATAAAGCCACAAGCAGTTTCTTCCTGAGGGCGTAGTAAGGAAGCTTTGTCAGGATTTCACTGATCTTAAATAGATAGCAGCCTCTCCTCAGCTGCCTTTCTCATCTTTTTATCAGTCTCCTGTCAGTCATTTGGTTTTCTCATTCTTTGCCATTCTTTCTGGCACCTCCTCACTTTTCTACAGGAGATAGGCTAAGCTTGTCTAATACTTACCTCTAAATTAATTTCAGATGGAAGTATTTTTGTCATATTTTCCTCTGAAAATTTATAAGAGTATTTCTTTCTCACAATAAGCTTTTTTTGGGGGAATTCAGATCCTGTGGTGGTCTGATTTTATTATGTAGAATGACTAAAAGTTACGTGTTTCTTCATTGTTATTCCTAGTAACACACAAGATGCTTGAAATAAGGTTTATTGCAATCAATTAATAGTTCTTCAGATTAAATGGACAATCTATTTCTCCAGATTTTCTTAGTCCCTTGTTCAATGTGCTCTTCCTTTATGGTAAAAATTAGGTAAAAACCTGCAAGCTGGTTTTTAATATTCAGGCTTGACAAAAGAGTAGATAAAAAAATCCACAAAAAAATCAAAACACAGCCCACCCTTCCCTCTTTCCTCCCCCCAACCCCCTTTATGTTTCTGAAGTTTAATTTGTTTTGTGTTGTTGGATGTATTGCCTAGTAAAAGTATTCACATTGACCTCTACTTTTTCTGAAAGATTATTTTGCTTTTTTTTTCTCCCTGGTTAAATTAGGATTAAAGTCTGCACATGAAGAGGTGATTACACATTTACACTTCATCAATCCAATCACATGCCTACCTGTTTTTTAGGGTATGGGCCCGTGTAGCTCCACTCTTAGATTTTGTATTCACTTTGGGTGATTGCATAAAGGTGAGTAATGAGACAAGAATCCAGGGTTTTGCTTCTGGAAGAGTAGGTTGGCAGAGGAAAATCAAAGCATGACATTAGTCATGTTACATTTTAATTTTTTCCTAACAGTTACATAACAAACAGACAATCACAAGGCTATGGTTGTGTGCTTCATCTTTGTCAAGAAAGTGTAGAGCTCTTGACTGTAGATTGTTTAATGTTTAGATTGCTATGGTGGACCTAAATTACTAGCTAGGTAAGAAAGAAATTTATTATGAGCAAGGCACTTCTCTGAACAGTTTCAAATATTACAGGAAAGGCTAAATGTTGGGTTGTAGGGATGGGAATTACAAAGAGCTGCTTTCTAACATTTCTCTAACTGTCATGTCTCTCCTCATTAGTCTTGAGATACGTATGAGTTTCTGAGACAAATGATACTATGGAAAAGCTGAGACAATTAAAGTAGTAGTTGAAATTGTTTCTGATGATAACTTAGCATTTTTCTTAATACGACCTTCTAGCCAGTGTTAAAAATTTGGCTTACTGTTTAGTTGTTAATCTTCTAAGCCAATTTGTAGATACAGTGTACTAATAGGTTTTACCCTCAATCGTAAAGCCATGCAATTGAGTAAAGCTGATTTTGGCACAGAATATTTTTGAAACACTTCTAATATATGTTTTTAATATTCCTTTGACCCTTTGCATTTTTTAAAGCTGCTTTTATTCAAAGTCTGGATTGGAAAGGAATTTCTTTAAAGCTGAAATATAACCCTAGAACTTAATAGATTTGCTTTAGTTATTTTTTCCTTTTTTTCTTTCTTTTACTTTCTCTGTCACACTTATATACTTTGATCCTTGATCTTTGAAAAGGTGAAAGGGTTATGATGAACAACTGAAAATTAAGCCATTCAAAACAGTACAAAAACATATCAGATACTGTAAGTTTTGCTGTAGCCAATAGTCTACAAATAAGAAAGGCACAGGAGAAAATGAAATGTAGTGGCATTTTTCAAAAATAATGTATAGATATTTTAATTTAGCTGTGTAGTAGGAATTTGGGGGAGAAAATAACCTTAAAACTTAGTCTTTGTTTTGAAAAAGATGGAATTTTTTCCAACCACTTGCCACTTTGCAAGGAGCTTTTAAAAACTCTTGCAGTAAAACAAGTTAAGTGGCACTTTGATAATGAGCCATAGAGGAGCTGTTGGTGTTGAACTGAGGCGTCAGTAAAACACATGAAAATATGTCTAGGACGTGTATCTACAGTTACATTTGCAGTATAAAATGGATTTTTATTGAAGAAAGTTGGAGTTGCTTATATCTGATTCAAGCTTGCTCATAAGGGAAGGTGTTTAAGACTGTGTATGAAAAGATTGAGTAATGCTTGTATGGACACATCTCCTCAGAGGCTGCAGAGGAGCTTGCACACTGAGATAACTGAAGCTTTCCTGAAGGAGAACACAGACCATGCAGGTGGTATTTAAAGTATGGTCAGGAAGGTTCTAAGGACGCTTCTGTGATGGTGAGGCGATACGTCTTTTTGCAGACTTGTTATTTTTGAAGCTCTTTTCAGAATTTTCATAATGATACTGTGTTGTGTATAGTTCACTTCTTGAAAATCCCGTCCTATGAAAAATGTCTTAACACCAGTCAGCATTTTTCCAAGCTGAGTTGCCGAAGTTTTTAATTTCAACTGTGGGATATTCTAGTACTTCTGATAGGGAAAAGAAATTGTGTGACATTATTATTAGACTCATTGTGAAAGGCCCTGTTTAAAAAAAAGTTCTTTTTCTGGGGCAGCTTTTATAAACAAAACCATCCTAAACAGAGAGGAGCATGACAGTAAAGCCCTGTAGCTCATGCCCTTCTTGTGTGATAAGCAATGACTTGCATTGGCTGCTGTTGCTATAGTGGTGTACTCTGTCACTGCATTGCAAAATGTTTTAAATAGCAGCTCCTTGCTGTAGAAAACGACTCAAATTTCCCTCATGTCTTTCAGAAAAAAAGTGTACCTTTTCAAGAAGTAGTTTTTTGAGGATTAATGATTGGTAGGAGCTATAGCTTGCTCACTCACTAGCTTTGTTGTTTCCTGATTCCAGTATGGTGTGTAAGTTCTTCCTGGTATGTTTCTGCCTATCTGTCCCTTTTTGGACACTTGTCAGCTTTTGTGGTCTTCCTGTGGAGCTTCCTGTGCACTGCTGTGTGATAATACCATATGAATCAGCATTGTGGGTAGTGTTTTGCCTGTCTGACAAATAAGGAACCTCCAACAGTGATGGTTTTAATTTTTCTACTTTGAAGTGAGTACTATCTGGAGTTACTTTCTTAGGGCACACTGGGATGGATTTCTGTGATCCAGCAGGTCTTTTTTGATTTATCATCTACTGGCTAGGATATGCAGTAGAAAACAACCTTTTATGAATGCATCCCAAGCAGGTGTAGTAAATGTCTGGATGTACTGAAACAGACAGAATCCTTGCCAACATAAAATGCAATCAAATTCTGGCTTTGCTAGATTTTAATGCAATTTTGCAATGTGTCCTTCATTACTGGTCTAAACACAAGAATTAGATTTTACGAGTTCTTTCCTCTTTGGAAAGGGATGAAAATTAGATTTCTCATATGAAGTTACTACAATGAAAGGAAATTTAAATAAATATGCCTTGGGGAGAGGGGTTGGTAGAGACGTGGGCAAAGGGAGGAGTATAGTTGATATGTAGGCTAGTAGTCAGGATGCTGCTTTGTAAAGAAAGAGTTAGTCCCTGAAGAGAGTTTGTTTAGTAATGCTTTTCCAGTGTTCAGATGGTCTCATTAAGTCATTAATCTTTGAACATGATATAAATATTTCTCAACAGGTTATCAAGTAAGATATTTCCTTAGACAACTGTTTCTATCTTCTTGTGTTAAGGTGTATGGGATTTTTTTTTCTTTCACTTTGCATATTCTCAGATTTTATGCAATTGTATTTGGCAGAAGAGTGTGAGGGAGAGTACTAAATGAGAACTCTTACACTGCTATGCCTTGTGCCTGGTTCCCATATTCTTTTTGATCTTTCAGACATCTTAGAATTCAGTGAGTTTTCAGGACAGTCTTAGTTTTCTTTAGCAGCACAAGTAATGGAAGTAATCACATGAATCAGTATTTAACACAGTTGGAAAAATGGTTGATATGACAGTGAAGCACAGGCTTCCTGATATAGTTGCATTTTCCAGCACCTGCTTTGCAGATACAGATCTATATCAGCTGCAGAGTTCCAGGGAATTTTACTACAGTTCTTGTTAAAAATAAGTATTCCCAAGTGGCTGAGGAATCAAACAAAAAACAATGCCATAATTTTGGGTCTGCAGTTGGCAGCATTGCACAAAATACATAGCATCCCTTCTGTACAGTACAAGAAAAGAAGAGACAGTAACTATCCCATCTTTAAAATGAGCAGAAATGTAATGCATGCTTTCACTAGGAAGTAATTTTATAATAGAAATTGGAGTTCATAGATGTTTTGAAAGGCTGAGTAAAAATACTTTTAACTAGAACCCTACTGCATGCAAAATCCAGGCATGTATTCATGCCCATCTCCTAATTATGCTTCACTCCATCAACAGATGAGTCTAATGAAAGAAGCAATGATAAATCTCCACTGTAACAGTGTGTTACAAGTGCCGTCACTGTTACCATTTATAAATAAAATCAATACGTGAGCTAACTATTCTCCTCTGCACTTCATACTTTTTTTTTTTCTTCAGCACAACAATTATAGAATAGGGGAAAGGCTCATATCCCTTAAAATACTACTTCTGTTCTGTGGTAATATTGCCATTCTGAGTGTTAGTCTCTACTGTCTTCCGTCTTACAACATCTTGTTATATGGAGACCTGTACTCAATAGAGATCAGTGGTTATGCCTGAAGTACTAATAGCTAGACACTAAAATGAAGACCAGTGTTGGAAAAAGTGTTCAGAGCTATTGTGGGGAGATTCTTCAAAGGCAGAGCTTTCCTCCCTCCTTTCCAGCATTAACTGTGGTTCTGTCCAGTACCAGATTCTCTGCCCTTCGCCCTGCTTGCAGTAGCAGTCTTGCTCTGAGCAGTCCCAGGACAAACCCACATCCAGTTTGCAGCACAGATTCATAAATGGAGAGCAGCAGTAAGAAGGCTTAGCGTGTGCTGCCTTCAATCACCATGAACTGTCAGTTTCTTTGCCTTCAATCACCATGAACTGTCAGTTTCTTTGAAGTTCTCTCACACACCTGGTGACCTGCAGTAAGCTGTAGGGATCCTTTCTTCGGTCCATGTCACTTTCAGTGGCTTATATGGCCCTGAAAATGTCAGTCTTACCACAAGCAGCATAGCTAAGAGTCTAAATATGGATCTTGGATGGTATCCCACAGCATTTAAATTAACATTAATGTTGGTTAATTCAAAGATAGGAAACTTCAAGCAAACTAGTTTGAGTAAGGTTTTTCTTACATTTTTTCTTCGCCTTTCTGACCTCTGAATGAAACAAAACTCTTTCCTCCCTTTATGACATAATTTTACCAAAGTATTAGTCACTGCTAGTTTTGGGTTGCTTCACAACCTGTATCACTGCAGAACTGAATGCTGGAATCATGTTTGTGGCTCAGTGTCTTGGGCAACTGCACACACATACAGAAGTACATGCTCTACAGTCTTGAGAGCTGGTTCAGAAAATGGACTGCAGTGGTTTTGGATACTTGTTCCTCGTGGCCAACCTCAGGATCTGCACACTAACCTCTGCTCCCCTAGAGTGTTCAGTATTCGTGTATAGAGATGTGATTTGTTAAAGTAGAGAAAGCACAGCATTGTCTGCCAGATCCACTAGCTGCTGCTGAAAGTTAGGTCGGCATGGAGGATGTTCTAGCTTAACTCTAACAGCAGGAGTAGTGCCTGAAACTAAAAGCATCAACTGTCAGGAGGGTATAAAGATGATTTAGCCCTATCTTATTCTTAAGTCTTTCTTTTGAATCTCTTCCCCCCCACACCTCACCTCCCCCAAACTCTCAATTAAGTATTGCTTGGCTGATTTTCTCAGTTTGACCTCAGACCTCATGTGCAATTATAGAACATGCTAGAAAATGTCACAAAGTTCATACCAGATCCTTTTGGAGGTAGTTTTTAATATATGCTTATACTGGTTATATGATCATGCAGTTAATTGATGCAGGTAATGTCTTCCACTGATTAAAACATGAAACTCCCTGAGCTAAACTAAGTGATCTACATGAAACTAAAGTAAGCAACTCAGATTTTGCTGTCAGGTTTCATTTCTTGCCAACCTGATTTGTTTGTTGAAGATTTATTTGCATTTTAACTTAGAGGTTGATACTATTCACTTATCAGAAAAATCAAGATGGAAAGTATTTTTGCTGGTAAAAAAATGTGTGTTCATCTTTATTTTGAGATTAAAAGTGTGAACTGTTGCCTGTCAAGAAATTTTTCTCCCTTCATTGGTTTCTGAATGTGAATTTCACACATTGTCAGGGGTTTTGTTCTGCTTTTGAGTGTTCATATTTTTGATGGTGGGAAGGTTACTTTTAAGAAGTGAAATTCTCTATTGTGGATATGAAACAGCAGTGCTTTAACTACCATTTAACCTGTAAGTAAAGCAATTTATAAAGAAATTACCTTCAAATTTTTTCTTAATTTTAATATTGGCTGTGTAACAAGCACGAAAAAGACAATCTAGCTTCAAGAAGCACAGTTTAAGATGAGCTCCAGTACATTTCTTTTAATGGGACAAAACTAATGCTGCCTCTTCTCACATCAGTTTTTTAAAACAGTTAAAACCAAAATCTACTCCTTGTTAAAACAGGTCTCGCACCATTTTGAAGCATTTTTTTTATATGTTAGTAATTGTACTAGCATTGTCTAAACATAAGGAGGGGCTTTTGATATCTAAGCTGCTAATTCTGCTTTCACTGACTCCCTTTTACTTACTATTTTTTAGCGTTAGTGAATCTGTCCTCTGCTGTGAGAAGTTGTTACAAAATTAATCCTAATATTGGAAATTGCAGGATTGTGCATAGTCAGTTTGTAGTGAATAATGCTTTCTAATGCTTTCTGTCACCACCCTGTTTTTGCTTGCGTTACCACCTCTGATCTTTTTAATCTAATACACACTTGCTTTTTGACCTTTCTACTATCACTGTTTCAATTACATGAAAAGAGAAGGATAGGTATTTACGACTGAGTAGAAGTTGGAAATAACAATTAGGAAGGCAAAGCTTATTTTCCTCTCTTCCAGCTCTTCTAGTGAAATGCTGTTAACATAAGTAATTCCTGCCTAGTAGATGAACAGTGAAAGCACAGTTGAGATTTCTGAAAGATACTTCTTAATTGCATTGCCAGCCTCAGACTCCAGAGTCTGACTCAGCGAAGCAGTGTTTTCCTCCTCCCCCTCTGTCTTGTCAGTGTGAGTTCACTGTTGGTGGGGCATGTGACTGCCATACAGATAGTGCACTTGAACAATCCCTGTCTGTCGTCCATAGGGCAGCTGATTTGGGTGTACTGACATTGGGGTGCACACGGCAAGCTAACGAAGCCCCCCTTCCAGTACCAAAAAAACAAACCTCGGCTCAGGAAACACCAACTTGGATCTACACTTCGATCTGCGCTTTGATCTACAGTTACTTTCTTGTTATTTATTTGACCAGTACCCCACTGCCACTGCAGAGCAGCAGGCTGAACCAGTGCCATGTGTTTTACATGCATTTAGCAGGAATATGGGTAGTTTACCCATGGAAACCTATTTGCCTCTGTACACAGATTGTCAGTAGAAGGAGTTATTCTAGGCAGTTAAACAGTATTTAGGCTTTTATTCAGGAGCCACAGTACCTGTGTTTCAGATTACATAGAGATGGTAAAAAGCTTCCCCACAAACTTTCTTCAGCAAAGTAATGAAGATTAAAGATCTAATTGAAATTATAACCAAAAATATGTTCTTTCCATTTATTTATTCTACACGGCATTCCCTCTTGGCATCAAATATCCTTCCAAGCACGTTTCACAAGTCTAGTGGAAGTATTCATGTAAAAACTGTAGGAAAAAAACAAGTATTCAAAGAAATCTTTGTATGTTTTAGTAAAAAATGCATTTGATCTGGCCCAGAAGTATTTATCTTTTACAAGGGTACTTATAACTTGTGTTAATTGTCATGAGTCCAGTGGTTGTCCTCTTAATCATGTTGATAAGTACTTGCTCAGACTAATACCAGGTTATTCATGGAAGGCTTCATAAACATGAGCAAAGGTTCATAATTTGGTTCATTGCAAAGGTTCATAAAAGGTTCATTGCAGTGTATTTGCAATGTCAAGAGGCAAGTCTCTAGCTGACTGTGTCCCTCTCCAAAGTATGGGACTTAACAAATTCCTTCTCAGGGGGCTACTGCATCTTTTCTATGTTGGGCGTAAAGGCTAAGTTACAAAATGTGATATGCAGAGTCCTGCCAGTAGTGAAATCCCTGGTCAAGAAAATGAAAGATTTATTTCTATGCTTTGTATTTATTATATAGGACCCAGTTAAAATTTAGTTTTAGACTGTGCTTTAGTAAATTTTGGTGAGCAGCATGAGCAGAATTTTTGTAAGACACAGTTTTACTTTTTTCTGAAGATTCTTTGTTAGGAGCCTCACAAACAAATGTTAATATTACTGAATACCTTGTTGAAATGAAAAATATGGGGAAAACATCCAGAGAAAGATTGCAATAGTAAATAACTGAAATTCAGTTACTATTGTTTTTGTTAGTGGAATATTCTGTGGGTTTTTTTTACTTGATAAATTTAATACTGTTTTCCCTTAGTCATGTAAATCTTATGGCATTGTCCTTGTGCTACCTTAGTCACTCTTTCTGCTTAGCTCTGCTATCTGTGGGGGTGGTGAAAAAAAATTACACCTCAAGTCATACTGCCTGAACTAATTAATTTTAGACCTCTTCTGAAGATCTAACTGCTGAAATACTGTTTCCTTTTTAACTAAGGGGTTAAGAAAAAAATTAAAAGGAGGTGCTTACTAATGGGATGAAGGTGTTTTCAGTCTATATAGACAGCAACTCTTTATGGCAATCCTTCTCCAGAAATACATTGTACATTGGAGTTTGGAGCAACCCTCAAGTCCTTGGGTTTAGGTTTGGATGCTTGATGGCAAGCAGACTAGGAATACATGATGTTACTTAATGCAGAGTTGGTTGTGTTACTCATAAGTCACTGTCCAGCTAACTGTGTTCTTTTTAATCTGCTTTGTTCATTACTTTTCCCTCTCCTAACTGTGAAATAAATATTTATTGTAGACCTTGAGTGAAGTAAATCTATAATGCTGAGTAAATTTTTTCATTTCAGTATGTTGTTGTGTTTGAGGTTTTTTTCTGTTGTTGCTCCTGAGGTGGTAGCTGAATAATTGGGAGGAATTTGCTGGTTACCTGGCAAAGTCACACATTTTTTGGTAGTTTATGTAAATACCATGTCGTAGTTATTCATCTGTCAGTTGACTGTTTTCTCTGGAGACTTTTCATTCCTGTTCCACTTACCAAGGAGACTAAACATAATGTACCAGAGTTAAGTAAAATGAAGATTATTAAAAACACACAAAAAAAGAACAAAACACAACCCCCCTCCATCAACCAACCAAACACAAATCTACAATTTGCATTAGTTTTTGTTTTAAAGTTTTGGTAACACACACTGAATATCTTCTGGGGAAGGGAAGGTAGTATTTTCTTAGTTATTCTTGTATATCTTGAAGGTCCTAGACTGGAATTTCTTGAGCTCCCTTTTGCGTTAAACTGATTACAAGGTGGTGGCATTTTAACTCCTGCTCAGGGTAGAAGGAAGAGGAGCCTTTATTTATGAAAGCCTCTGTGTGTATATTTCCCTTGATAACTGCCTCAGTCTGCATTTAAGGTTTACTTCCTCCTTAGGAGCTTGAGTCTAGAAGAGCAACAGTTCTGCATTTTGTAACTGCCCTTAAGCCCTTGTAGCAGAACAAAATTGGCATAGTATTTTAATTGTGTCACTAATGCTGAAAAAAATAATGAGGAGGCTGATCATAAACTTGTTGAAGTTATGAACAGCAGCACAAGCAATTTAGCTTTCTGGCCAGTAACTCATGAGGACAGCACTGTTTTAATGTGCATGTGAGTCATGCTTGTTACCTCTGTAAATACAAAAGGAGAGGGCAAGAAAAGTAGTAATACTTAGAGTTTAAGTTATTAATGAAATAGGCTTGAAAACTGAAGCAAAGCCAGCATATCACGGGAGTTAGGAAAGTGGCTGATAGTTGTTATGAAGCAAGCAGGTTTTCACCTTGCTACATGAGCAGTTATATAAATTGTGGGATATAATGTCATTCAGGGGTTGGAGGCAGGGGCCATTTCATTGTTCCTCTGATTGAATTACTTGTAGAATTTAGCAAGTCAGTGCAGCTATGTCTGCCTAACATGTTGCTAGTGTCAATGAAACTGCTTCTTGATACTTACCCCTCTGTAAATGCAGTAGGCAGATGCTTTATCAATTACCTCCTTAGTTCATAAACTCCATCTGCCTTTCTATAGGCTCTGCATGTGCTGTGTTTAAGATTCAAATAAACCTCTGGACACCAGGTTCTTCTCATTTCAGTGAGAAGTGGGGAACCCTGTAGAACCAGAAGCAGTGTTTTGAATTCAGGCTCTGGTATTTGTGATGCTGTTGTGAGAGGCCCTAAAGAGGAGAACACAGTGAGCTGTGTGAGCATCAGGTGTGACACAGCACTGAGCAGCTTCACTGCTGCAGGTTTTTTTTTTACCTCTTAGCTTGACAACAACATGAATCATGGCAAACAATTAGGCAGAGGTCAGAAAATGTTCCATACAGGTGACCAGGCAATTGTTAGGCTATAGAAACATAGCTGTGTTTGTTACTATACAAATAAGATGGCTTGTCTTGTAATCTCCTGCTAGGATAAGGTTTGTCTCAGTGGGTCTGGAGAACTGTTCTGTCCTTCAATTACCTTGTTTTGCTAACTGATTAATAGTGCTCTTAGTTTTATGATGTTTGGCTTTATTATACAGACATTCATGTGCAATTTTAAAAGAGAATGTTGTACTCTAGTTCATTCAGAAAAAGTTCCAAGCTATTCGAAAAACTGGTTTTAAGCTCTATATCAATGACTATATGTCCTCTGATAAACATTTTTGTGAGAATTTTTTTTCAGAGCTGCTTTAATTGTTTTGATTGAAGTAATTTTCAAACAGGCTGGATAAAGCATGCCAACCCTAAATTATCTGTGCTAAAATAACTTTATATTAACTCATTTCACTATTAAATAAAAAAATCTAACATCCTGGATGATGACCAGTTAAAAGCTTAGAGGAAGCACCATTGGCTGTATAAAAAGACAATAATAAAATAAGGTTAGAACCAGATTGATGTAAAAAACAGTGTTGGCTACACAGGAAAATTTCTTGCCAAAATCTCTGTATGTCTAGGCATTTGTAGTAGTGCTTAGGAACTTATTAGTAAATATTCAGGAAATAAGAGGGAAAAAGCCCATTAGTTGATGTTAATAAAAGCATGATATTTGGGAGAAAAGTTCCAAAACTGTTAACTCCTGCACAATTCAGAAGCTGTGTGCACTGAACTCACTCCTTCAGTTCAGAGTCTTATGAAAATAAGTTCAGTGTGTTTGAAATGCTGCTTGAGAACAGAAAGAGAGAATGAAAGCTATAATTAGAAATCCCATAGGAGTTTTTGGGCTTGTGCTGTACAGTACTGTAACTTTGTACATCCATGTCACTAGAAGTTGTCTCCCATGTCCTGTCCCCAGGACACACTTTTGGAAGCTGGAGTGTTTATAGGTAGTATGGGATCTAAGACAAGCTCTTAGGGTGGCACCTTACAAGATCTTTGATGGAAATACTTGGAGCAATGGAAAATATGTAAAAGAATGGAAGGGAAGGAGTCATACAGGAGAAGAGTAGAGATTACAAATATACAGTTATTAATTGTATAGCAACATATGATCCTGCCATTTATCACTGATAGTCTTCTCAAAATGA
This sequence comes from Zonotrichia leucophrys gambelii, assembly GCF_028769735.1. Lineage (NCBI taxonomy): Eukaryota > Metazoa > Chordata > Aves > Passeriformes > Passerellidae > Zonotrichia > Zonotrichia leucophrys. Next base: position 46,454,423 of record NC_088200.1, on the reverse strand, counting down.
TAGTAAAAAAGTTAATACCAGGTACAGAATGTAATTCTCACGTTTGGCTCAAAATTTCTTTGTTTGATGTGTTTGATTCTGGTGTGGCTTTTTGGTGGGGGCTGGTTGATTGCTTTTTTTTTTTTGTTTCCTTTTTCTTGATGTGTTTTTTGTTTTTTACATTTTGGGTAGGGCGCACGGTTTGGGAGGGGAGGGTATTTTTTGGAGTTTTTGCCAGGGTCTCCTAGTTCTTCTGTGAGACTTTTAATGTTCTGCTTTCAACCTGACAAGGTGTTGCTATTGCATATTTCTCTTTTGTTGATGGCAGACTTAATGTGTTTCCAGAGACTTCAAAACAAGAATGGTTAGTCTGTACATAGTTTTGGAATCAAGACGTTTCTCTCATTTTTCTTTTGATGGCAGAATACATACTTCGACAGTAAGGAAGGATTCTGTTAAGAAAATAATTCTGCACCTGCTGCCAGAATTAGATAATTCCAAACTGTGTTGTTGTAACAGGTTCCTCTGTCCCATTTCATGTGCTGAATTACCAAAACCAATCAATTACATTAGATTTTGTTCCTTACCTGCAGCCCCTTTTTTCCCTGTCAAAACTAGTTTTGCTTAGTTTAGATTCAGTTTAGCCCTTCTGCCCTTCCATATGAGGGTTTTAATTTTAATTATTAATGTATACCTGATTTTATTCTTCCACTGATGCTTCAGAAAATTAAATCTCACAGTTTATTTTAGGATTGTAAAACTTGCAACTTTTCAGCGCTCAGAAGTTTTAGATCGTACCTAAAATGTTATATAATATGATACATGCTTCACTTCATGGTATTATATTTAACTGTGCAGGTTTAGTGTCTGCTTTCAGCAGGAATAACAAGTAACTGGAACTGTAAAAAGAAAGTCTTCATAGGATTGCCTAATTTTGTACTGTTCAGAAAGACTAATGTGTACTATTGACATTTAGGAACTGTCAAGCTCTGTCAAAACTGATTAGCACTAAGTTGCATAGCAGTTTTTCCGTGTTTCTGAAATTGTGATACAATGCAACAAACATCAAAGGAGCAGTACCCTTTGTAATATGTTTTTTCATTTTGATTTAACTTATTTTCAGTTTTTGAATATAACTGCTGAAATGGCTATGTATTTCCAAGTGCAAAGCCATACAGTTTTTATCATGAATGTGAAAATAGGGAAGTATTTGAAGCAAATTTTGAAGATGACTAGAAATAATCAATGCTTTAAATGGTCATTGCTTGGAGCAGAAAAAAAACCAAACATGTTTTATCTCTTCCGAGAAATCTAAATTTCATAGTAAAGAAACAGCAGACACTTGCAGTTTCAACAGCAGATCATGTTCAGCCAAAAAATGTAATGCAGGAAAACAAAAGTAGCAATATTTGTAACATTGAATCCTGTCCCATTTATGTTACTTCAGTATATATACATACACACTGCTTTTTGCTGAGCTTCAATTTCGTTTTGAGTACTTACAGAAAAAGCCATAAATAGGGAAACTGATTCTCTTATTACTGGTTTTGGTATTGTTTTCTCAGGAAACAGAACATTGGTCAGGATGCCACATGATGAATCATTATTCTCCTTAGATTTGAAAAAATTAACATCACTAGTAAATCCAAAATTTACACCTTTTTTTCCTGAAAGTGAGCTGATTCTGTAGCAATACTTACAAAAATTGTTACATGGTGCTGAACATGTTTTTATCGCTGTGCGGTACACATTCCTGAGTACTAATACTTGGAGTTACTTTTGGTTTTGAAGACTTGCAGTGGATCAGCAATACTTCTGTAACTTCACAGACCTGGGAAATGAGTCTGTTTGGCAGTTTTGATAATTGTTTGGTGAGAACCTTTAGATAATCTCTTTTTTCCGGGTTAGATTCTTTGGAGTGATCTGCTGTAGGATCAGATGAGCAAACTTATTTTTTTCTCAGATAATTTGTCTAATTTCAGAATCTTGATTGGATAAAGATACCTTTGTGTTTGCTGCCATTACTTGGGGCAGTAGGTCCATTGTATATATTTCATTATAACTCTTACTGGAGCATTTTTAATGCTTCTTTTATGTATATTTTTAACATACAAAAGAAGGGATTCATATTCCCAAGTTCTCTGTTATTCAGAAAAAGAAATATCTTGTACCGTAGATACTCCTTCCTTTAGATAATTTGCAGGTATTGGAAAAATCGGTATTTTAGAAGGCTTCATGTGGTTTCATACATTAAAGCTCCTTTCTCCTAATTTATTAAGAAATTTTCTTTAACAAACTTCATTGATCATGAGAACAATTTTATACTTACCTTGTAATTCCCAGAAAAGTCCCATTTATCCTTCTGCCTCAGATGTTTTCCTGCTTGCCTGCCTCCCTTGAAGCTCTCTAATGCTTTATGGTTATACTTTGCTTTGTTTTACCTTTCTTGGTTTTTTTCAGTTCACATGTGATTACAATTTGCCCTTTAGACCCTTTTTTCTGGGCCTGGATGGGATTCATATTATCATCTGTGGGACTGATGAGGCAATATAATGTCAGCCATAGGATGCCTATCCTGACAAACAGCCTTGGGGATCATCATTTATGTGGCAACTGCATTTCAGAGGAAAAAAAATATTCCTTCACAATTTTACATAATGCCCTTGAGTTTTATGCCTGAAAGTTCTTGGGGAATGCATTATTGAATGGGTTATTCTTACTCTTTAGACAGGAGGATCTGGAGGAATGGAAATGGTTTTGTTTTCTCACAGATCAGAGGCTAGAAGGCAACCCGTCAGCATCCTAGAAAATTCTAGTTATTTCTTTTCCTGTTTTTCACATGGAGTTTTGTATTCTGATTTCATAAACTAGCTGAGTACGTTTTTTGACAAAGGAGAACAAAAGACAACTCATTAACTCTTAACTTGTTACAAATATTCATTGAATATTTACAAGAAAACAAATGTTCATGTGATTAGTTCATCTTTTCTGAAACCCTCATTGTCTCCCAAAGAAATATCTGTCAGATAACAGTGAGTAAAAAGCTTAAAAGGAAACTTTGTGTTGGAAGGAAGTTAGTGGAAAGTTTGTTTCAGTCTTAATTATGAAAAAGCTGCTTTGTGTGGTTCTTTTCTTTGTTCCGTTTTGCATCTTTTCTGGTTTTGATTGGGTTTTGTGTTTTTTTGTTTTATTCTGCTCCTTGTCCAGGCTAACAAATTCTTCTGTGTTATTTGCAAATAAATTTGGAGGGAAGACCTTAGGGCGTGAGGATTGGAGTGAGGACAGGGACATGGGAGAGAGGGAGTGTCAGACCCAACAGATGAGTCAAAAAGGAAGTCAAATGCACCTGATTTTGTATAATGGTAGCCAAAACTGGTATCTTTTTGTGCTCAAAATTCTCGAGAAGTTTTTTTTCAAGCCACCTCTTTCATGGCATCCCCCCACTGCCCTCTTTTTTTCTCCTTAAGCAAAAAACTTTCTAGTTTCTAGTCTATCAGACTTGCATCCTCCAAGTCAAGGCTTGACATGCATGCAGGAGCGTGCAGACTTGGAAGACAGAATAGAACTTGATCTCTCAAAATTATTTTTCTTTTCTGATGATCTTGCTGATTATCTAGCTTGGAGCCAGAAAATAGTTAATTGGGAGCACTTTTCTTACTGGCTTGCAGGAAAGTAGGGAGGAGTTCTGCTCTTTAAAAGGGAGTTTTTAGTGGAGCTTCTCCATACTGTTGTATGTAGTCTAGACTAGCAAAAGTGCCTTGGATTGTTTATGTTTCACACTTCAATTGTATCTCCTATTTAAGAGTTTTTCAAAGGGATTACATTACTTATGCAGGAATACAAAGCTACTGAAAGAGTAAACGGAGAAGTGTGCAAAGAGTTCTGTAAGGAAGTCCAAGCTAACATTACTACTTTTAGCTTCCCACTGAGAATATCTGTCCTTGCTTATGGAGAAGCTGTGTCTGTTTGAAAACTTAGTTCTGTAAATTTTTCATTATCCACCTCTTAATTTTTTTTTTCTCAAGTAGTGAAGGGCCTTCCTGCCTCCTTTTGAGAGAAAAAATGTAACTGGAGAACAGACCAGAATTAAGAAAACTACCTATATGCATGCTATTTCTTATTGTTCCCTTAGTGAAATAACTCAAAATACATAGTAGACAGGTTAGATAACTTAATTATTCTAATTTAAATTCAACTGTTAATGATACTGAAAACTGAAGATGAAGTATCTTTATCTCAGACACTGTGTGACAGACACACCTCTGCCAATGATTTCAAGATGCATGTTACTAAATACGAGGCTGTAAAAATAACACTTACCCACAAACTTGCAGACTAATTATGCTTAAAAGAGTTTCTATATGGGAGGCCTTGAAGTGTGTGAAAAACTTTGAATTCAGTGTTCTCTTAAGATGATGCCATCCATGCCTTTTTCAGTGGGTTTAAATTCTTATTACATATTGCAGCCTTCAGGAGATGACTGATGTGCAATTTGAATGGATTTACTTGCTTTAAGGTAATGTCAGGCTTTATAGTTCAAATTAGCTAGTTGTTATAGCTGTATTAAGCACATTACAGTCAATATATATGGACACAGCATGTTCACTTTCCAGATTATTTTCTACAAATTCACTTTTCTCCTTATTTGCGTAGAACATATATTTTTTTGTTGATTTTCTGTTTCTGAGGCCTGTGGCTGTTGTCCTCTTAATTTATGGATCCAAAAGTAGTGATGATCTCTTGTCAACATTTTTTAATTTCTCTTGCTATAGATAAATGATGAGAAGCAAAACTTACACTACACTTATTTTCTAGCTCTAAAAAGAAATATCATATTTTATAACAAAGCAGATATATTTTTACCTGTTTACAATTTCAGTTATATTTAACACTGCCCTCACACTTTAAAGAGGTTAATACAACTAGGAAATTGTTTCCTGTATTTGCTCCTTTCTATATATTTCATGTTTTCTCAAGGAAACAATATTTTTTTAATATCTCTAAAATGTTTTTTCTTTGTGATGCAATATTCTGCTGAAGTCGTGCTATTTTATGAAATTTCTTAGTGTTCTACTTAGCATTCCACCCAAGAAGAGTCTGAAAATTTGAGAGTAGCTGCATTTTTACACATCATTCCAGTTTAATAATTTTATGAAGTTATCCAAGATGCATTTTTATCCGTTGCTTTATATACTTTTTCTCAGCCTAAAATGAATAGTCATAAATACCATAAATATTAACTGTGTTGAATACCAGCCTCTTATTTGGCATATATTTCATACCTAGGAGAAATTAGGTGTCAATAGCAGAATGGATTGCCTTAACTGAAAATATTTACATTACATGTAATGACATCTCTTTAACTTCAGATACATGGTAGTTACTTCATATATCCAGAATGACTGTGAACCCGTAGAATCCATTTGACAGAAGAGATTCTGGATTCATACCAATGGCATGTCTCCCATTTATTGGCTTGAAGTAATATTCATCAAAAGGTGGTGCTTGTTTGATGATGTAATACAAGGTGTTGGGTAAGAGGCTGGTGAAGATCAGAAAATCCTGGCAAAGCCACAGTGGTTTCAGTGAGTCTACACTGATTCACACCAATTGCAATCCATGCTCAAAAATTGCAGATAACTATTATTCTTTTCATTGTCTCAAGTTTCAATAGAATTGTAGCTTCTCAATGAAAAGAAACCTTATCATTTAAAAACGTATTTTTCTAGTTAGCATTTCTTTTTCATTGTTAGAATATATATAATGCTAATGTTTTCATCATAACAGATGTTGTAATGCATATAAACAGTATAGCACTACTGTGTATTTATTTCATCCAAACTGCCTAAGAGTGACTTAAATGCCCCTTGTGATTCATAGTGTGGTGAAAGAAGTCACTGTTGCCACCAAAGGCTTGCTTTCTAGCAACGTGGTTCCAGAGTTAAACCTCTGTTTTGCAGTTTAGGTGCAGGGCTAGAATGTTCTCTCTTGAAAAGATTTTACTATATTCAGAACTCACAAAATAGGGTTATCTAGTAAGGAAAGAAGCAGTATTGGAAAAACAAGTAGTGTGAAGAGAAACTTCAGGTCATCCAGCGGTAGATGTTTTCAGTTGTATTTTAGTAAGGTACACATATGTGGTCAAATCTAAATACTGCTGAATAGTTACAGAAAGCACCAAATCACTTAATCACCTTCTTTCTTTATTGTGTAATGTGTCATAAAAGGTGTATATGGCATAAAAGGTGTATAGGAGCAGGACCTCTTTCAGCTGTAGAATTTGTTAGAGTGTCTGACTATGAACACTTGTATTTAATTTTCTTCAATAAATAACGTGGAAGAAAGAATGAGAATTTTAAGTTTCTCATACTGATTATTAAAAAAAGGGGGAAAATTTTTCTTGAATCATTATGTTTTGATTCTAGTCAAACCCATTCTATTGAACTTAAGCTCTAATCTTTTAATAAAATGAACCAATGAATCACCATTTAAAGATTTCAGTTTTTCAAAAATTTTTATAGAAGTGGAAAAAATATGTAAGTGTTCTTGGTTTAGTGAAAAAGGAGCAATATTGATATAACTCTGGGTCTCACTTCAAGAGCTGCAAGGACAATAACAGATTTATTTACATACAGGAAGTCTCAGCCTCCATCAGCTTTAGAAAAAGTTTAATGTTAGGCATACAGGAAAGGATGTGTGATAAGTATCTTCGTTCAGATATTGTTGTAGTATACATGTTAGAAATCAGAACACTTAAGAAATTTGGCAAAGGATTATGCATTTTGAATACATTTCTGTTCAAATACATTTCAGTCTGTATTCAAATACTGTAAAATATTTTATGTCAGCAGAGCAGTTACATTTCTTAAAAAACTCTAGGTTTTAGCTGTTGCCCTTTAAAAGGCAGCATTTCATTTCATTCATTTCATTCAGAGTAAATCCAAACTGAGGATATCTACACCACAGAAGTTTCTTGGTATTTACCTCATTTATGTTTCATACAATCATTTTTGCATCTTCCTTCTCAGTTGCTCTTGGGTGGGCAAGGATTGCTGTGATGGAGGTAACTGCATTACACCAGATGTTCCTTGTTACCCACTCCTCTCATAATTTTCCACAGTGAAACAGTTAAGGGTGCTTTGTGTCATTTGCCACCTGTATTTGGAAACTGCCTCCATGGTTCTTCCTGTCTGGTGGATTCTTCTTGCAGAAAATATTAATTCAGTAGTTTGTACAGTGCCATCAGTGATAAATCAAAATGATCTAGTTTGCTACAATTTCATGAACATTTATTTTAATGTGGATGTCTAGAGAAATAAACCTGCCTTTAAAATTGCAATACTCACCTTATTCTCAAGAGACCAAAATCACTCAGAAGTCTTTTCCAATATCTCATTCCTGGGCCAAGAAAATAATAACTAACAATCTCCATTAACACATGCTATCTGTGAACATCTCAAATGTCCCACACCCTAGGTTCGAACTAGGGCAGAGCTCACAGATGAGCAGGAGGTCCATATAAAAACCAAGTCTTCATTCTTCCCTCTTTTTTTTCTGTCATCAGCCTGATCTGAATGAGGGACTGATTACTGAATTAGTATGTCTACACTTCATTTATTTTTTACCAGGGTTTACATGTTTACATAGGCAGGAAAGGAAAATGAAGGAGCCTCCTATCTTATTCTTAAAATAGATTTATGAAAAATTAGAGTCCAGTATTGTATTTCTCACTGTTCAAAAAGGTATGCAAAGAAATTTTTAAAAAAAGGACAAAATATGTTCCATAAGCAATAGCCTAAATTAATTTCAAAATTAATCAGTGAGTATAGCTGCAACAAGCCTAGCACATACAGTTACATTACAGTTGCAATGTAACTATATATATATATATATATGTATATATCTGTATAATGTATCAAAGAGGAAACCCAAAACAATTATTTTAAATTCAGTTCCTCAAGAACTGCTTGATAAATGTATGCAGCATTGGAATCCAGTAAATGTGATTCATTGACAGCTCTCATACCGCTGAAAGAGTGAATTCAATTTAAATATCTAGCTTTTATGTCCAGAAAGTAAAGTGGCTGTTCCCATCCACAGTATAGAATTTAGTACAGAATTACAGGAGTTATTTGCCTTTAGGTTCAGTAGACAGTACCTCTTCTTTTGTTTGTTTGATTTTCCTTTTATGTGATAAACTGATGTTCTGGAATGTAAAAGCTAGTTTACTTTCAAGCTTTCTGAAAGGACTCAGAACAGTTTAACATCTTTAAAGGAAGTTAAGGCATAAATGTCTCCTGAGCTGTGCTCCAGCAGAAGTTGAAAAAGAGTGTTAGTTTTGCAGTGCAGTAACAAGTAATGCGTTATTTGTTGTTGGGTGTTTCCTCAAAGGGGGCTAGTTTATTAGCTTATCTACAAGGCCTTCATCAAACAAAAGAGTTAAAAATTGCAGACAGAGCTGTCAATCAGAGCTGTTCATATACAATTATTTGTGTATATCTGTTAAGTTTTAAGAGCTTAGTATGGGATAAAAATAAAGTAATGGTTAGTGGAAGGTTATCTGAGGAAACAATTAGGAGGAACATGGTTTGGGTGAAGAAGGTAAACAGTACTGGTGAGGATGCGGTGGTGACAAGTTCATGAGTGTGTTCATGGTTTGCTGGAATTTTTGCTCTACAGCTTTCACTTTTGCAGGTTCGTCTACTTAATAGTTCCTGATTTCAGAGGGTTGCTGTCTGGTTCCAAAGCTGTCAGAAGTCTGTCTTCCCCCAGCAGCATACCATTGCATTAGCACAATTGCATATGCTTGATAGTTTTTTATGTCAAAGTCTTCTTGCCAGCTAAGTCATGTTAGTGATAGCTGAGACATTAATCTTTAGGATGATACAGGCAAGGTAATCTATTCTGAATGAGTGATTTCAGGTTTTAATTAAAGACAATGGGTTTTTTCTCTGTATTGATCAGAAGAGTGATAGCATAGATTTTAGTTAGAAGATGAGAAGGCCCTTTAACCCATCTCACATGATACCAGTGAAAGCAATTTTTATATCAAAGAGTTTTGCTTGGCTCTTTTTTATCTTTTTTTTTTCTAATCACCCTCTTTATAAATATGCATTTTTCAGGTAAGTCAATAGATACAGTTCACTGTAAGGTCTTGATTCAAGGCACTGGAGCTGCTTTCTCTTTGCCTTTTGGAGAAACTCCAGTGCAGAGTTGAGAAATGTCAGTCTCAGGTCCTCTTTCACGCTATTTCCTCTAGTCACTGTTTTCTAACGTAGTTCCATGTTTTCATTTGCACTAAGAATTTGGAACTATTTCCAGCTGCACCGTTTGAAAGTAGTGAAGCACATATGCTGTGTCTGGCATTTGTTCACACTATCAAGTCTTGCTCTTCTACTTGTCCTTAGGTTTGTTCTGATCCTCTGTGTTCAGCAATTCCCAAAGCCTTGTTTTCTCTTCCAGAGGTACTGTTGCAGTACTGGCTTTGCTGATGATACAGATTGTACCAAAAAACCCCTAGGATTCAGATAGGCTCATTCAGGTAAACGTTGTCCAGAGTAACTGATTTCAAAAGTGTGTGACTTCTGAAAATTAAAAATTAGGGTTCGTACAAACCCAGAAGGATCAGTCTGTTTTAAATTTGGAGAATAGACTACAATATTATAGCTTGAACAGAAAGTTTTATTTCCTGTGGTATACCTAACACAGTGACTTGTTAGGATTGTAGATGTGAATTACCTTTTTGTAAAATATGTTCCTGTAGTACTTTTGTGTAAAAGGTTTCTGCAATTTCTTTTAGGTTGTAGTGACCTTAATGGTTTCTCACACAGTCATGTTAATGTGTGTGGTGTGTTGCCTTCTGATACAAGGCTGGCGACTTGGTTTCAGGAAACAGCACGGCGGCCCATTCTCCAGGGCCGCTCGGGTCTAAGAAACACGCAGACACCAACGTGGTGGACGGTCAAAGGCCTTTATTATCTCTTCTCGTGGGGTTTTATAGTCTAAAGGGCTTCTACGTCAGGCGAGGGTCTGTCTTTACCATCTGTGGTTAGTAGGGGATGGAAAGTTACTGGGCAAATGGAAAATTACTGGCATCTGGTTCAGGGGGCTGCATTCCTATGTTAATTTTCTTATCTAAGGGAACAGGGGCCCTGTCTTCCCATAACATCACAAGATCTTCCGAACGCCAGGCCCTATCTGCTACAGTGGTGTTTGCATATGATTGTAACCAAAGTGATGATGCTTATGTCTAAGGATCAGCTGAATGGACTGTTTGTCATCTCTCTGGCAAGCAGTTTTGTAAGTTTTTTTAGAATTAAGTATACATGTTTAGTTATTAGGAAAAGTAAAGATTTAGGATGCAAAGTATTGTTGTCAAAGTTTAGGTGTTGAGATGGAAACTGTAGTGGTGCCTTGTTTTGGAGTTTAGAATTGGCGTCAGCCTTCTTTGAAATGTGATCAAAGGGCAATGGAAGAAGGAATTAAAAAAGGGAGATTTCTTCTCGATCATAAATTTTCTTTTCTTCTATCAGCCTTCTTCTTGGTTTAATTATGGTTATAACCCTCTCCAGATTCTTCAGTTTCAGCTTTTCTTTTGCAGCCTGACTCTGACAACATACTTTAGGGATTACCAAATATAGTACACAGTCGAATTCAGTCCCTGGTAATTGCAAATGCAATTCAGAATTTAATTATGAAAGTATGGAATCACTGGGCATGCCCAGCTTCTTCTACTCTCTAGAAGCTGTTAGGCATCTCCATTGTTACACAGTTTAGGAGGAACAGCTGCTCCTGCTTTGTTTGATGCCATTTGCCTATGGATCACAAGCTCATGGCAGGCTGTGACTGTGACACTTGGATGAGTAATTGTGTTCCTCTGAGTTCTTGTTCTGGTTGTCACTTGTTCCAACATCTTTATTTATTTATTCATGTTGGGAGGAAAGACCAGCGTTATTGTGGACAAGGACTCTTGATGAAAAAGGCTACTTACATCACCTGTCTTCAGGTTTTTTGGGGGATGTGTGTCTAACGTTCAACAGTTGTTTTTCTGTTGGTGTGGGTAATGCTGATACATCACTTGAACATTTAATACTGGGCTGTCCTTATGTGTAATAAGATGCTTTAGGTGATTGAACATGAAAGAAGGCAATATGTGGTGCCTTTAGCGTGAAAATAATAGTAAAAAATCTATAGCCATATGGTTAGAGCTGTGTTTCTCTGGTATTCTTATTAAATAAGAAATTCTTTACCTCACCCACTGAATCTCTGTATGAAAGTGGGGAGACCAGTATAGCAGCATCAGTTTAAATATTCTAGGAGTATTTTTAATATTTCCCTGACTGCAGGGTACACAGTCTTCCTTTTATAATTATAATTCTATGATCTTCTGAGAGTAGGAGGTGACACTGCCCACAGGATACCGTCTTTAAAAATGTCATTTCCTTTCCTGTCTCTTCTTCTTTGTTGCCATTATTTTGGGTTGGCTTTTTTTGTTTAATCAGTTGGCTGATTTTGCTCTTTTGGGCTTTTTTTGTGGCACATGCAACAGGAAATGCACTCAGGAGCTGTACTTTGTATGAACAGAAGTAAGACTTGCTGTAAATTAAGGCCATGGAATTCACAGTAATGCTCACAGATAAATTGCCAGGCATTTTGAACATACCAAACCTGTCATTAGGCAACACAGCCTTTCAAACTACTTACTATGTATGGTTGATGTATTTCCAGTATGGTCTGATCCAAGACAAGTTAAGGAATGGGATAAATACACCACTTACAGATCTCTGTAAGACCCTGATGGAGTTTGCCTAATTTATTGGGTTCTTGTAGGAGTAGTGATTTCTGCAGTGCTTATTCACTAAGAATTACAGGAGTTATTTGCCTTTAGATTTCAGTGGACAGAAGATGAAGCTGCAAAACAGCTTAAAAGTTAGAGAACTATATCTTGACGTTTATTTCCTTTCTTCTGCCTCCCTGTTATCCTTTTCTTCTTGAGATGGAAGTATTAGTGTCAGACCAAATACGTTGCCATTGATCCTGTAAGTTGTAAAGGTGAAGAAGGATGCGTGTATTTGAAGGTTGATAATGATTGAGCACTTCATTTATTTATTTTTCCTTGATTAAAGGCTTTGCTTACAGTTACAGCAATGGAGTTGCAAGGAGACATAATAAAATTTGCAGATTCCTGTTAGACAGTAAATTATGTGGGAGAAAAACAAGTAGTGATGCATCTCTGAAAGCACTGAGACACCAACCACAAACCAACACCAAAACACAGTTTGATGATACTGCTTATCAAATCCTTGGTCTTTATTGGGTCAGAGTTGAATTCTAATTAGACTTGTGTTTGCTTGTCAACAGTCTGTATTTTAACAAACCTAGTTAACTTTTTTCTTTGCTAAGGTGTTTTCCAAGTGGGTTGTCAGAGCTGAGGCAGTATTTGGGACCTCTCAGCACTATGCAATACTTGTAATAATTGTGGTGCAGGAGACTGGAGTGGCTTCTGCAGACCAGCAGCCACAGAAGGGTGCACAGGCAGAGCTTCTTGTTCTTGTCCAAACTGTTTTATCCTTTATGAGTTTTTTTCCCTCTGTTAAACTTGACTCATGTGCTGACCCTCTGGGGGAAACACTGTGGACACTTGCAGCTTTCTGCTGCTTAAACTGAAAAGAGTGTGGCCTAACAAGTGCAAAAGAATTGCTGACCTCACAATGCGGACTTTTTTCCTTAATAGTATGGAATGATTTTACTGTTCAGTGATTAGTGTTTTAGGAAAAGGTAAATGTGATTCTGATCCAAATTTACATTTGGATAAATACTTCTCTTAGTGGTGAATTACTGGGACCTCTGTATATACTAGTAACTTTCTCTATCATAGCTCCCCTAAATTAGGAAGTATTTTCTGTACTCTGAAAAGCTGAATTTTGAAAAAGAGTAGGACTGAATTTTTCATCAAAGAAGTGGACTGATTATTGTATGGAAAAGAATCTTACAACAGAATTTGATATTCTGTTTTCTAAGGGGTTTTTGTTGTGTTTTTTGTTGTGTTTTGCGCTGGTTTGAAAGCAAACCAGTGGGGGATCCCAAGTCAGAAATAAAATTTATTAGGAAAATTAAAATAAATGCAATAATATAGAAACACTGAGAGATTCAAAATACAGCCTGACACCCTGGTAGTCAGGGTGCTGGTAGAAGTTCAATTAAATGGTGGCTGCAGTCCTTTTGGAGTAACAAATGTGATTTTGTTGAAGCAGTGTGCCTCTAGAAGGGTCTCATCTTCCTCTGAAGGTCCAGTTGTGGTGTAGATGAGTCTGGTCTTCCTCTGGGAATCCAGTGGGAAAAGGCTGACTGTGATGTTCCAAATACCAGATTTTTATCCAGGTAGGAATGCTTGGCTCCTCCCCCTGGGTGGAGCATCTCCCAATGGGATGATGTCATTTTATCAGTCATGCAGTGACTCAATGGCCCATTGGCAGAAGATATCTTCCTGGAGAAAGGATGGGTCCTGGAAGAGAGAAAGAACACTGCTCCACCTGGTTTTAAGAGATGGTAATAGAATACATGCTTCTGGGTACATCTTGCAACCTAAGACAGTTTTTAAAGCCACATTGTAAAATTGAAAAGAATTCAATGTGGAGCAATTTAACAGCTACAACAACGAATGTGCTATCAAAGGAAGTCACTGAAATGAAGATGCAGGGGAAACAGCGCTGAAATCTTTGGAAAACATAAGTTCTGTGGTTCCTTTGTCCTATCACACAAATAAGACAAAGTTTTGTATTTTCTTAGAATTGTAGTGTGAATTTTCTAGCTTTCCTTCAATTGATTTTTAAACGATTAGACATAAAGCCACCAGTGTGACGCCACTGTAGTGAATTCTTCATCTCCTGTAAATCCACTATAATCCACAGCCAGTCTATTTTGGTTAAAACCCAGTTTTGATGGTATGACAGATTGCAACTGAGAGTACTTTTATATAATAGGAGGTGCTCTAACATTGTTATGTTGATGCCTGAACCAATATATAACTGCATTTAGATCATAAAATTCAAACTTTATTACAAGGAGCATTCCATATTGCATTCCATGGTTACCAGGTTAACATGCATCACGAAGTGTTCTCTCTATATCTATTCAGTGTTGACCTTTTTAACTAAATCTGTAATTTAAATCATTTGAATATATATTATTAAGAGCGTGAAAGTAGTAGTGTGAAGGAAAGCTCACCAGTGTACAAAGAAAGTGGCAGAGCCATCTCCTTATCATGTATTCTCCAGTTTTCTAGCCTTTTAAACTTTTACCCTCCTCTGATAGCATTTCCATGTTAGGATTTGTGATGACAATTGTGGAAGAGTGCTTTGTCCTCCGCACGTCTCCTGCTGCTTTGTATGTATCATTGCAGAGATTGTTGAAGGACATCAATGGTCACATACCTAGGTGCGCAAACTGCCAGGTGCTGTGACATCGGCTGTCAAGTCAGTCACCATCAATGCAAATTTGAGTGATTGTGGGGCTGTGGTGCTTTGCAGGTTTAGTAAACAACACTTCTGAAGATGATGTTGGGTTGCTGCAAAACCAGCACAAAGCTTACTCTGATTCCTCCCCTCCAGTAGTGCTCTCTTTTATTTGATTAATAATGTCCTGACCTACCTGCAAAAATGCAAAAGTGTTCCTAGCTGGAGATGTGTTCTGCAGGTGGGGGATTGCATTAAATCAATGTACTATAATTATCCACTGAAGGTAAATGTTATTAATATTTAATCCAATTTGTGATTCATTTTATGGCAGAAGTCTGAAACAAAATACTTATTTACCCTGTCTAAAAAGTAATTAGGGTTATTTTCATATTGATAGTTTAAAGCCACTGAAGAAAAAAAATTTATTGATAGCATCAGATAATAACTTAAAGCAAGAGGGCTTTGCTAGCTTTTTAACAAAATCCTGCCTTTTTTATTTACGGTGAATTAATTATTTTGTTTTAAAGACTAATTGCAGGTTATTTTTGTTAACCATTCAGTTCAGTCTTACTATCAGCATTTGAATTAATACTGCAATTACAACTAGAAATGTTTCTTTGTGTGTGTGTGTTGTAGTTGCCTACTGATTTCCTAAGTAGCTGCCTGTCTCTGATAATACTTGTGAACGGGGTAGATAAGGCCTATTAATAAACGTTCTTTCTGGATAGCAGGATATAACTCAAACAGCATGTCTTTTCTACATCAACAGCTTCCCTAAATTAACTTGATTAATTTGTTTTGAAAATTTTCTGGGAAATTGCCTTGGACATTTCTGAAACTAACAAACAACAATAACGGACAGAATTAAGAGGGTACATTTAGATATTTGTGGCTGAGTAGAACCTGTTGACTCCAGGAGACGCGATGTGATGTCTGGATGTGACTGTTTACTTCATCATTCATGCTCACTTTTAGATTTTCATCTCGTTGCTTAGAGAATCTCCAGAGTATACTGAAGAGCAGGCTTAGGTGACTGAATTCAGAAACCTTGCTATACTAGTAATGAGGACAGTTTTTCTCAATAGACTGTTTGTGATTTCACACCTGTGTTATTCACCCCTCACTTCTTCCAGATGAAATTTAATCAAAATTAATTCAAAAAAGCCCTCAATTTTGTTTACCTTCACATAGATGTCATTGTTATTGAAAGCACAGGCTTTCAAATAAACCATGTAGGTTATTAAAAATGTACTATTAGGACACTAACATAACCCTTCAAAAATCTATTTCCTCTCATGTGATGACTGATGGTACCTTTATAAAGAACATGCCTTATTTCTCCTGAGAATCTCCTCCAATTGTGCTTTGGTGGATAAATAACCTGTCCAAATGGTTGTTTAAAAGGCCACTGTGACCTCTCACTGTAAATATTAAATAGTTAATAAGCTGAGTTAATAATTGAAAAATACATATGAATCAATTTTACACACGCCAGGCAGCAAAGTGAGTAGCTTTTCAAGCTCTTAAAAATAGAAAAATTGTTTCAATATTTTCAGTCTTGTAAAGATGTGTTTTATTGGTTATTTCTTCCTCCTTCCCAAAGATATAAGTTGGCAGCATATTTTGGGACTGGTGTTTGCTTGAAGCCTTGAAAGAGGAGTCAGCAGTGTTTTGCCGTCCTCCTTTAAATAAGCTCTTCTTGGCATCTGATACCAGCCAGCACAAATACAGTCCATTTCTAGGAACAGAGAAGATAGTACCTAATTTATAAGGAAGCTATCACTTTTTTAGGTCACACATGGCATAAAACTTTATTTTAATTTTCCCTCAAGGCATTTTTCAAATAGTTACTCATCATAATGATATAATATGTCTGTGGTTTCTCTAGAGAAAATATTGTTGGCTTGCTATCTTTAACATCTTGGGGTTAAATTGATTCTTGTATGACCCTGTTCTAAACAACAGCTTTTCATCTGAGATTTCATTTTGCCCCCTTACTTCAGTCTTGCCAACTCATTGTTCTAAACATCTAGGGATTAATGAGCACACTCAAAATAAGTAGGTGATATCGTGTTATGTATCTTTGCATGCCTAGAGTAAGTCTGAAGCTCACTTTCAGAGTTTACTTCCAAGAAGTGAGGTAATTGTTTCGAAGGACAATCTTCTTGGTTGGACAGCACACAAATGCAATCATTTAAGTTAGTTGCAATTTTTACAGAGGAAAATTCCTGCTGGAATCATTCATTATTTTGAAAGGGACCCTCCCAGTTCTCTGATATTTCTAGAAATACCAGTTTGAAATAACTGCCTCTGCTCTTATGTATTAGTCAGTAGAGGGCACTCTGCTTCTCTGAAGATAAAAAAATGTGACTTAAAATTATGGAGGCAAAATGCTTTTCTTTTGTGTGTGTTTTTTTTTTTAACTTATCACATCTGACAATTTTAATTAGTATGAGTTGTATAGAGGATTATTTTTCCACGTAGTACTTTCTCTCCTGAATTGAAATTCAGATGCGATTGCACATTTCCTTGTCCTGGTTTAATCCCAGTCTAGCGCTACATACCACACAGGCACTTGATTGCTACATCCATGGTGGGGGGAAGATTCAGAGAAAAAAATATTAAACCTCATGGGCTGAGGTGAGAGCAGTTTAATAATTGAATTAAAATAAAACATCATAATAATAGGAATGAAAAGGAGAGCAAGAGAGGAACAAAACCCAAGAGAAACATGACATGCCCAGAACAACTGCTCAGCACCTGCTGAATGATGCCTAGCCCATTGCCCAGCAGTGATCAGTGCCTCTCAGCTGCCTTTCCTTGGTTCATATACTGACCGTGACATTCTGTGGTATGGAATATCACCTTGATAGCTCAGATCACCTGTCGTGACAGTGCTGCCTCTTAGGTTCTTGTGCACCTGCTGGCTGACAGAGTATGGGAAATTTGGCTTAGAGTTAACATACTTAACAGCAAGTAAAACCTCATTGTGTCATCAACTTTATTGTCATAATAAATCCAAAACTGTACCAGCTGCTAAGAGGAAAACTATACCAGCCGAAACCCCGGACATTCCCTTAAAAGGAGCTTGCTGTTTGTTTCCCTGTGCCCTAGGTTCACCATAAGTTCTTCTCTAGGTCTGAAATGCAGTGCAATTCCTGCAGTTTCTTTGTGTAAGCAAGTAGATGCTTAACTGTCTGAATCAACTGGCCATGATATCTGTGAAGAGGTGCATCGTCTTCTCAGTTCTAGGTGTTTGAATCCATGAGACCAAGCAAGGCTGTTACTGCTTGTACTCTTAAAAAAAGTCTGTAGTGCAGGACCAAGGCACAGGAGTGAGGCTTGTGGGAGATCTGTGCAATGGTACACTTGTTAAGTGAGAATTCTAGTACTGGAACATTGTCCTTCTATTTTACTTCTTTTTAATGCACTTAGTTGTATACTGCAGTGATTGACTGAGGTAGCAGATTCTTGGAGGCTTGTGAAGTAGAGCCTGTTATTTTGCTTGCGGATGGAAAGAAAATTTCAGCATGTCCATGTTTCCACTGCATTTTCTTCCATAAATTCAGCTGAACCACTATACAAAAATCTGGCTGAAAAGTGTACCATTTGCAAGACTTACCGAGCACTGTTCTTTAAAAACAGTGAAGCATATTATAAAAGTCTAACAACTGAGATATTTATGAAGTAGGAGAAATGTTTTGTTATATGTTGTGTGTACAATAATTATTTGTAGGATTATAGCACAATAATTGTTGGATGATCTCAGCTTAAAAATTGTCCTTGGGAAAAAAAAAAGTTAAAGAGCACACCAGAAAAATAGGAAAAAGTACTTATAACATTGATATCTTTCTGAAAATATTATTGTAGATATATAGAATAGCCTGGAAAAGATAATCTGGTTTCACTTCCCCCTGCTGTGGACGAGGACATCTTCCACTATACCAGATTGCTTAGAGCTCCATGCTTGAATGTGTTTTTGTAAACATTCAAGGATTACTTGGTGATAATACTATCTTTTTATACATGGAGCAGTAATTTAGATAATTCCTTTAAACTACAAAAATTGTTGCGAGATGAGAGCTTGTTTCCAGTTCTTGCCTATGCTTGTTCAAATCTGAAACGGTTTTTGTTAGTTTCTGTCATTGAAGATTTGAATTAAATTTGTAAATAGGTTTCATTGCCAGAAGATTATTTTACTTGTTTTCCTTGTCAGTTATTAATTGTGAGGACTTGATGAGATTGTAATTTATTGCTAGTGACTATGTCTAAAAGAAAAAGATTTGATTTAGTTTTATGTTCAGATTATCAGTGTTAGAATTCAAATGCTAAAATTAAATTTTAAAAATGTCAGAACATTATCAGGTGTGTTCCATGGTATCCTTGGGAATCTTAAGGATTTATCTGAACCAAAGTGTTAATCCCAAAATTTCATCAGCTGCTGAAAACCTTTGAAAAATTGTCAGTGAAAGTAATACTTGGAAAACAAGTCAAAATGTGACTTAATGAGACTGTTTACTATTTAAACCCAGTAATAACTTAGCAAAAATAACTTTTTGCTAGTTGTTTTGGATCTCTCTTTACTTATATGGACTGTATTTTACTCATTGCTCTGTTTTCTTTAAAAAGGAATTTGGCAAAGCTTGGAGAATAAGTTGAACTTGTGAATAAATGTCTCCTAAATAGACTCCTAATCAAGTTGTTAAATATATATAAATTAAACCTGTAATTGAAGCTATTGTTTACAATTAGAATAAAATTGCACATGTGGGGTTTGTTTGGGTTTTTTAAAGCATTTTAGAAGTGAATGTAAACAAGTAGGATGTTTAGGCAGACTTGACTAATTTCAGGGCAGAATACCTCATCTCCTGCCAACACAAAACCAGCTCTTTGGGGGTGAATTACTAAAGCAGTGGAAAGGATTTGGCAGTTGGTTGATCCATAGAGATATTTCAGAAAGTCAGCTGTAGAATTTCCTCAGCTCTACAAAGCAAAAGTGTTTTCCATAGAATAAAGCTGTTTCTTTTTCTAGGATCCTCAACAGCAAAAATGACACATTTTTACAGCACACATCAGGAAAGTATTCACTAGCTGCAAAACTTTAGGACCAGTGTGTGAAAATTTCATGTAAGGTGCTACATTTAGTACCTGCAGGAGGTAAAAGTGCCTAATTTATAACCTGTTTCAAATGTAACATGCCACACACACAAATGTAAATATTAGTTATTATTTTTTTTGTGATAGATTTTTGCAACCTGCTGTTCAGTTTTGCACTGATGTCATCTTCCAGCTTAGCTCTATAGTTATGCCAGTATTTGAAGAGTGTAATACCCTATGCAGTCATTGGCAAGCAAAGTTGCAGCATTTAAAAGTTGTAATGCTTAATGATCTCACCTTCTAAGAAAGAAAGTAGGCAGATGTCTTGAGGATCTGGAGAATTGGAGGTCTGGAGAGTTAGAGGTATGAAACTTTTAAAACAGAGGTTAAAAGTGCCTCTAATTTTTGTTTATTAAATCTTCATATTTTTGTTTATAGGTGGAACAACTAGAGAGAGTGAAAAATATAAAAGGACGATTAATATTTAAAATCTGAAGGTGAAATTTCTCTTTTGCCTCTGTCATCACTGCAGTTGAGGTTATTGCATTATCTCTGTGGCGTTTTAAGTCTTGTGTAGCAGAGAGAGGAAGTGAGATGTTCCCCCTCTCTTCAAGTAATAGGTGGTTTTTGTTTCAGATTTTTTTTCTTCATATTCCAGCAGCACAGGGAATAAAAGATGACTAGAAATTACTGTAATGTTTTTCATTAAAGGTAGCCAAATAATTTCAAGTATTAGAATACGTTTCAATTTCATTTTGCTTTTGAAAACAAGAGTTATATCTGTGTTTTACATCAAGCCTCAAGTCTCTGAAGTGACAATATATCCGAAATGGTATTATATCCCTGGTGAATTGCTTTATATACCAGACACAGACAAAACATTGGAAATACTTTGGTAATTAAGATTTCCTTGGAGGTGAAAAAATGTCCCACAATACTACATTATGTTTGTAATTTTTGCAGATGTAAGATTTTTGGGTTGTTCCGCAGAAATGACATACAATTTCCTGCCTTCATGGAAGAGTTTACTTCCTTCATGGAACTATTTACCTGCACAGTTTACATCTGCTTATTCCATACCTTAATTCTTGGGGATGTTTTGCAAATAACAAATTTGGTCATAGAGTCATAAAAATATGATTTAATTATGAGAAGTCATGAGAATTGTGTAATACTTAGAGTGCAAGTTGTATACACAGTTTTCATTCCCCTGTTTGTGTAGTATTTTAAACATTTGAGTAGCCCTGTAATGGGCTTCCTAAGGTGACCATACATCCATGTCCCAGGCTGGTTTACACAGGCTCTATGTATGTTTCTTTGAAATTCTGATGATTTTAGTTCACCCAGCTGAGATGTCATCCTTTTACTACAAGGAAATAAAGAAGCTGTTATACACCCTTATTTCTCCCTTTGTGCCTTCATTGTTGTTTATATCTTCTTGTTGCAAGTGGAGCCATGGTGAGGAAGATGCTGCTCTAACAGGTTTTGTGAGGGTTTGGCAGCCTTATATGTAAATTACCATATAGCACATACTGACTGTCTGACAGCTGCAGCATTCTCAGTCTTTAAGTGTTACAGTAGACATCCATAGTTGCATTTAAGTTTAATTTACCAGAAAGTGTTGGGATCATCCAAAGTTGCTGTGCCATTTTTATTCTGTAGCTGGGGTTTTAGACTGTGGTGATTATCCTGCTCTGCTCTGCACTATCCTTTGAATGGCCTTCCTTTGAGTCTAATGTGTGGTTTTGAGTGCCAGAATACACAAATATTCAACTATTAGGGAGTGTCCAAAGGAGGGCCATGAGGATGGTGAAGGGCCTTGAGGGGAAGCCGTGTGAGGAGTGCCTGTAGTTGCTTGGTCTGTTCAGCCTGGAGAACAAGAGACTAAGGGGAGACCTCATTGCAGGTACAACCTCCTAGTGAGAGGAAGAGGAGGGGAAGGCACTGAGGTCTTCTCTGTGGTGACAGTGACAGGACCTGAGGGAATGGCATGAAACTGCAACCCGGGAGTTTTACACTGGATATTCTGAAGATTACACTGATTTAAAAAAAAAAGGCAAACCAAAGAAAGATGACTGATTTAGTTCCTCCTATAGATGGAAAAGTGAAATACATTTTTGGCATTAAATATTTTTATTTACTCAGTTTATTCAGCTAACTGTTATTGTTGTCATAACCACTGTGGTAGTTCAGGAAAATATATACAGCATTTTGGTAAAATCTAGTTTAATTTAAATGCACACAAGTTGCCAAATGAAAAAAGTGCTTCACAGTAGTGAAATGCCAACTCACTGGTCTTATGCAAATCTAACCACCATTAACGTAGTCCTAAAAACCAAAGAACAGAGAAAATATTAATGTTTTTCTTAGTAATAGTGCTGAGTTATTAGAACTTTCTCAGCTCTTTTGAAGTAGATTCTGTAGGATCAGGTATCTCCTAGTGGCTTGGAAATTATTTTGCATTGGGAAAATGGAAATTATTTTCCATTACTTTCCCATTACTATAAAAATAAGAGATGATAATAAAGATGATAAGTAGAAAACTGAGGTGATGAAGCCTAAAAACAAAAAACCCCACACTTCTGTAAGTATATAATGAATTGTGGCAAAAGGAGTATTGCCAGGAAAACCAGCATAAAGCTGTAATACAGTTGAAGCTCAGAATCAGTGTTTAACCCTGCTCATAGTTTTCTGAGGGGAATAAAGAGGGAGAAAACATGGTTGCTATTTCAGTATCTTCTCAAGTGGTGATATCATGTTTACAAAATTCCAGTTTCCATATTCTGAAATCTTGCTTTAAATACTTGTAGAAACCCATGAAGAAGATCCTAAATGTATGAGACATAGTTTTCCAAAAATAATTGATTAAGTGTTTACAAGATTTCTGGTAAATAAAAGGAGAAATTCTTATATTCCCAGAAGGCCGTGGAAAATGTTGTCTGCTGTTGTCAAAAGTGTAGTGAACTGAACAGCCATCTACACCATCTAGGTGCTGGTGAAACAACTGAGTTGAACTATGAGTAGCCAGATCCTAATAACCAGTTTGAATTTGGTGGTACTTACAGAATCCTTCTGTTTTGTGTGTTATTTTTATTTTTTTCTTTGTTTTAATGTTGTGGTAACAATTGCTGGTGTCCCAAAAGAAAGAAGTCTAAGAAGATGCAATTTTCCCAAGAGCAACTTCACTCCCTGTAATGTTAGCTTAAAAGTTACCTCCTTTTTGCATCTTCACAATCATCTTCATGATATTTGATTTTTCAAATTTAAATTCCTGTTGGTGATATAACCAATGTGAAGAATTATAAATCTTGTTCATTGTATATGAGCTGACTGCAAACATAGAAAATGAGGTACATTTTTACTGTTTTGTTTGCTTTGAATTAGGTTCATGCACTATTAGTTCGAGAAGTTGATGTAGAGAAGGTGTCAAGTTTTGAGAACCCATATGTAGATGCAATAAGAAGCTTATGGAATGACCCTGGAATTCAGGAGTGTTACGATAGACGACGGGAATATCAATTATCAGATTCAACTAAATAGTAAGTACATGGGAGTTATGAACATCTATATATAATTTTCTGTTTCTAACAAAGTAATTTTTACTTTTTAGCTTGTTGTACTGTATGTCTGTGTGCATGTTTGTATGTATATGCAGTACAAGCATAGCTGAATATAAATTGAATTAAGGAGTGGTATACATCTATTTTAGGGTTATATCTGTGCTTATTTTACAAAATGATAGCCTGTGATCATACAAAGTCTTAAATTAACATTCAAACTAGGGATGATTAATTTGGGGGGAATTTTTGTTAAACCTAGTCAACTTACTCTCTTCCAACATATAATCACAAATGCAAGATATGCAAAAATAATTTAATGTAGTGTGACAGTAGTGAATACTGGGAAGTGCAGCCAAAGTAGACATCCATACAATTCATAAAAATTGAAATATCCAATAACTTCTATTTTCCAGATTTTCTGGTATTCCTCTCTGGCATTTGCAGTCTTAGTGGTGAGGTAAACAGTACTAAACAAAGAGATTTGTTTTATACTGTCTTTTAGAACTGTCTTTCTATTATGGAAACAAATTCTAAACTTTAAAATGGCTGCCAGGAAGAAATCAGGAAAGCACTTCAAGTTAAATTGTTTGTTCTAGAGCAACAATAATAAAAATGCGTATGTGACTAAAAAATATCTGAAATGTTACCCTTTTCTTGGGACTGGGATCTGATTAGAAAAACACGTGAAATTTGTCATTTGAATCTGATGTCTGCCAGAAGGTTTACTCCATGAATCTTAGTTATTTTTTAATGATGTGGCATACAGCTCAGGTGAAATTTCTTATTTGCTGTCACAGAAACAGATGATGGCCTTTTGATGTTGACCTGGGCGACAGAACACAGCTTGGTTTGTTGTTAAAGCCATGGCAAAAACCTCCACGGGTTCTACCTTGATTTCTGTATTAGCTATGAAAAAAAATTATTCCAGTGGCATGATTCCAGTCTCCATTTGGCATGTGTATGTGAATGGAAGCCTCTCACTTAGGAAAGCACAATGAAACTTCCATTAAGCTCATTGTAGCAGGACATTAGACATGACAGGTGTGGAATGACATTTATCTGCATAGTAGTCTAAGCATCCCTATCTAGTACCACACTTTATAAGGGAATTAGTCAAGATGAACTTACTAGGATCTTGCTGATAGAATTTAGGCAGCTGAAGACTATGGATGCATGACATAAGTCTCCTCAGATCCATTGCAATGTTATCACCACACCATGACTTCCCTTTGCCCTGAGCATAGGGCTTCTGTTGTCCTGTGCAGTTCTCTGTCCTGGTTACCTTCCCAACCCATCATTTTTGCACATACATTTTTGTGTAGAGTGGTGCAAAGCACAGTGGCCTCTCTCTTGTATTGTTCAGATTCTCACTGTCCCCAAACATACCATACTGTGTTTTGGTTTTAGGTGGTAAGGAAACAAATATAATATTGCATAAAGAGAAAAATTTCAGGATGCATAAACAGTGATAAGAAAATTTTAGAGACACGTTACTAGCAACATATTTTCAGGTTGTTTCTGTACTGAAATGAGTGGCAGAGTTAACTAGAAGGTGAAGCATCTCATATTTTGAATTTCTTGTATTTGTAGGTCCTAACCTTGTTTCTACAACAGATGAGATACTGGTTTTAAAGTTGTACCTGTATGTATTTTGTGTGCTCTACCTTAGAGGCTAAAACTAGGATTACTCTGCTAAGTAGGAAACAATGATCTGATGCTACTTCAGATCAGATTGTGCTGAATACCATAGTTTCAATCTACTGTTAATAAATTGGCACTGTAGTGGATCTTTTGGGTAGCATTAAAAATAGTAGGGAATAATCATTAAGTAGCTATTAAAAAAACCTTCTAGTACATTCTAGTACATATACAGCGAAAGGTACATGTACTAGTTGATTGGATATTTCTTAAGCTCGGCATGTTTAGCAGTCTACCATGAGTTTGTGCAGATTTGGTGACTTTATTGTAGTTCATGCTATGGATTTCAGCAAAATCTTTTAAATTAGACTTGTTAATCATTGTATATGACTATTTAGAAAAGCCTCTATGTATACTTATGCTTGCAAGTAGAATTTTTTCCGGGTGTGGAGGTCCACTATAAAAAATCAGCAGACACAAAAGAAATGTTGTTTCAAAAATACAGTATGTGTGTTTACCATTAAAACACCCAAACAAATTCATTAACACTATAAATGTCACAAAGCAAGGAAACAAATTGGTTTAAAGCTACTACTGGGATTCACAAGGCAGTAAGACAGAAAAAAGCACTTGATGCTCATTGTCTTCTGACTCGATGTATAAACCAGAATAGTTTGTTGTCCACCAGCTCTCATGTTAGCATATGTGCCAGTATCTGGTAAATGTATATGTCAATGTCAGATGCGTTCTTCATTCATCCCTTGCACAAGCCTCTCATCTTCTCAGTAGTTTTCCACTGTTTTTGTAGTAGTAGCAGTAGTAGTAGTAATAGTATTTTCAGTCTGCTGCCTATATTGCTTTTTTCTGCCATCAGTCTTCAACAAGGTTGAGTGCTGAGTGCTGCCCTTGGGTCACAGAAGGCCAAGACAGTGATACAGGCAGGGCCAGAGTAGCTGGAAAGCTGCCCAGCAGAAGATGACCTCAGAGTGCTGCTTGACAGCAGATAAATATGAGCCATCTTCTGGCTGAGAAGGCCAATGGCATCCTGGCTTGAATCATAAATAGTGTGGTCATCAGGACCACATCATTTCTTGTATCAGAAGGACTGTGGAAGGGTTTGTCCCCCTGCAGTCAGCACTGCTGAGGCCTCAAATCCACCTCAAATCCTGTGCCCAGTTCTGGCCCCCTTACTGCAGGACAGACACTGAGGGACTGGAGCATGTCCAGAGAAGGGGCACAGACCTGGTGAAGGGTCTGGAGCACAAGTCCTGTGAGAAGCAGCTGAAGGAGCTGGGGGTCTTTAGCCTGGAGTAAAGGGGGCTCAGGTGTAAACTTACCACCCTCTACAACTCCCTTGAAAGGAGGAGGTAACCATCTGGGAGTCAGACACTTTTCCAGGTAACAAGAGATAGGACAAGAGGACAGAGCCTCAAGTTGCACCAGCTGAGGTTCATTTTTCTGAGCATTAAGAATAATTTGGTCTTGGAAAGATTGTTAAGTATTGAAACAGACTGTTCAGGAAGTGGTGAAGAGTTGTTCAAGAAGTAATTGGATGTTGTACTTAGTGCTATAGTCTAAGTGACAAGGTGGTGATTGATAAGTGTTGGACTTAATGATGTTTGAGATCTTTTGCAATCTAAATTATTCTCTTACTACACATAGTCTTTTTCCTGTTATTTTACTGTTTCTAAATTACGTTTCAGATTTCTATTATGTCCTGTATATCATACTGCTTTCACTTTCTGCCATCTTTTGACCCGTTTTGTCATTCTTTGTCATTGTTAGCTTCATTTTTGATGTACTCTAGAAGAATACATTCAGTGTATGTTTACTCGAAGAGGTGAGGGTAGTATCTAAGAAAGAAAATTTTCTGCATTATGGGAGTCGATTTGAACTTCTTGGAGGCTTAACAAATTAATTCTGTTCTCTTTCCTGACCATTGAATGCTCCAAAGCTTGGATATTTGTGTTGTTTTAAAATAAACTTTTAGACTTCTCTGTAGTAAAGTCAAGAGCACCTGAGGTATATAGAGGTTATTTGCTTTCCATGTGCATTACCCGGTGACTTAACCACTTAATTACCATGAAATTAGTTCCCTTTAAGATGCTGCCTCACAGTGTGAGACAGATGTAAACTAACATGGATAATTGCTTTTAGTAGTAGCTATGTGAGATAAGATGAGAGAATTCAGAATATGCTGTACCAGCTGCCTAGACCTTAATCCAAATGTAAAAAGGTTACCATTAAACAGTTTGATTGTATCATACTTTTTCAAAGCCTAAGGAAAGGAGAGCCAATAGTCTTCTGTGTTAGAGAATTGGGGTTGCAATTGGAATTTTTGAAAATTCTTCACCATTTTTCTCCAGTATGGCACTAAGGGTTTACCATTCATTAACAAAATGTAGGAAGTGTCAAGACCTAGAAAGTGTCCCAGAGCCTTGCTTGGCTCAAATTTTTAATTTCATCTTTTTCTAGCCACATGAAATTGAAGTATTTGGCTGCTGTGTACCTCCAGCTAAGGACTTCCGAATTGCTACAAGCACTGAGAAAGTCTGTTTAGTTTCCCTTCCGTGGCTATGTTTTCTAACACTTCAGAGAATTAAGTATAATTTTCCCATTAGTGTGTTAGCTATGCCAGTGGATATCTATAGCAGATTTTGTTATTATATAATGTACTGCTTCTTTAGTCATGCATGCCATTGCATTCTCATACATGTATAGTCTTTCAGGCTTTTGTTTCTGCATTTGCTGTCACCTTTAACAGCTTGGTTCCTGCAGTTGCACATACTGTGAGCTCAGGTAGTTGGACAGTTAGTATAGAAATGCAGATTCCCATACTTTACTGTGTAATATAAGAGCTCAAGTGTGTGAATATGAGATAATTTACCACATATCATTGATTTTTAACTGGAAAGAAAGATATGAAACCTAGTGATGTCTGCTCAGTAAAGTACACCTTTTGTAAAACTTGTTGCAGGAGGTGGAAGGCTTTGGTCATCTAGTAATTTTTCTATGACAGTACTCCATTTAGGTTTGAAGTATTTTCAAAACTTTGGGTAAAAAATTCATTTATATCTGTCATCTAAAGTCTTCCTTCTGTGTTACTTTTCTGAAACAGGTAAATTTCAGTGGAACTAGCCTCCATTAAATACAACGTGCTTTGGGGTACACAGGGGGGCAAGAGCAGTCCATGAATATTAAGTTTTTACTAATGCAGTTTATTCCATTTCTTGGCATTGCCTTTAGCAATAATTTTTTAATTTCATAAAGGTGTAGGGCACTCTCAGAGCATGATGGGTCTCTCAGAAGTAGTAATAATGTATGAAATTGGGACCTACTATGAAGTTGAACTGATAGCAAGTTCTGAACAACTGTCTGGGATATTTGTGTGGCAGTCATTAGATTGTAGTGACAAATATAGTCATATAGTGATAATTTAAAAGATGCATAAGTACATTATTATTTAATAAACTGCTTATTAGTACTTGCTTACTTTCATTTGTAAAAATCTACCTGAAGGTCCTAAACCTATACTTGAGGGCAATTTGTGTTGTAGAATTGTAGATTCTGCTTTTGTGTATTCAGAGTTTACACAGCCTTATGTACGGTTTAGAGTAAAGTAGAAACAGCAAATAAAAATGAAAGTCTTGAATTCAAAGATCAAGTACTAGCAGCAGAACTATGATATAATCCTATCTTATGCTTTAGATATAGTCCTAAAAATAAAAGTAATGTCTGAAGAAAGATGGGGTGTGCATACCAAAGTTCTGCTTCCCCTACAAAAACTGCAGGTTATACAACACAGCTTGGGAAATTCAAAAAGGAAAGGGGGACCATGTAAAGCAGTATACAGTATGTGTTTATTTCAGGATGGTTTTTTTTATGCAGCACCAAACATGTTCTTAATGACTGTATAATTTTTACACCACAGTTCATAAAAAGAAAAATTTGCATGAGTATTTGTTTCTTTTGTGACTAATCTTTTTAGCCTTTGTTAAGGTTGGCTTTTAGTGAGGTAGGAAATTGAGGAAGACAACTAGGTAGGGCTTAGGTGGAATATGGATTAAAAAACTGCTGTGCCAACATCTTCCTACCTCACTTCAAACTATAGATTAAGATAAGATAGTTCTGGAAACTGGCAATTTACTTCAGCTTTTCATCAATGGTGTAGAGTCTTAGAAACACAAACCTCTACAGACATTCTGAGAACACAGCGAGTACTTGTTTACATTTAGTTTTGTACACTGAAAATCAATTCCATTTACTGGACTGCTGCCTCTCAGCATAGAGAACACTTGTGTCAATTATTCTGGCATTGGTGATGCAGGAAAAATCCTGCTACAGCAGCTTTAGCGTTTTGCATATCTGCTGTTGAAAGTCAAGCCAGTTGTATGTTTTCTCTAAGAAGCAAAAAAAGAAAGGCTTTTGTTTTTCAGCACATGGTCCAAATTAGTGCTAGGGGTTTTAGGAGAGTGGCCTCATCAACTGACTCAAAGTTTTGCAGAACAAACTAAAAGAAATCCAACCCCACCCCAAAACCACACCAAACTCCAGCAATAGTATATAGTATAGCTCCACCCCACTCCAAAACAGGCAGGCTCCAAAGGACAGAGATATATCAAATCTTGTTTAATATCTTGCCAAATTACCCAACTGTCATAGACTTCGGTTAGGTTTCTGTTTTCTCTTGCATTGCTGTTATCTGTGTATGAAATACAGCGTTTCAAGAGGGTCATACCCATGAACTCTCTCAATATTAAGGAAAAAAATGGTTTTTTGCATTAAACCTCTGAACTTTGGGGTTGAAAAGATGTAAATGTCTATTGTTACTATCATACCAAAATCTCTCTTGTCATTGAATGCAATGAGAAAACATTTGCATGTGAAATGTTTCTGGTAAGGCTTGCTTTTATAACTCTGATTATACTGAAATCATCAACAAACTCTTCCCTGTACTCTCATTCTCACCATAAACATGTGTTGGCTGGTTGGGTGATAACAAATCATCTTTACTGGTTTTATACTGACCTATCAGTGTCAATAATTACTTCTATCTCAATGTTTGGTTTTATTTAGAGGTTTATAACATAATGGTTCTGGTATGGTGCCAGTCAGGTCCTTTCTCCTCAGCAGTGTGTTACAGATGCATTCTGCTCTCCAGAGACTTCTGTGCTCAAAGTGTCTCTCAGACTCCTAAGCCCAGGATTTGATAGTGTGCCAATGAGTGTTAATTCAGCACCTTGCTACATCAGTTTTGCCTGTTGAGTTTAGGAAAAGTTATTAGACAGTACTGATGAGCAGACCAGTCTCATTTTTAACCTCAGATAGGGAAATTATGTTAGAGATGGATTGAAGGCTGTATCCTTTCTACCTTTGTCTGCCCATGCCTTACTGCCTGCATGTGATCAAGTAGGCTATACACTAGTATAGAACTAGAACAAAGTTTAATGTTACAGAATTCGTCCTATGAATTCCTTAGAAAATGCTTCTTTATCACCTGATTACTTGGAAAAATCTGACCTCAAAGATGCTGGTAAGTAGTAGCTCACAGCTAGAGGAGGATGTTTCTTTGAAGTGTCTGCTCCATGTTGAAGGTGCTCCAAGATCTTGATTTCTGAAAGTAAATTCAAGTAAGTTTTGATGGTCTGTCTTCATTAGGTGGTGTAGCCCTAGGAAAGTAAGGCTCAGTATTGAGCTGCCTGTTCATGGTGACTGGAGTTATACTCAGTTTATTAAAGAACTTTACTGGTTAAAACAACTGTGGTCTGCTTATTAAGCTTAGGAATCTCACTTCCTTGCTCAATTTCCATATGGGAAATACATGTAGGAAAGTACAGAGTCAGTCTATTCCCATAATCCTATTCCTGCTGTTTACCTGGAAATGTAGACCCACAGTACCTTTGATATGTGCTTTCTTTCAACAGCGTTGTTAGCACGTCCATAGCTTGGCAGCTTCGCTGAAGCTGGCTGCAGGCTTAGACCTTGTCATAGGTGATGTAAAGTGCATTAAAAAGAATTGCTTAGCTCTTGGTGCTGACTGGGAAACAAAAGTCTTCCTCTGCTTCTAGTCAGCATGCAGATCACGGGTATGTTGCTAGATGCTGGCAGCTTGTCCTGACGTCAAGGGAGGTCCACTGCCAGCAGCTCATTACATACTCATTGCCTCGATAATGCACCTTCTGCCTGTCACTATAGCAACCCCTGGAAAATTACCTCAGCACCACTAAAATTCATGTTTATTAAAACTAATTACAGATATAATTAACTTTAGAAACTTGGTCTGTATTGTAAATTTACTCAGAACCATGTATTTTCTCATTTTATCTCCTTTCTATAATGCCTAGCTGAGTAGGTGCTGTTTGGGTGAGAGGCCATATAGCTACAGTGTGACTCATCAAAACAAGATTTCTCAGTAGATTGTGAAAATGAACTCTGAGTACCATGTAGCTGAGACCTAAATGTCTTGCACAGTTGCTACTACCTGTACAACTGAATTTCCTGTGGTAATGCTGGTGGTTACTCAGTGTTGAACTAGACCTCAGGATGGCTTCCAGAGTGTTTCCAATAACCATATTGTTATTATGACTTTAAAGTTTGAAGCCAGTAAACTGAAAAAATACTTGGTCTGTGCAATTACTGGCTACTGTCCTTTTTTGTAAGATTGTATCTATGTCAAGTCGTGTGGTTTGTTTGCTAGAGTGCATGTAAAGTCAGTTGAAGTATACATTGGAGAGTTAAGTGCATTGGTAAGACTGATTTGCAGTATGTGTTAATCCATTTTTAATTGAGCATCTACCCTAAAACACACTGTGCATTTCTCTTGTTTAAATTTCTTGTTCGTATGTAGGATTTGTTTCCTCAGGAGGGCAATATAGTTGTCAGTACTTTAGGGCTGCATTAGCTAAGTGCTTTAGAACCACAGTGAATCAGTTTATTAGTAAGCAGCTACATACAAAAGCCCATCAAATTTTCATTTACTCCTCCTCCATCTGCATTAAAAAACTCAACACAGTTCACATGGCTGTGGCTTCACAAGTTTTCTTCTGGTTGCAGATAAACCAGTGAAGAAAATAAATCCACCCTGCTTTCTTGCTGGAGTTTATGGACTTGCCACATCCTAGGACATATCCATCAAATAAACCATAATCAGAACAGTAGTGTTTCTTCACTGTTCCAAATAATATTGACAGAGATGTGTTATCAAGCTATTGTACAAGTTAAAGAACTGGCAGCTGGGGATGGGCAGAGGAGCAGCTAGGGTGGTCTGGAGCCAACAGAGTTGAAAGCAGAAGACAATTGGCATTAGCTAGCACTTTTGATGTTTTAATTTAAAGTTGCTGCCTCATAAAGTAATTCAAAAACAAATAAATCATTAGTTTGATAAGCTGTAGAATGTTTAAAGCTTATGTGTGCAATGCTGCACTTCCCTGGTGATCAGGGAATTTCTTTAGGCCCCAGCTTTCATGAGGGTAAAAAAACATGTCAAATATCAATTCTTTTGGTACAAAGAAGATTTAAAAGTAAAAGTCTTTATTGTGACAGTAAATAAGCCATGATAAGCCAAATAATAAAATCTCAATGCTACAGGAACAGTTAGAATAGTAGTAAGTGGAAAATGTATCTGCTGCTGGTATGTCTTTAAATATTAATTGTATTCTAGTTGTCTTCTCTTTTTATGTAGTCAGCTGCATTCACTTACATATTTCCTCTCAGCATTTTGAAATAGTGACTCAGCTCAACAACTAGTTGTTCAGAATAATCAGACTGTCACCCCACCCCTTCTAATGAAATGCAAAAATCCATTTTTGTGCTTCATAAAGAGAAAGTGCCTTGGGTTTTCTCTGTGTAGTACTGTGGATGTAGAGATGTAGTGTTTTGCAATTAATGCACAAGTTATGATAATGTAGTGAGGTTATGTGTGTTGATATGCTCTCATTGGTATTGGAGGAAGATTGCACCTGACTAAAAAGAGACATTTTATTTCTGTCATATCAGAAGTCTCCAGACAATGTTATAAAACAGTGAAAAAAAGGGAACAGAAAGACCCTGATGTCAATCCCAATGATAGATGTTCTTGCTTAAAGAAAATAGGTGGTTTTTTTAAAATTCCTTCTTTATTTTAGAGGTTATGTAAATTTTAAAAGAGACATGCCGTATTTTTAGTGAATTTAGAAGATCTTGAAGACAACTTTGTGTTGCTGCTGCTGGCAGAGCTTTCAGTTTGATTTTCAGATTTTCATGTTTAAATCCCCCTGACGTTGATAGCAGAACACCAAGTTACGTATCTTCATGGGGTAACACGAAGTGTAATTGTCTGCAGAACTATCAGTAACAGAAAATACCGGTTCCTTTGCTTCAGAGCAACAGTGCAAAACTTAATTTAAATCTGAATTTCAGTACAAGTAATTTTTCAGCATAAGTTTAGAGTCTGTTAAAATAAAATGTAAAGAATCTCCCAAAAAAACAGAAAAAACTCAAACAAAACCAAAACCAGAGCAAACAAACAACAACAACCACCAAAAAACCAAACAGAAAAACCGCAAATCAAAACTAAATCCATTTTTTTCTCTCCGGGAAGAATTTAATTGACAATTTGCAGTATGGTCACAGCATTAAAATAGCAATAATAAAAGACTTCAATTTGTAAAACTAAGACCTGTGATATTTTCATTTAAATAAATTGATAAAATGGTACATTAATTTATTAAGTTTTAAGTTAGAAGAAAAGGGGATAAGGGCTAAATATTACTGGAAAACAACAACAACAAAAGTAGGGTGTTTTCTAAATGGCTTTTGTTAGCCTGTATATTCTATTTATGATTGTAAAAAAGATTTTCTTTTTTTAGAGTTTTGGTGCACCCTTCTGTTTTGAATTTTTTTTTTCCTGTGAGATACTCCTACTGATTTTGACACTAATTCCTTGATTCTGGGTTTGAGTGTATAATTCAGGACAGTTCTTAGAGAGCCCAACACTCTTTATTCTGTTAAGTGGAGCAATCCAGGATATTAAGTAAGACTCTAGATATTAAGTAAGACTCTGTAAGTATGCATAAGGACTCTTCTGTGGACTGTGTACACTCTGTAGGGGGCTACAGGTGAAAGAGGAAATGACCTGGTTTTGGTTACTGAGTGAGCAGAACTTGAGCATAAAGGATGAGGACAAGGAAAAGGTTTTTTAAGGAAAAGTTAGTGTTTCTAAAACTTTGGACAAAAAATCCCCAAAAAACCTCATCTGCTTGTTTATTGATTTCTAGAAACATGAATGAGATGTTACAATTTAATAGTATCTATCCCTTTGATTTATTACCTTTCTAAAATGAGCCAGATGTGCATTACCAGATAGTAACATGTCCACTGTGCAAAGATGCAGTAACCAGGCTCACCTCGGAGACCGCTTGCCAAAGGAAAGCAACAAGTTGTGTAAATGGGCACAATGGGCCACCTGCCAATTTATTCAGTTAAAATTCTCTTGCTCTTACGAATACCACTGTAGCCTGTAATGACTGGCAATGCTTCTTTATCTCCCTCCAAAACTTCATCACAAAATGAAACTAATCATTCTGTGGGTGGGAGGGAATAAGAATCTAATTGAATCTGTCACTTTCTTATGGTAATAGTTATGGATTTCATTCACTTTTTTTTTTCCTTTTCTGCCAACAAATTGGTGGTGAGCTTGTTCCTGCTGCTTTTTGTGTAAAAAAATCGTGATGGCAGATCCAGTGCTTGGACTCTCAAGCCCTTTTCTCACTGCCAGAAGCCAATTAGCATTCTCAGAAAATATTTTCAGACTAGTACCTTCTGGATTAACTGAGATAGTGTTCAGTTTATCTTTCTCACATTGGTATTTACTATTGAATTGATACTCCAGTAATAAAACATAGTGAAGGAAATTTGATAATTTTATAATTGAGCCAATAATAATTTGGCTCTTCCCAAAGCTAACAAATTCTTCTGTATTTTTACTGTAAGGTAGAAATTAAACTTTTGTTTGTTTCTGTCATCGTTCAGGATAACATCTCACTATTTTATTAAAAAGTAATCCAGAACCTCTAGAAGAAGTCGGATTATTTCTTGTGTGGGTTTATTTAAAAAGAGTGTCTTCACTAGTTACTACAAGGAAAAGAACATGTTCAGAAGTTGGTGACACTTCATCATCATTTAATAAATTACAAAACCATTGCTCTCATCCCCTAGAATGAATGAGGGGATCCCTACATTAATTTATCTTCTTAGTGACTAACTGTAGGGTTACTGTTCTGCTGTGAACTAGCCAAATGTCAAAGAGCTTGGTTTCCTGCAGCAGTCCTTCTGCCACATGTCCACCATGGGGAGGGAATAAGCTTCATGGTGCACTGACTTCATTCGATGTCTAGCTCCTGGACACACACATGGGTACCTTCCTTTTTTGGAGGATGTTTTTCATGACAGCTAATTAAAACCTTCAGTAAACTAGTGCTTTATGGTGGAAACTCATCATTAATCAATAAGCAGAATAGGTCTATGTTATAGTTACTGAACATTTACAAGCAATTTTATACAATTTTGGGTTATTTGTTAGCCAGCTGGAGTGTGTTTCAAGTACTGCAGACTTATCAACCTAATCAGAAGTTTCAGTGTGAATGCAGAAGTTCAGGTGCCAAAGATCCCACTAATTAGTTTGTGCTGCCTTCTGGTAGCAAGATCTGGAGAGTGTTTTAATTGTCAGTGGTTGGTCTTTTCAATTTTTAATTTAGTTTCAAAGCAGTGCTCTTTATCTTCCTGTCATTTTATATCTGGTAATGATCTATTACCAGTCAGTCACACCAGACTCCTGTAGACCACTACCTATTCTATAGCAGATACCTATTGTTTTTTGGACGGTTCATTCAGTCTTATGGAGTTGATATTCATACAGCCTGAATATCAAGAAATATGTTACAGATTCAAAGCAATTTTATGTTTTTCACACTTTGTACAATACTATGCCTCTGAATTTCCTAGAATGATGTAACTGACAACTTTGGTGAATTTACATGTAAAAGCCAAGCAAAGTTATATGAGATTAAGAAAAAAACATAATAATTTTGCTAACTTTCTTTGTAGCATTAGCTTGCAAGTGGTGATGGAGTACCTTTTTATAGTTTATCCCCTCTTTTCTGCCAATAATGCTTTTTTTTTTTTCCTGTTTTACTTCTCCCTACCCCACACCCCACTTCCTTCCCAAGCTTTCCTTTCTCTTATCCTCAGTGGGATGATGGTGTCACTGTCTAGCATTCCTGTTGTTTCTCCCTGTTTATAGCTATCTTAATGATTTGGACCGCATAGCAGATTCCACCTATCTGCCAACCCAGCAGGATGTGCTCAGAGTTCGAGTCCCAACAACAGGGATCATTGAATATCCATTCGACTTACAAAGCGTCATTTTCAGGTAGGAAAAAAGTTTTGGCACCCACTTGCTTTGCTTCTTTTGTTTCCTTTTACATTAGTGTCAAGTAAGGATATTTATTTAAACTACATAGAAAGCAATTATTCTGGTATTAAAATTTGAGCTTGGTGAGTTTATTTTTATATAATTGTCTACATGTATTCAGTAGCTCATGTTAAAAATGTCAAAGGGATCAAAGCCAATTAGGTTTGTTATTTTTGATAAAAAATAACAAACCTAATCGGTTTGTTATTACTGATAAAAAATCTGTAATTAATCTTTTCAGTAATATATATTGAAGTTTCACTATGCATAATAATCTGGAAGTCCAACCATGTGCCCTTGTCATTCATGTAAATCATGGAATAAAAGGTCACCATTTGTTAGTTGATTTTTAGAGAGATACCACCCTAATTTAGTGCAAGTACAATTGTTTAAAAATAACCAAGGAATTGTAATAATGAGTTAGACACCTGTCTACAACACTAAGACATGGGATGAAATGGAAATACACTGCAAGCAAACATGAGTTTTGTCAAAGCCTTTATTAGATAAGTATTGTTTTCTGTTTGTCTGCTTAAAATGGGGTAGCTTTGACAAGTTGTGGATTTTGATTCTGTTATGGGGAGGAGAAAATGGTGGTCCACCATCTGTTTTGTGTTTGTTGCTGAATACATGGGGCATGCATTGCCAAATCTTTGCTCATGAGACCTTTATATCTCATAATTCTGAGGGGTTTGAGGTTCACAGTAGTTCAAATACAGAAAACCCATCAGCAAGTATGATTAACATGCTTATAACAGATTCTATTAAATATCAGTGGAAAAAAAGCCATTAAGAAAACCTTGCCAAACTGTGTTTTAAACTAAATTCTTGTATTTTGCTGTGTTTGCAGTTGGGTGTTTGTCTGTTAAGGTGTTCATGGATTTGATGTGGTTAATTTTGCAGAATGGTGGATGTAGGAGGCCAACGATCAGAAAGAAGAAAATGGATACATTGCTTTGAAAATGTCACATCTATCATGTTCCTAGTAGCTCTTAGTGAATATGATCAAGTGCTTGTGGAGTCAGATAATGAGGTAAGCAACCGTCAGCAAAACCCATGAGTTCAAAAAAAAATAGTTTTACTAGCCCAGTCCCAGGTGTTTTCTAAATGCATCTACAAGCAATCATACACAAAAGGCACCCAGGGGAGAAGCACTTCAGGGATCAAAGGGGAGGAAGGGTTCAGTCTTCAAGTATGGCTAAGTGGATCTGCTCCATGAAGGATTCAAAGAAGTCTCTGTTTTGTGTTGAAGAGGAATACAGTTGAACACAGAGAAGTGTTTGTTCAGTTACTGTTATGAGCAGAGGCACAATAATAGGTGGTGTAAATGAAGACAAAATTTATAAATTCCTAAGGAACAGCCCCAGGGTAGCAAACTCCATTCCTTTGACTTAAAACCCAAGGTGTATATTGTATTTTTGTTTTAAAAAAACCGAGAGAATTAAGCAAATGGGTGTGCTGACGATTCAAAGCACACTATCCGTTATTTTGAATACAGTTTTGAATGAAGACTAAGGATGATTTTTTATGTTAAAGGTATTTTTCTATCCTGAGGGCTTTTTAAAGTTATTCAATGAACTTTTACAAATTTTAGTAATTAGCACTGTTCTGTGAAAATCTTTCAGCACATACTTTAAAAAGTTAGATGAAAAAAGGAGAACATCAGACAATATCTTCTTCATGGCTGGATACAAGTTTCACTGTTTAAAACAGTTGTTGACATAAAGTAAAACAGGTGTCCCTGGACAATCACATTTTGTATATTGAGCTTTCTTTAGGATTTTTTTTTTTAAAGCCTTAGAGCTCTGGAAATTTTTACATTTGCAGTGTTTTCATAAAAACCCCTGTTTTACATTAAGTGTATAATTACCTGTGTCATTCAAGGCTGAATTTCCAGAAATTATGATGTGGTCTGTACCAGCTTCATTTCCTATAATTTATAGGAAATAGAAGGTAGACACATGTAGTTAAAAAAGAGAAAACTGTCGGACTTGGTATGTTTCAAGTCAAACTGGAAGTGTCTGGTTCTATCTTCTTCTGTTTGCATTATTCTTTTGTAGCCACAAAGTCAACACACCAATACTAAGCATTTTAATTATACAAAGCAAAGCAGAATTTATTGGAAATTGCATAATGTAAAATTAGTTATGATACTTTTCAAACACTATTCTAACTACCCAAAATAAGCTTCATGGAAATCAAAACTTTATTGCAGATGGTTTTTACACCTCACTACTGAACTATTTGTTTTTAACAACAGAGGAAAACTTCTGAACCTTTTTGACTTGAAGTTTAAAATATATTCATGTCTTTAATTCAAATCAGTTTTTGTTTTCAAGTTACACATACATAGCCTAGTAGGCTTTCCAGCACACTTGGGCCTGTGTTACTCTAACTCTGGAAAGGATCTAGACAGACTTAGAGCTGAGCACCAATCTGGGCAGCTCAAGATGTGGCTTTCAGCAAACTTGTCACCTGTCTGTCTAGATTTTCTTGGTATGCCAGGACACTGCCTTCTTCCCTTCTTTTTCTCTCCTCTGTATCTCTAAACATTGCAGTCCCAGAATTAATGGAAGAATGAGTTTATTTATTCCCCACAAAGCAAAGCATAGTTTATCTGAATGTGGGTGTGGCAGAAATATGGCTTTAAATGTTTGTTGACACCTTGAATTAGGAAATTCAACCCACAAAGCTATTTTTGTTCTTCACTGAGGTGTGACAACCTCAGTAGGGAAGACAGTGATTTAACTTGAAGACTTTGGTAACCAGCCAAGAGATACTTTTTCACGCTTAGCTTTAAATTGTGGAGCAGTACTGAAATTTTAGCACCAAAGTGGAGGGAGTGTGTGTGAATGTTCTACTTTCTTAATATGTATGCCATCAGTGCGATACTAGAATGGAATCTAATCATTCTTTGGTCTATGTGGCTCATATTGAAATTAAAATATCTGACTTGACAATTTACAGTGTTCTGCTATTTCCTTTTCATTGCTTTCATGGCCTGATTAAACTGATTTTTGTATGGTGGCCTACTTTCTTTTTCTAATTAGTCCACTGCATATTGCCTTAAGTCTCATTTCCTGTAGTACACTTTTACAGAGAAAAGTGTAGTGTTTAATCGTTTATGTCATCCTTTTTAGTTAATACAGTTTTTTATTAATATAATTTTAATGAATAAATGGAAATATTTAAAAAGGACTATTTTCTATTTGGGGGGGCGAAGGGGGTGTTGGTGGTTATATGAGCTTTCTCATTAGGAAATAAAGACTCTTGATTTTTATTTGAAAATGTAATGCCTGATGGATAGTCAGTTGTAAATCTGTTTGTTTCCTTGTTTATCTTATTCAAGAAAAATACATTTGGATTATAAATCAGATGAGGTTACACTTACTTGGGAGTCTTTGTTAGTGTGTTTCACTGGATATATGTGAGGTAGTGCTGGAAAATGTTTCTATTTTCATGCCCTTGCTGAAATTTAGAATTAAAAGTTCTGAGGAATGTAACTCTTGTGTAAGTGGACATACACAGAAAATAAGACAAGAGTGCAGAGTGCCTGTTATCCAGAGAGGTGCAGGATGACTTCTAAATGACACACCCATGAAATTACACTCCCTTGACAAATACCTGAAGAGTTGTGAGCTTCAGTCCTGAAGACAAGCACACCTGGCTGTCCACCTGTATTTGTATGATGTCTCTAACAGGTGACACTCAGACCCAATCGCATCTCTTTTAAATGTGTTTCTAGATTGTGGATAACTTGATTTTGGTATGAAATACAAAACAGGAAGAGTCAGTAAGGATGGTATATTTTAACACATCCTTCAAAAATTTCAATTGATGTACAGTCATGAAATATTTCTAACAAACACAAAGGAGAGATAGCTAACTGTTCAAAAATCTGCCCTTAATAAAATAGAGAGTCTGTCTAGACTCATAGCTGAAAATGAACAAAACTTGAACCAGAGGACATAATATGCTAATTACATTAATAGTACTGTAAATTAAGTAAATATTTTATCAGTCTGATGTGATGTGACAAAGGACAGCATGTTATAAATTATTAGATGTTTGACCTTTTCAGTTTTTCAGAAAACTCCAAGGGGATTTATGGTGAGATAAAAAATTAAGGAATAATCTCTCCATTAAATGGATTTATGATCTATTATGTCTTATGGGTCACATTGTAGCTCTGAATTATGCCAGCAAATTTGGTGAAATTGGCCGTTTTATCAAATGGCACAGTTTAGAACTTTTTCTTATGTTTAAAATCAACTTATTTGTTTGAATAAAGTGGGGTTTTTTTTAGATTTCCAGGATATGCTGCGTTTGAATATTTGTTAGAGATAGCTTCTTTCAACATGTCAAGTCTCGGTGCAATAATTAGAAAAATGAATTCCAGCTTCATAAGACAACCATAACCACTTGCAGTTATGGAAGAACTAGAGACATAACAGTATATCTGTAAAATGAAGTTCTATAAAAAAGTGAGTTCATTATCTTTGCGCATCTAATTAAGTACTTTAAAACAGCAAAATAGAGAACAGTGTTTATTGAAGCTTGTAGATATTTATTAGTGCACTAAAAGTCTTCAGGTATATAAGATTTCATATAGTTTGTATAGCTCTGTGGTAGTTATGTGTACATTTTTATAGGGTTCTCAGATCAAAACCAGAAAAGACAGAATATAATTTCCTCTGTTCAGATAAATTAATTAATTAATAGGCTAAGTGAAAATTGGAAATTTTCTAAACTATCAAAAAGTAAATGCTGTCTTTCCTGAGGTACTTTCAGAAGTTGCAAAGCAACAGAGGCATTGGACAGCATGAAGTATGCATTGATAAAAGATGATTTTTTAATGTAAGTCATTATGAGTATTCTGAACATTGCCCAAAATATATTCGGGGGAAATGCCAGTTTAGATTATTCTCATCAGAGATAATACATTTTGATTAAATTGAAAAATGTGAAATTCTTGCAGGATTGGAGAGAAATTGTGAATCTCCATGCTAAGAGGAAATTGTTGTTAAGTAGAGTACTCTACCTTTAAAAAACAGCTTTTGTTTTAAAGCCCTTTTTGAAGTTTATACTGCATCTTAAGAAATTACATTTGATTTAGCTAAAGACCAAATCATAATGCCATGGAATTTATCTTAAAACAGTAGCACCTTCCCTTCCCTTTTATCATCAAACTGTCACTCAGTTTTCATTGAAGTTTTATTAAAAGTACCATCTGATTATAATCCATGTATTTACAGATTTTATCTCAGATTACAGTTCTTGTGGAAAAGGATTGTAATGTATGTAGCAGGCAGGAATGGCTTAAGAGTTCTGAGATTTTAAAATTATAGGAAAATTGATTTTTTAGCTTAAGAAATCCTAGAGGTCACATTATCCTAGAGGTCTTTTCCAACTAAAACCATTCTATGACTCTGTGCCTTCAAGCTGTGTCTAATATTGCCATTACTTCCTGCCCGTTCTCCTTTCACACATCTTAAGGTGTTTTCTAGGATCTGTCTCTTCTGAGAGCTTGGCAAATGATGTATTGTTCAGTGGACAAAAAATTATGCGATAAAGATAATTTCTCCATCTTTTGTCCATGGGCTTTCACTTTCTTACAATGTGGTTTGTCTACTTTGAGGACCTGCATTGTCTAACCTGGTATCATAACCAGATTGAATCTTTTTTGTTCCAGTCTTGATCAGTCCCTTTTGAAATATTCTAACAGATTTTTGCATGAGGTACAGTTATATTCGTTCAGAACTGAAGGAGTTCCTCAGAAACTTGTCTAAACCTTCTCTGTTGTGCTGCAGTCTGACATACAGTGGTGTCGCAGCCAGGTGTGTGAAGACTACTGTTTGCACTGGTTGAGAATTCTGCTGCTGTAACTTTATGCTCTCTCATTCTGTCATCAGCATGCCATTGTTTTACAGCTTTTTATCCTGAGCTTACAGACTTCCAAAGCAGTGGCTGTTACTTAAAAAGTGCAGCTGTGATCCTCTGTCAAGTCATCCAGGTTTCTGAAAGGTAGAATAGCAGGTTCATTTATCAATACCAGATGTTTACGTGGCATTAGCAGTAAGAAGGCATAATTTTGTAATTTGAGATGTGAACAGAACCAGTAGGTCTGGAGGTGGCTTGAGCAACATTTCCAATAGCCATTGCAGATGTCTTTCAGGAGTTCAGGGGGCTCTCAGACAAATTAAAACATCTATATCTCTGGAATATGAAGGAACCATCTGACTGAGTCTTTCATGGAAGCAGCATGGAGCTAAATACTCCAGGAAGAAGGTTTCTCTTAAAAATGTTTGTCCAAAATGTTACCAACAGGGGATTATTGAAGTGACTTAATAGTCTGTAAATACAGTGGCCGTCAGTAAAACTGTTTCTGATTTGTTGTTCCTATATCATGAAGGCTGAAAGCAGAATTGTTTGTTTAGATAGGTAGTATCTCCATCCTAAAGAGAGATGTTCAAAGCTTATCTGAACACAGCCATGAGTAAAATTTAACGATGACAAATTTTTTCCTGGCGGAAGCAAGGAGTTGTACCTGATGACTTCCATGTACAGATCCACTCCAATGTAATTTCTTCTTTGATTTTTAGAAAAAAATTTGTATGACATGTGAAAGGAGCAGTTTTTTCTTTGTTTCCTTGGCGAGCATCTTTGTAGTCATGTCATAAGTTTTTCTTTAATACCCCTGAAGAACCCTACTTTATTTGACAGAGGATATCTGCATTAATGTAGTTACCTTCACAATACTTAATTTACACTGAAGAACTGTCTTGCAATTTTATCACATGAAGGCAGAACAGGATATTACGAAAATTAGGGCTTCAGTATCTCAACCACAACTACAAATTGAAATGGAACGAACTTTGTAGAGGGGTTTTCTGCAAAGTTTTTGTGCTCCAAGTAACTGAATAAAGGCTCTGTTCTTTTGATTGATGCAAAAATTTGTTGTTTGTAAATTGCTCCACAGAGAAAGGATCAATATTGCTTGGTTTGTTAAAAAATATTGCAGTTAAAATCTCATTTATTAAAATTTATTAAATTTTGATTAAAATATTGACATGAAACATAGGGCTTACAGCTTAACTTTTAAATCTGAACAAAAGTACATCTGCAAAACAGATGAGCCTAGATGGAACTTGTGTAGCGTTAATTTGTGTAATACATTAACAGGTGACAAATTGCTACCATGTTCCAGTCACACTTTGTTCTGAGGTGTGCAAAAATAAGAAATAGCATGAGACTACACAGTTCAGAGTATGTTTACTCTTCAAAGAGGCAATTATCTGAACAATGTATTTCATTTTTTCATCAGAGCTCTTATGCTGTTCGCATCTGAGCATGCTTCCGCTTCTCTTCCAGCACTGTGTTACTTATTCTCAGTTAGTCATACATGGCTTGGCATGAAGGCTGAAAGAAAACAATACTGAGATCAGAGGACTTCAGTCTTTCTACATCATAAATAAATGTAATGCTTCATTTGGCTGGTTTTTTCATCAACAGCCAACAATCCAGAACAATTGAAAATGTGGCAGTGGGATAATACAAACTCCTTTAGTTAGAACTAAAATCCTCAAATAGTTTTCATACTACCTTATTTATTTTTTCCCATGGGAAATCAAATCTCCAGAATTGATTGGTTATTTGGAAACTTGAGAAAATAGCACATTAACTACCTGTGTCAAACCCCATTGCTCCATGTATTGTATCTCTTAATACCTGTCCACACAAATACATATTTATTTTTGGCTTGTGGATAAAGAACCTTTTGAATGTAAACTATCAGTGCTGGGAAAGATTTTCATTAGGAAGAGTCAGAGCCTCCCTCTTGTTGAAGTGGATGGTTCATAATGGAAGTTGGGAGCTTGGATGATCATGAACCGGCATACAGAGGCTGCCAGAAATATTGCTTGTAAATGGTGCTACTGGCAAAGATGTGACTGTTTGGGGTTTTTTTTCGGGGACAATTTGATTTTAAAATGCTTTTACTTATTTTTCTCAAATATATGTAGGTATTATGAAAATAGCCAATTTTGGCATTACTGTTTTGTGATGAAAAATAATTTAGGAGCCATCTTTGCATTTAAAAAATACTTGACAGCAATACTTGAAGCATGTTTTATGAGTACTTTATAGACCGTTTTTGCTTTGGACAGTATGTTTGGTTTTTGATGATTGTTGAACATGTTGATTTAATAGATTTCAACTGTCATTTGCTTCATCTAGGTCTCTGCTGGGTACATAAAATTGCCATGTACTTTCAAGTGCAGTGTTGCATATTCAGTTTTTGGGAGAGTTGAGAGTTCCTCTTCAAGGTGATTTAAAAATACCGTTCTTATCTACAGAGACTTCTTTCCAGTCCTCCACCAGAAGCTGTTTTTTTCAGTCTAGTTTACAGAAATATTGAAGACAGTGAACAAA
This sequence comes from Zonotrichia leucophrys gambelii, assembly GCF_028769735.1. NCBI lineage: Eukaryota > Metazoa > Chordata > Aves > Passeriformes > Passerellidae > Zonotrichia > Zonotrichia leucophrys. The sequence goes on along the minus strand of NC_088200.1, from coordinate 46,409,814 downwards.
ATCAAGGAATTATTCCTGAGCTCTGTTTGAAATGGCCTATGACTGCATTTGTGTTACTCATCAAAATATTTGTGTTGCAGTTTTTACTAAGATGACTAGTTACAGCAGTAGAGCTATGAGATTATACTTCATACTGGTGGCAAAAATGCAAAGCACTTCCAATTTTGATACTGTATTTACTTTTTTACACAGTGGAGGACTCTGCACTTACCTCCCACTTCCTCATTTCCTCTACTATTTCCCAGGTTTTGCAAAGCAGTTTCATTAAATATTTAGCCAAGAAATATGCTGTAGGTCTTTCTGTAGAGCTTAACATTGCTTCTATGAAAATAATTGCTGGGGATCTTAGCTGGATAATAGAGACATTCCAAGTTAATACAGAGTTGTACATAAAAACCATGCAAGTTTTTGTCAACCAAAATAATAGAGTCCATGACAGTGACAATAACCTTCAGAAATACTAACTTCTGCTTTTTCTGAAGCTCTCATGCGTCAGTATCTCGTTTTCTACCTTTATCATCTCTGAATGCCCTCTGATTCATATAAGCATTTTTGCCGGCATACAGAAGTTGCATACACAGAACAAGTAGTTTACTGAACAATGCTTGTTCGTTTACCTCCTTGCCACCTTGTCTCTCACTGCATTCCAAGAAAATGTAGTTCCTCAGAATATGTGAAATCCTAATTTTTCTAACAGACGCTGTTTGAATTGCTAACATTTTTTAAAGAGAAAAGTAATTACTACGTTTTTCTTTCAGTGTGTGAATTACAGTACGCCCACTAAATGCCACTCTAGATAGTCATAAAGACAATAATGGGTGAAACTCCACTAGTGCTTCTCTGTTGTTTCAGATTAATATTTTACTAAGTGTTTTCTGTCAAAGCACTGCTTGTTAGCTGGAAAATGCTGCTTTCCCTTCACTGACTACTAGCTGATACAGCTTTTAAATGCTGTTTTAGCACTCTTGCAGGTATTCTTCAGGATCTGACAGTTGATTGCTTATAAATTACATCCATTTTGTTATTTCTCTAATTGTAGGAGTAATTGCATTTTTCCAGAGCAACAGATAGCAAAGAGACATCCAAACAAGAAATCCATCATTTTAATAGGAAAATTGAAAGTGTACATATAAAAAAAAAATTGGAATTAAGTATACTCCTTTTTAATCCATTAAAATTTAAGGAAGAGTAGGTTTGCATTTGGATAAAAATGTGGGGAAACATGGTTTATACTTCTGCTTGTATTTGTATTAATGTTTAATGGTTGTACAAAAATTTTCCAGCGTAAAATCTTTTATATAAGAAGTACATGATAGAAAGAAATTCCATTTTATTTTTCTTTCATAGAAACATATTTCTAGTCATAATATTGGACAGTCATGTAGCTCATTAGTAAGTGCAGTGTTTTTTCTTGATATTGATTTAAATATTAGGATAACTTTGTCCAAGATTATGTAACCTGTTTATAGTTAACAAATTCACTATTGGAGTATGTCTACTGTATTTCTTACTCAGTTTCATAATGATATTTTTACCTTGGACTGACAACTTCGTCAGGTTGTATGGAAGATGGAGAATTTTACACTGGCATCTTTATATCCTTACAAGAAAAATAGAGGAACAGTTGGTGATATCAATATGGTTTTATGTAATTTGGGATTGACAGCAGACAAAAGCTGATCAGGGAAGTTGCCCAGCCCAGCAGATCTTTAGGGATGGTGAATACAGTAATCCTGCTGCGAATTTTCCATGTGCCAAGCCAGAGAGGCCATGATGAGCTGTTGCTGCTGTTGAACAGAGATTGCTGTTGAAGGTTGGCTTCACTGCAGACATTGGCTGTCAGCTACTGAAAAAGCCTTGAGCCACATCCAGCTGCACATTTCTGTACATTACTTATTCTAATTTCTATCTGCAGCATTTTTTGTTGAAGCTGAAATAAGATTTTTCTGGAAACAATTTGGTGAGATAGAGCTGCTCATAAAAGGAGATTAAGTACTTGGACAACCTAGTAAATATTGCCTGCCCCACATTGCTGCTGGTTTTTGGTTTTTTGTTTGTTGTGGTTTTGGTTTTTTTTAGGAGTTTTGTTTGTTTGTTTGTGTGGTTTGGTTTTGAAGAGCCATACTGTAATGCTTGGTTTGGCAAAGCTTCCTTCGTGTTGCATCTGACAGGTCATATCTCCAGTGCTAGTCTCTTTCCATACTCCTTGTAATCGTATCCCTACTATCAGGGACAATACTGTAACATAAAACTATCTTTTACACAAGCAATAGTGCATCCTGTTAAAGAAAGGTTTTTTCAGAAACCAGTTCAACCATATGATCTTGTGATTAATTAAACTGCTAAAAAATATTATGGCACATATATTCAATAAAGGAAAAGAGTAAGCATTGAAAGGAGTGAGCTGTCATTAGAAACAGAAAACCAGTTTAAGACAAATTTTAGAGGATAATAAATTCCTCCAATATTGGAGGAATTTACTCTGGCATAAAAATTGTTTTTATCTGCTGTGACAACCATAAAAGTTGAATTGTCCTTAGTAATTGGATAAACAGAGAGATGAAAGACAGCAGAATGTTAATCAGAGATTGAGAAGTCAAAAATCAATCTCTTCAAATTTTTTCTTAATCAGTCAATCACAGTAAATTAATGAAACCATTATTGCATTTTAATCTGTTATGGCAAACTGCATTTCTCTATATGGGCAGATAAAATTTACTTGAAAATCTCTAGGCCGTTTTTCAATTCCCACAAAACATCTGCAGACTACAGATATAAATGACAACATATCAAAATGTCAGACTGTCTGTCCGTAACACAGTTTGCTTCGATGTCCCTTTGAAATAATTTGCATTCTATTCTATTCTATTCTATTCTATTCTATTCTATTCTATTCTATTCTATTCTATTCTATTCTATTCTATTCTATTCTATTCTATTCTATTCTATTCTATTCTATTCTATTCTATTCTATTCTATTCTATTCTATTCTATTCTATTCTAATTTCATGGTCACCTAATCTGCTGGGAAAAGCATGAAGGGCCCACAGCCAATGTCCTGTGAGGATCTGAGCTTGTTTAGTCTAGTGAAGAAGACACAAGTACTTGCCAACAAGTATTTCTGGAGTTACATGGAGCTAAACTTTTTGAGGTGGACTATATAACAGATATAACTATACTAGGTAGTTCCCATTGCCTTTTCTTAAGGTCTTGTTAAGAGAAGAATTCTGCATATAATGTTGAGAAGAAAATAGCATCTTATTAACAGTTTGTCTAAAGAGTTATGTTTTATGCTCAGCTGTGTTGACATTAGAGGTTCTTTCCTTTCAGAGTGAAATCCTGGCAGTGTTGAAATCAATATGAGTCATGAGATCTGACTGCATGAAAGCAAATGTTTTATTAGTCTGCATTAGTTTCTCAATATATAAATTCAGCTATTTATTTTCATGCACTACAGCAACATGTAATAAAGTTTAACAGACCAAATCATCAGCTTTTAGTACAACATTGAATTAGCTTATTATTTGTTTTTTTGTTTTATGTTTGGTTTGGGTTTTTCATGTTCCCATTCTTGTTTATGTTGTCCTCTCTAAAATGCAAATTAGTGGAAGTAAATATACACTTATGGCAAAACTTTCTGAGTTATCTAACAGATTGTTGTATGGCTCAGTAACAGCAGAATCTGCAGGATTCATGTTCTTATCATCCTCTGGAGGCCCATTTGGTGGTGAAACAACCTTTTCCGGGGGCTGCAGCTTTAAATTATAATAGTAGTAAAAGGAGTAAGTTAGTTCCTGTCTTACAAACCATATTTGCTGTGGCTCTGTATTAACCACATCGAGTCAGCCTAACAATTCAGAACTAATCAAATTGTAGCATTATTTTACAATGACAAAAGTTTTACAAATAGAAATAACTGTAGGCTTTTCTGGTATTTCAGTTATAATGCAAAGTGGTTTCAGGAGCAGCTAAAGAGTTAAAGGCTAATCCAATGGCATTGTTACCAAAAATCAGTAAAAATTAATGTAGCCCCAATGCAGCATTAAGAAGCAGAAATTCTTTATTTGGTCAGATGCACAAGGGGGTAGCTCCTCCAAATACTGTGTGTGCTGAGTACAGAACATTTTCTCTTTATATACTGTATTTTACATACATACATATTAATTTTCCCAGAATAAACATACATACAATCATAATTTCCCCAAAATCCTTGACATGTGGTCCCTTCCCTCTTTGCATGCATTCTTTTGTCTGTGGTTCTCTTTGATGGTACCTGCTGGCCAGCAACCCCAAAGTCATACCTGACTGCCTGATGAACTGGTAAAAGTTAACATAACTGGGCTGGCTGGTTGCTTTCTAATTTTTCTTCCTACAGAATAAGCATTGTGTTCTTCCATAGGCTAGTGGGTTCTGAACAATAAGCATTGTATTAAGTCCAGGTGCCAGTAATTCTTCATCTGGCAACAATGCTAGAAACAAAGGTAATAATTTACAATTTTTTAAAATTCAATGTCATAAACCTTTGATGTTGACATAATATATTGTCAGGTTTTAAATTTACTTGCAATTATTTTAACCTGATCTCTAAGAATTGCTGAACTCTGTATTCAAAATTTGGGAAAGGCAAGTAAAATAAATCATGTTCTTAAACTTTGAATTGGCTGTCTTGTGTTGTTATATATGTCTCTAGCATGAATGACTTGTATTTCAATAACCACCAGTGTGTTGGCTGATTGTAATTGTGCATATTCAGGTTTAGCAAATGTTCTTGTTACAACTTTCAAGTTTGTGACTAGTGTTTTAAAGAATACTTATGGCTTAACTAGCTGAATTTGCAAAAGGAAGATGCCTGAAGGTTTCATTTACTGTTTTCTCTTTACTTTTAATTTAATTAATTGGATCATAGGAAAGTGCAAAGCAAGAAATGGATTCTTTTGCCAAATGGAGTGAAAATGCATGAATTTATTTTGAAAAAAAATAATCTCATGACCACCAAAATTCTGCTCTCTTTTTTATTCCAGAATCGAATGGAAGAAAGCAAAGCACTCTTTAGGACAATTATCACATATCCATGGTTCCAGAACTCTTCAGTTATTCTGTTCTTAAATAAAAAAGATCTACTAGAGGAGAAAATTATGTACTCCCATCTAGTTGATTATTTTCCAGAGTATGACGGTAAGTATAATGACATGCTGTGTTTACACTATAGTACTGGCAAATTGTGCTAGCTTGACCAAATACTAGATAGATAGATACTTTGATATATTCCTTTAAAAATACTAAAAAATTGTAAAAAGTGATTGAAGTTTTGTGGAATTTTTAGGCTGCTAAGATTTTGATTGGTACTGTAATGACTTGTGGGTAGGATGGCAGAACCTCTATTGAGAAACTGTTGACTTTAGATGATATTGTCATATTAGTAGTAAACCACTTTTTGTCATTTTTCAAAAGTTAGGCTGAGAGTTTAAATTGAAATACAAGAGTTAAAAATAAATAGAAACAGATTCCTTAATTGTACATATTGGTTTTATATTTTTGGTGCTTTGAGGTTTGCTTTTATATAAGATTGAATACTGAAGGGGAAGTGTTGTGAGCTCTCTGTAACATTCAGAGAAACAAGCAACCACCCCTTCCGCCCTTTTATTGTACTTTTTTAAAATTGTTCTTTAATTTTACATTGATTATGTGGAGTTAATGTGTGTGTCCATAAAAAAAATTGTGGGCTGTATAAGTGTTTCTATTAAAGCTGTACTTTCAGGAAGTTCTTATGAGGGGAAAAGCTACGTATTTTGAGGTAGCTGAGTGGAGGAGGCCTTGGTAACAGAGAAAAATCAAACTCATATAATAAGAGGTTTAAAGAACTAAATGTTCCTTTTTTTTAAAAGAGAGAATCTATTTTGTCCCACCAGGAAGGAATAGCTGATTGGGAAGCTGAGAAGAAGATTAAAACTCCCATGTTCAAATATGGAAAGTACTAATGGGAAAAATGTACTTCTTATTTTCTGTTAAAGAGGAAGAGAACAGAAAAAGCCTGTAGGATCAGATCATATTATTTATGAGTCAGTGTAAATTTAGTTTCATAGTAATGTAGAGAAGAGAACTGGCAGTTGAATAGAAATATGTTTGTTCTTTTGAATTTACATTGTGTTACAGGTTCCCTAGACAACATCCCAAAGGTGAGTAGACCCTACAGTCTACTCTGTTACCTCCTCTCAAATGTTGACAAAGCCTTTGTAAAATGCTTTTCCAGGGAAAAAAAAAAATAATTCAAACAGTTTGTAAAAACTTTGTTTCTCTTCTCCTTTTTCATTGATGAGGGGGAGAAAAACCTTTTTGGACTATCAAGGATGTGGGAGTGAAGACCTGCAAGTCTTTGAGAATCTTTTGTATCCTAATTCTGTAGGTCTTGCAAGACCTAACTCCAGAGAAAATTTGATGTGATTACAATTTGATGTGTTTACTTCTTATGGCAGGGCGGAGTCTGTGGCTGCAGAGGTGGTCCCCTCTTCTATCCCAGTGTATTGGGGATGTGGGGAGCGGGAGATCTGAGGAAGGTTTCAGAAATAGGTATTTTTAGTTGGATTGCCTCTCTCATCTTCAGAAGGGAGAAAGTAGCCTAGGGATGAGAACTGCTGGCCAGGGTGGCAAATTGGACAGATTAAATTAAGGAGTTCTGCTGCACAGTGCATTAGTAAGAGCTTTGAAAGGGAGGCCGAGCCATGCTGCTAGGTTGGTATGTCATATGAAGACACACTTTCTATGCTAGTGCTTGACAACTAACTCTCAGGCTGGGAGAGGGAGAAAGGGCAAACACAAAAAGAGGCTGTAGTTGGTAGAAAAAGAAGAGAAAAATACTGTTGTAGCACTTGTTATATAGATCTTCATGGTATCATATAGAGCCAGTCATTGAAAACTGCTGATTAGGGAGAGCAGTGAGCAAGAAAGCTACTAACTCATATGATAGTTCTTTTTTAGGTTTCTTAGACCAGAACCACTTTGTCATCTAAATTTGACATTAACTCATTCAGTTTTTTTACGTTCCTGAGGTCTTACACATACTTCTCTATGCTTGAAGTCAGCTAAAAGTTTAAATAACGTAAGATTAGAGGTGCAGATTTGGGTATATCTCTGAATAGGCCAATAGGTCTTGAGAAAACAGTGTGTGTAACTACTGTGAAACTGTTTAACAAAATTCTGTTAGAAACTGTCTAGAAAACTAAGTGATTTATTTTGATGAAATCATTGTCTTTGGAAGCCCAAGAATTTTCTTCATAAATACTCACATATATGTGTGCTATTGTGAGACTTAATATTGCTGCTCTTTGTCTATGATAGAGTCTGGTGTCCAAGCTAAAGGCTGGAGCCAGTTGTGTTTTAGAAGCTGTAGAGGTGTTGGACACTGTCCAACTGTCCAGTGTCCTCTGTCCTGCCTCAGAAAACTTATTATCTGTTTATATTCCTAAATCTCAGAAAATATGTCATCTATGTATGTATGTGCATATTTGTACATCTGTTCACGTGCATACAGCCGTTTACTGCCAAAGCTTACTCTTCCTCCACATAGATTTGCAGCACACCAGAAAGTATGTGCTTTCTCTTTTATACATTCTCGTCCTAAATTTTAGTTGGACAAATTGGAAGTAGTGCAAATTTTAAGCTTGAAGTATTAAAATAATGTCTGTTACCCAGTTGGTGAAATGTGTGGACATGTGTTGGGCACCAAACTATAGATTTTATGATTACTGAAGGATGGAGCTACAAATAACAGCTGGATGCTGGTATTTGTATTCTGCATTACAACAAACTAATGAAGAGAACAGGAGGAAACAGCACAGAAAATCTGTGTTCTGTAGAAACCCACATTTCAGAAACCCAAGAGCAAAGGTACAATGACTTGGTGGCAGCACTAGAATAATTGAACAGGATTCACCAGCTTGTGGCTTATGTTCTTGCTTCTGCGCTGCTCTTTTGCCTGTGAACTTGAATGAATCCTTACTGTTGCAGGCTGGAAGTAATTACTTTACCTTCTGAGATCTTTTAAACTGAAAATGTAGTTTGGTTAGATTGACTCTGTCCTTCTGAGAGTTACAACTTTAATTTAGATATGATAGGATCATTAGCATACATAATTTAGATACCAACAAAAATACTAGATACTTTAAATTGTTAGAACATGAGCCTTTTACAGGCAACAGTTTCAGCTGGAGAGCAGCTGTGTATTTTATTATCACTTAAAGCAAATTAAGGTCTATTGATGACAATGTCAGATCCAGGTCAGGATATGATTTCTCAATGCTTCCTACTCAAATCCATATAAAACTAGTAAACTTGCAGTGCTAAAATAACTGAAGTAAAATTTAAATATAGTAGGTTTAGACTGAACATTCACCATTTCTACTAACTTTTAAAAGATTTAATTATATAGCTAATTTTTTTAAATTTTCATTCTATGCATTTATAAATCACCTGTTCTAAAACAGGTGACTTATCTTGGTAAAAAAAGAAGATAGTCAGCAGTGAAAGACCAGCTCTGACTTGGTGAACATCTAAAATTTCTTTCCATCTTTATTTTTAATAGTTCCTACCACAAGGAATGCAGCCAGTATATGATAATACTGATTAGTGAAAGGTTCCCCATCTTCTTTTAGGTGGAGATCACAGACTAAGCCTTCCTTATTTTCTTTTAAAGAAGTGGAATACAAAGTTGACTGAAAACTGAACTTCTCTTCCAGGACCACAGCGGGATGCACAGGCAGCACGAGAGTTCATCCTGAAGATGTTCGTAGACCTGAATCCAGACAGTGACAAAATTATCTACTCTCACTTCACATGTGCTACAGACACAGAGAACATCCGCTTCGTCTTTGCTGCTGTCAAGGACACAATCCTACAGTTAAACCTGAAAGAGTACAACCTGGTCTAACTGTACCTGGGGCATCCTTCAAAACCAATTTTCCGTGATTGAAGATACACAAGAGGGGACTGTATTATAATCTGTGAAAACAATTTGCATAATACTAATTTATTGCCGGCCTGGACTCTGTGAATGTCCACAGAGTTTGTAGTTAATATTATGATTTTATTTAAAGTATATGGAGGAAAAACAAAAGATGCTGAAGTACATTCACAGCACATTTCCTCATTTTTTAGGTAAAACCATGTGACTCAATGTGTTTCAAATTCTCAGTCGTACATTTACAAAGGATAGCAGTTTTTTGCTATTGAAGCAAAATCAAGCTGATTTCCTCTTTGCCTAACCCTTTCTCTTCCCCTTCTTTCCTACTCCACTTACCTTTTAAAAGGTACAATGGCCTTTTTTTTCCCCCCCAGTTGCATTCCTGGGTGAAATATTTTCTGTTGAATGATTTGGTCGGGAAAACACTATCATCACTGTTTAAGTCATCAGTATGACTTAAATTTTACAGTATGTACTTTGAAGGATCAAAAAGTATTGATACTGTGATTTTTAAATTCTTTACATGGGTGTCTTCATTCTGTCTTCACTTCTGAGACTAGAATATTTGGATTGCAAAACAGAATTACAGTTGTCTAAGGATAATAAATGTAACCATAGTTTTACAGTTAAGAAAGGTGCACAGAAGACAGTAATGAAGTAATTAGACACAATCTGGGATGTACATGGAATATGTTAGAACGTCTTTTTAATTGCCATGTGCCATTTTTTTCTCTCTTCTTTTATTCACAAATGCCAAATAGAAAAGTCGTAGACACTACATTTTCCTCAGTGGCTGCAGCCTGAAACAATGTTTTTCTCAGTTGTGTGGGGTGTTTTCTCTTATGTTAGAGCTTTTTTAAGTGTTTTCTTTCCACAGTAGAAAAATTATTTTTATTGTACAAAATTCATGTTGCCAAATCTGGCTTTTTATAAAAGCAATGCGCTTGAAATATAAGATACTGATTGAAATGCCAAATGGATGGGTTGGGAACTGACCTGATTGAATCAACTGCCAAATGATTAACACACACAGTTTCAGCTCATGTGTTCCCTTTTTTAGAAAGTGTACCATTTTCTAATGCCAAAACCAACATGTAAGTGAATATTCTATAAGGTGTACCATGCACCCGCATGTAGTCTAGTAATTTAAAGACAATTTAGATCTCTCATTTTGTAAGTTATGACATGAGATTGTTTTCTGTAATAATGTCAAGGCACCTTCAGTTGTATTACAAGAAGTTATTGATGAGAGATCACATTCAGGAACTTTTTCTGATAAGGTTGATTGTTAATTGATTCACAGGCATTTGATAGGCTTTCATGCAAAATAGCCTTTCTCAATGTTCTTTAGAAGAGATTTATAAATGTAAATGAAGCAGTGACAAAATCATTCTTGAAATTTAAATGTGCAATTTTTAACAAACAAAAGTGCAGCACATATTGATGAGCCTTTATTCCGCAGCTTAGGTTGAAGGTTTTTTGACCAGGTGCGTGATTTCTAGCAAGAAAGCTCTGCACAGACTTCAGACCTGTAATTGGATTGATTATCTATGATGCCAGCTGGCACTGGAGTGCACTTAACACAAAAATGGCTGCCACCTAGCAGCAGATGGGAGGTGGAAAAAAGAATGGTTTATTAGTTGATTTCCAAAGTTAACAATGAGATATTTTTCATCCTTAACCCTCCCAAATTCAAAAGAACGATAATAAGAACAGTTACTATTTTTGCTCCCTCTTAAAACACCTTGTAATTTAAAACTGGTTGTAGGTATAGTGCAATTATGAATGCTATAATCATTGTACATACATATATATATATATATATATATGGCAGCATCCATATTGGCTTTGTAATCATTAATTTTTTTGGCAAATTGAATGTGCTGTATTGATATGTATCTATGTAATTGTATTGTATGTCTTATAGCTAATTCACATTTTAAATAATGTTATTTTATTTACTTTTTTTAAGAGAGAAGAATGTAAATTTTGTCAGTTTATTTCTGACTAGGGATTCGTTGTTGTTTTTATTTACAAAACAAAATACTATAGTACAGAGCGGTACTAGAATCGTGCTGTATAAAATCATTTGCACATTCCTGAATAGAAGTAAATTGGAGACACCGAGACAGAGATGATTCACATTCAAAACAATGCTCAAATCTTATCAGGGCTTTATACAGCTGTAGCAAACAATCCTATTACAAGAACTTATGCTATTATATCTCATATTGGAACATAAACTTTAAATAGAAATTTCAGGTTTTATTTGACTGAATCGCATTAGGTTATTTTCACTTTTCTGATAGTTGTATTGGAAAAGTAAATTCAGAGATATTTCAAACCATTGTACCATAAGTACTAATGCATATATGCTGTTGCCCTACAAATACCATGACAAAATTCAAAACATCAGATCAGTCTTTCAGAAACTGTGGAAACCTTAGGTATAAAAACAACAACCAAAAAGTCACTATTGTTAACGATTTTAGGGAGTTAAAGTGTTTTATTTAATGAAGCTAAAGCAAGTAGATGTAGATTATAAAAAGTGACACTGACATTCTGAATAGGGGATCAGAACAGTGATTCTTTCTTACATACAGCTTAACAAAATTGGTCCTGATCATGCTATAAATGCAACAGAGCTTCTGTTTTCACAGTTCCACTGTTGATAATATCCCTTTTTTTAACCTGGGAATACATTGCCCACACTGGGTTCAGTGCTATAAATAGAACTGCAGCCAAAAAAGGAAGGGGCAAAAAAAAAAAAGAGGGGAAAAGAAAAAAAAACCAAAAGAAAAAAAATACAAACACAACCAAACAAAAAGCTTAGACAGTGGTGTCTAACAAAAGTTTGGGGTTTTTAAATTTGCTTGGTTTTTTTTCTTACGGGGATATTGGGTGGGGGAGAAGGAAATGTGGTTCCAAGTTTTGTATAAAAACGAAACAAAAGTTTACTCATGCTTTATAGTTATATTGTGATTGCAGAAGTTTTCAAGCGTGTGTGCCACTGGGCTATTTCCTGGTATTTTTTTTAGGTAAGTTGAACCTGTGGCAATGTTTAGATCATTTGAGCATGTTCTGGGAAAAAAAAAAATATTCGGCATGCCAAGGCAAGCTTTACATGAATCACCTAACACAGCATTGCAGTATGACAGTTTACAAAACATTTTCTTTTAAAATAACACAGCTGTTCCCACTTGTAGTATATTCCATTGTGGTGGTGGTGGTGGTGGTGTTGCTGTTGTTTTAATTGGTGGTTTCTACTATGCCTTATAGTGCTTAAGTCCAGAAGTTTGTGCCTCTAACATGAAGCTGAAGGCAAAAACATCAAGACAGAAACCCTTTTAACTTTGCCAAAATGATGTGTTTTCTTTGAATGTTATAAATGGGGGAGGAGGGAAGGAAAATGTCTTGGGAACCTGTGTATTCTAAATGTTCACTAGCACAAGAAAGCTGTAATATGTGTTTTACAGAAACCTGGAACTTGCCTTTTTCACAAATTAACTGTCACTGTCCTTACAGATGTAGGATGATGCAGCTATAAGGGCAGTTTACTTTTTATAATTCAGTCTCTTTTGATTGTCAAGGTGTATGGACTGTACTTTTTAATCATACTGCCACATGATTGTGAATCACTTTTTAAAGTTTGAAAATGGAGAAGAGACTTTTAATGCTGGATAACAGTCAGAATTGACTGCATGATTTGCAAAAACTCTATATGGGGGAAAAGGGCTGCATATAGATTTTGCTAGACTCCCAGCCTTGAGTTGTAAGGTGCAGAAGACTTTCAGATTACTCAACCTCATGACCCTTTCCTTGTTAAACAGTCTTCACAAAAGAATGAAATATTAGGAGAAAACAAGTACATGTTAACCCACATGAAAAAAATAAAATTTAGACATTTAATTTATTACATGTGCTGCTATTCTTGGAGATCTGTGCATAGTTATCCTGCAGACTATTACATTAGTGAACTAATGAAGTGTTCACAGCATATTAGCAAGGCCTACACATGACCTACCTCTAGTTAAGAGATTAGTAAAGTAGCTATGTTTTGGAGAGATTGACATAAGTAATTTAGAAAATTTAAATGTCCTGGTATTTAATTAACCATGGTATTTTAGAAATTGATGCTTTTACAAATGCGGTCCCTCTTTTGACATAAACCATAAGTTCTAGCATTTAATAGACATTAAACAACTAAAGCCTTACCAGTTTGTTAGTTTAGTAGAAGTCTTGCAAAACAATAGCTTTAGTTTGAGAAGTGGAGCTACTGATATTTCCTTTGTTTTGCCTTCTGGTTATCTGTAGCATTTTGAGTTCTGTCAGTCAAACAAGAAATTTTTCTATCTAGTCAATACATTGGGGTCACAATTTAGATGATAAAAGAACTTTACTGTAGGTTTATCTTGAGCTTTTTCACAGTAGTCATACTGCAGGTAAGAAAGGAAGAGAGATTTTGAAAACAGTGTCAAAAGATATATTAAGTTTTATGTAAATTATTTGAAGGTTTTTTTTCTCTCAGAATACAGTTTAAACTGGTTTCCTCGTTTACCATGCTGCAGGAAATCCTTATTTGACCAGTTCTTAATAATTTTTTTCTTTTAAGGAAGGGATGTCAGATGCATTTTTAAACTTAAGAGTATTTAAAATAATATTTGCTGTTCTTAAAGTGTCACATAAATGCATGTATTGTGTGTTGCTTGAGGGATGGAAATAGGTTTTTTTGAAAAACTAATATTGTACAGTTTCTGCCCCTCAAAAATGTTGATGGTTAAAAAGACAGTATTTTTTGCCATATCTTCATACTATAGCATCTTCATTCCTTGAAATTTAGTTTTTCTGGAATATTTGGACTTATTGTTCTCCCAAAATGATTCTTATTTGGTAAATGCTGGAGACATGTATTACTCCAAAATTACTTTTTAATTATACATGCTCCATCATCAGTGTCTAAATACTAAATTTCCAGAGTATCTTTGTTACAGCCAGATGTTCAAAACATTTAGTGTTTGTTACAACGGAGAAGGTAATTCGACAGTATTATAAAAGTTTTGGAGTGTTTTTTGGCTTGTGTACAATGGAAACTCAGAAGCATGGGAGAAAAGAAATAAAACCTATGTCTTAAGAAAAGAAAGCTCATGCTTTGCAGACAGGAAATTTTTTTAAGGCATTTTGGATGATTGCAGTACTACTGCAAGAGTAGTGTGTTTCTTAGATCTTTTTGTTCAAATATGTCATGACAGCTGTAACAGAAAGAGGCCCATGTGCTACTTTTCAGGAGTTTGACTCATACCTGGTCAACAATCAGTGGATCTGAGATCATCATTACTGAAGAAATAGTATTTCAGGCAAGTTGCAAAAATTAGTTGGTTCTCTGTTAAGTGAACAAAACAGTTGAGGTAAGAATCCTTACCTCCAACAGAGTGCAAACTGTTTGCCTAAGCAAAGACAAGAGTGAATGGTTCCTCGTTTTTCTTTCCAGTTGCAGAATGTATGGCAGAAGGATCAGTCACTAGGAAAGAATTTATTTTATGTCTGTGTCTCAGTGAAGATAACGTCAACATACTACAGTGTCATTGTGGCCCTTAGATATGTGAAATAGATGTAGAAGCTGTATCTGTGTGATAAGTTGTGCATACTTGCGATTAAAGTCTTACATCAGATGCTGTGATCATTCACCCAATTACCAGGCACTTTGTAGGATACTGTTCCAAACATCTAGGAGTTACAGAATATTTTAAAAATGCCACAAATGCACAACTGTCAGATCCTCAGGAGCACATCTGGTATCAGTATCTGATACGAAGGCACCAGACCCCCTCTCACAGCTCATTACTTTTAAAAGGAGCTACCCTCCAATACCTCTGATCCTGGTTTTCTTCTGCTCAGAGCTTTCTCTCACCCTTATGTCAGCCCTGCTGCTTTGTCAATGAACTGGGTGGAAAAACAACCACCTTATTTTTGATCTTCTTGCTTGGCTGCTGTATTAGTCTAATTTTCAGGGGTGTCAGCCAGTTTGGCTGACCAAGAAGTTCCAAGAAGTGCTAAGTTGACCAAGTGGAAGGGGTAGAATTGTGTGGCCCAAAGGCTTAGAAATGAGGAAAAAAAGGAGTAACACATTCCTCCCTGAAAACCTCATCCTAGTGCTGTAGTTTCTAAACCCTTCATTTTATGCACTATTAGCTATTCTGGCTTGGAAGTGTTGCACTTTTCATTTTTAAAGGCCTTGATTGCATCCTTATTCTTAAAAAAAAGAAAAAAAAGGAAACTGCCAAACATGGAAAACTCTTTCTTGTTCCCCTTTAAGAATCACAAATTTCTGTGTACATAGACTAAATGAAACTAGTCAGACTGCTGACTGATGCCAAGAAATCAAACTTAGTGTTAAGGATAGAAAAATACAAAAATTGGACTTTTATTCATACCGCCAAAAAAACCCTCAAAACGGCTAAACAAAACAAAACAAAAAAAAACCCAAACAAACCAAAACTTGTTCTTTTCCAGTAAGCTCAAAAAAGATGTTTTCTATCTTATTTAAAATGCTCTGTTGCTGGGCATGATATTCAAGGTTTACTGTGTCTTGTCCAAGGCACTTCTTTCTCCATCCACATTTATTTAATATCACACATTAATTGCTTCCTCTTCTACACTCATTAATTACCATCTAAAGAAAATACAGTATTGCTTTATGTATGCGCACTCTGGAATACTTTCTGATCCTTGTGAATTAAATGTAAATTGGTCTGGTAAAATTCAACAACTGCTGATGTGGAACACACAGCTGAAGAGGAACACACTTTCTGCCTAATCTTCTTCCTCCTGCCATTTTGTTTTGATTATTTTTTGATATCTTTCCTTTATCCTGTTTGCCACAAAGAGAGGGTTTCTTGACATACCAGATTCAATTCTGGTAGCCATTACAGAGTTGATCATACTGGCTGAATTAAAAGACAAATCGTGAGTAAGAACAGCTTCAGAAGGTTCCTGCAATCAGGGGAAGATACAATTAGCCTTTTGGACATGTATTTCAGAAAACTGTAACACCATAGTTGGAATACAATCATTTGAACAATGTAGTTGGCAAACATGGCCCAAATTTTGCCATTTTAATATGTCATTTTGCATTGTCAGTAGAGAGCTGTTTGCTAAGATGTTGCTGAAAATTTGCCTTTTTTCCTGCAGTCCTGTATGAGGTGGTTAATGCAATGATCAGGCTGGCACTCAACTGAAGAGATGCATTAATTCGACAATAAGTTCAAATGTATTCTTGCAGACACTATGGCATAAGATTACTTTATATGATGCTAACAACAACAAAAAAGATACTTGCATGCATGCAGTAAATATTTAAGATATTGCACTTTTATACATTTATTTTGAAGAGGAATCACTCTCTCCCTAAAAATAAAATTCCATTTATCTCACAATGAAGTATCTGGAGTCTCTTAACAACTGTCAATTACGTGTGCACACAAGTGTGATTATTGTATACTAGAGGTTAAATAATCTGTTGTCACATGCTGCAGAATACTTGGTTTATTTCAAATGCTGATTTTGGAAAAGCCAAGTAATGTTTTTATTAGTATCTTGGTGACTACTTTTCTCATGTTTTTAGAAGAACATTCACAGTTGCTAATAAGACCTGATTTATTTTAGCTCAAGAAATTAACTGATTTACTATTATTATCAAAGTTTTTTATTCAAAAAACTTTGAATAAAAATTTTATTTAGAACTTCACTCTTTCATCTCACTTTGCTGAAGTTAAGCAACCTGAGTGTAATTGAGAGGCCAAAAGCTAGATATAAATGTAGTCAAATTTGATACTTCCCTTGCGTAATAATCTTCTAATGTACAAATCAATTACATTACTATAATTTAGCTGATGGAGCTATTCCTCTTGAATTGCAATGAGCTGTGGTGGTACTAAAAAGAAATCAGTTGTCCTTATCTTATATACATAATCATAATATTTGGATTCTTTATGAGATGTTGGAAGAGTTCAAATAATATTATGACTAATACATGTAAAAACAACTTAACTGATTTTTCAGTATTATTTAACGGTCTAGAAATTGTTGGAATCTCTTGTAAGAAGTTATAGAACTGGTGCTACAAGTGAAAGATTTCTGTAGTTATGGATTAAATAATTCTCTTTTGATACATATTCACACTTATACATGCTGATTTTATTTCTGCTAATATGAAATAAAAGCAACTCCACTCTAGATAGCAAAACATAGTCCTCAGTTGAAAACCAGAAGGGCAAAGTATTACATAGCTAGAAGGTAAATACAGGCTTAATCTAGATGATAGTGGGCAATGTAAATGAGCACATCACATTTCCTAAGCAGAGAAAAGTTTATGTAAACTGAGAAATAATTTGTGAGTTCTTTAGTTGACTGTTCACTTGTTCAAGCTTAATAGAAAAAGCAATCTGCATTTGAGATACTTTACTAGCATCTCTCTTCTTTAAACATTTTGCAGGTCAAAGCAAAGTGGGTTAAAAGCTTAGTCTCCCTTACTCTGATGTTCTAGAGTTGAGAAATACACACTCACACTCACAATACATACATTTCGGGATGTTTAAATCGATGCCTCTGAATTGCAGCAGAGGGGGATAGTGAAATGCTGCAAGGCATGGAAGGCAAACCTTATGTCCCCAGTCATGCAGATGAAAATGATTTTGCCAGTTGATCTGCAAAATACACATAATTTAATTATTTCATTTGTCTTCTCAGTAGAAAATATTGTGGCTTCAGTACCCTAGCAGTCATTTTAATTCTAACTGAAGAGTTCTTAATTAACAACTGTTCAGTTTTTTCTAATGGAAACAGAGACAATTGTTGTCTTACCCTAGGCTACAAAAACAGCTTCACACCTTTCCTGAACTCTTGGTCATTCAATGTTTGATTTGCTGTCTTGGAGAGCCACAGTATGACCTTTATTTAGCCTTCTGTTGCACACAGGCAAAAAGACAGGTCCTAACCACAATAAATTAATGAAAGGGCAGACAAATTTAGCTGCTGCAGATTCATTTTCTGCAATCTATTCATACTGGCTTAGCCTTTGCATTTAATAATTCTGTCACCAACACAGTTTAGGAGAAAATAGTTTCCCTTGTCTGCCTGGAGGTATTTTGAGTAAAACTTTGATTCCACTCACATATATACATGGAAAAGAAATCTGCTTCTCAGAAGAGGATTCTTTTACAGCTGATTATCTGATATTTCCAAACATTAACTTGGTAATTGGAGGTCTGTAAGTGATAGAGGGTGAAGCATTAAAAGAAAGTGTATTTCCCTCACTTAGGCTGAGAAGCATTATTTAAAATGCTTATGGGTACATGGAAATTGCTATTCAGTGCACAGCGATCACCTTGGCCTGCTGTGTCACCTGTGAATCCAGGGCCCTAAAGAAAAGTCATAGCAGAAAGTCATGGTGTCAGATGTTCCTGTGTTCAAAGCAAGAGTAGATGTGCTGCTGCTTTTGTGGAGCAAACTTTCTCTACAACAGAGATACCTGTTTTCTTCCTTCTCCCTATCATTTCTATACATAAAAAACCAACCAAACAACAACAAAAAAACCAAAACCACCACACCCAATCACAAAAACCAACCCTAACAAACAAAACCTCTCAAAGGAGCTGGGAAGGCTTATGACACACACACATTCCAGACAGCAGTTTTCAGCCATGTTGTTTGAGCCTCTGAGTGCCCAGGTCTACAAATACGACCACTGGCTGTTGATGTGGAGCCTGTAACTACATCAAGCCTGTAACGTCAGGCAGGGTTTGATATGTGGTATGAAATATGTGGCTACTGTTCTGTAAGAAGATGCCTTTCCCAAGTGGCAAGAGAAGTAATAGGTAATCACAGATGGCCATCGACCATGTACTAAGATCTATGGCGAGAACAGGCAAGACACTGGAATGTGAAGAATGTCACAGACCAAAGTTACTGGTAAAGGAGGTGACTTTCTTATGGCAGAAAACTATTACACTTGGACCAAAAATGCACTGGGAAAACAGCAGCATGGCATATGTCATACCACTTAATAAAAGTTCCTTTGAAAATAAAAATTGTAAAGTCTGAGGTATTTTGCCAAGACTTCAGGGCTGTCATTAAATAAAACACAAGTTGAGAATATATCTGTGCATATACTACCTAGCAGTAAATTCGGGAGCTGTGACATTTGGAAAATGGCATATATAAATGACATAAAGAATGCAACACTAAGCCAATGGCAGGCCGCACAACTTTACTTCTCTCATCATAGACAAATACAAATGCTTTTAAGTACATTTTTCTATTTGTACATGCACATTTCTATTGGCATAGCAAGCATATCCAGGCATTTTGTGATGTCTGAGAGTGCCACAGTCTTACAGATAATGCTTACCTATGTAAAGAATTTTCAAGAAGTTATTGTAAAACCATTGTAATTTCATAGTTGTCAATGAAAACTAAAAGTTGTATTTTGATTTTTTTTTGTGTTAAATTAAACAAGTTTATTTTAAAGGTGTTTTCTACAAGAACCTACTTTCTCGATATTTTACATCAAAGCATAGCTATGGTTTTGCCGCTGGCTGAAGAGGATTCGGTTTCACAAACTACAATGATAATGGGGAAATTATGCATGCTGTGGTCGAGAGACCAAAAGTACCTTGTGAGAGCCAGGGGACTCTCCTGACTCTGCCTCCTTGCCCTGTCCCCAGGGGGACGGGAGCCAAGAGAAAGTGGGCCAGAAGCTTCCTGGCTGGGGCCGGTGCCAGGCAGAGGGGCAAAGCCAGAGCCGCCCCATGCGGGGCCGCCCGCGGGGAGCGCGGCCGGCCGGAGGCACCGGCGGCTCTGCGAGGGCATCCCGGGCACGCCGGGCACCGGAGCCGGGCTCTGCGCCCCGACCGCCCTCCCCGCCCGCGCTGCTCCCGCACGGCAGCCCGCCGCTCGCCCCTCGCACTGCACCAGCGGCCCCAGCCCCGTCTGGGCCGGGCGGGAGCGCCGCAGCCCCGCGCTGCCTCCGCCCCTCCCGGCCGGGCGTCGCGCAGCATCACCAGCAATTCACACCAGCTCGTGTCCCCCGCAGGCGGGCACACACACCCCGCTGCTCTGCAAAGCGACTCCCGCCTCTGGGGAGCTGCCACCATCCGTGCGCTGCTGTCTCCACTGAAACATCCGCGGAGTCCGTCTGGCTGCAGGTACTGCCCTGGACACAAGGTGGTAGCAGGGCTTGGAAGAGCTGCTGCAGGTGCTGGGGTCATCATCTTACTGTTGGCATCCTCTCATCAGTCCAAGGGTGTCCTTTATTTCCCTGGATGGGAATTGTCCCTCTCCTTGCAAGAAGCTGGGGTCGCTTACTCATACTTGCACAGCAGATAGATAATATCAACCACCTATCTATGTACCTGTGTATGTATGTACGCATGCTTGTGTGTGTGTATTTATGTATGTATCTCTTCAGAAAGTTCATACAATTTAGAATCAGGATCATTTAGGTTGGTAAAACCCTTTAGATCACCAAGTCCAACCAGTGAGCGCAGCTGCCATGTTGACCACTAACCCATGTCTCCCTAACTAGCCAGATCTACTCAGCTTTTAAATTTCTCCAGGGATGGTGACTCAGCCACTTTATGGGGCAGACTGTTCCAGTGCCTGACAACCCTTGAAGTGAAGAAGTTTTCCTAACACTCAGTCTTAATCTCCCATGGCACAACTTGAGATCATTTCCTCTTGTCCTGCTGCTTATTACGTGGGAGACTGACCCCACTGCACCACAGCCTTCTGTCAGGCAGCTGTAGAGAGCCATAAGGTCTCTCCTGAGCCTCCTCTTCAGACTGAAAAATCCCAATACCTGGTATTTATTACTGGCGAGAAAGGAGAGTTCCTGGAAGTAATTTATGTACCTGATACCTTGAAGAAGCCAGTTTACAATAGTTTGGGAAAATTTTAAGTGATGTATGGAATAAAAAAGCACAGTGTTCTGCAAAGAAAAATCACAACTTTTAAGACAGTTACTAGATTAATAATGAAGATTCAGTAATAAGACAGATACTGCTGTATGATCATTTTTACTCAGTAGCAAAGGGAAGTGATAGGCAGTACAACACAGAAAAAAAATTCAGTCATAAATAATCAGAATTCAAAGGCAGGGAGTACAACAGTTAAAGGGAAGTTTAAATACCAAAGGATGAGGTAGCACCAAAATGACAGATATTTTAAGTACATTAGAATAATATTAGCAATGCCATAGGTCCTTCTTGGTTTTACCCAAATGGTAAAACATAAATATGAAGAAATTAGGAAGCAGGCATTCCATATGCCTATGTCTGGTATATATCTGAAGGGAATATAACAAGGTGCTGTCAAGTGAGTATGACTGAATACTTTCTAATACATTTGTCACTAAGGATAATTGTGAAGAATATTGAGTAGAAATTAAAACAGGCCCAGATAACCGGCAGCCAAAAATTCAAAAAAGTTATTGTTTCATTTAATATAAAATTTTAATAAATTAGGAACTCCAAGAGAAACCCCAGAATGGTGGAACCATGGTGCTGTTGTGCTACAATGAGATGTAGTTTAACTAATTAAACACTGCCAACAATGAGCATAAGTAAACACCCTGATAAATTTTCAAATATATTTGCTTGAATGTTTATTGAGTGCTTTATGATAAACTGAACAACAGTGATTATACTCAAGCTTCCTGTTCCAGCTCTGTCATGTTTGTGATGCGATCCTGTGGAATTGCTCTCCTGCTTTCTATGTACAGTCAGTGGACTTCAGGGAGTAAAACCAGTCCAGCCAAACAGACTTTTGTGGGAGGCAATGCAGTTATTTTTGGTGAAGTTTAAACTACTGAAAAGAAAATATAAAAATGCAAAACTTCATTATATTTGCCAGCAGAAAAAACACATTATTCCCCAGATAATATTTAATCCAATATGTTTCTAAGCTCCTCTGAACCTGCCGTTACTAATATATTTTTACAAGCATTATAAAATACTTAAATCTCATAGAAGACTGCTGCTAAGGCATCACTCTAACAGGAGATGGTGGGTTTAAACTCTGCAGATACAGAACCATTTATGCAACATTAATTTTAATCAGTGGTTTTAATAATAAAATGATGGAACTCTTTCCTTATACCTCAGGATTGCAGACTTATAATTATTGTGCAATAAACTGCTTTATTCCCCAACACCATAAATCTTTACAAAACAAAACACGAGTAAATATTAACATCAGCATGCACGTATTGGATTTACTTGGGAAAATTATCCTATGTGAGCAAACATTTAGGATTTCTAACCTATGTGACCAAACATTTGACCATTTAGGATTTCTATCCTATGAGATCAAACATTTAGGAGAGGTCCTGGACTTATCCTCTCACAAGAATAATTATGTGAAAAATGCTTCCTCATTTGGTCATCCATAATGTCTTTTTTACTTCTCTCAGGAGAGATAAGGTACGCCAGCAGTTTTATTTTGCTCTCATAATTTCTTGTTTGTTTGCAGCATTAGGATAGTGGAAAACTTCACATTGCCAGATGAGATTAACCTACCGTGAATTAGACCAGCAAAATCTGGCCATGATAAGTCTCAGACATCTGGTAGAAAGAAGCTTAAGCTGCAGCTGGTTGTTTTCAAAGTATTCCTACTACAAGTTTTGCCTTTGAGAATTAGACTGCCTTCTGATTTTTATACAATTCATTACTCACATTCTAAGTGCTACTTTAATTCATATCCTTTAACCCAGGTATTTCTGTTGAAGGGTAAGAATATGTTAATATATGTGTGCACTTGGAAGGTGGTTGAATCTGGGATATTTCTTCCCTGCACCAGTATTTGGGGTCATTGAACCTGTCAAAATAGTTTGGGCCAGTAAGAAAGTTTCTCTGAATCCTCCTTTTATGGAGTACAGCTACTGTGAGTTACTAAGCAATGACATGCACAAAGTGCACAAAGTGAGAAAGAAAATAAAAAAGTCAGTTGAAGTAAAACTTTATCAAAGTGTAAAATAGCAAAACAATAGAATAGCAAAACAAATAGAAAATAAACCACCACCCTAAAGAGAAAGCCACACATGGCGTTAAAGCTAAATTAAGTTTATTTTAATCTCCCAGTTTTGGAAAATATATAACAATTGAAATCTGTTTCTGTCTGAATGTCTGTGTCCTACATAACTCTTTGTTCCTAAGAAAAGTGGACAGAAAGCATTGCAAAAAAAATAAAAAAGTGCATCCATTTTTCACAGGTTAAAATGACCATGCTCTATGAAGGCTCAGAAAAAATAAGAGTTTTCTCATTTTTCAGTACTTCTTGAGTGAATGACAGGAGGATTTTTTATGCTCTTCTACCACTACTCTCATTCATAGTAGGTATGAAAATATATATAGAACGTAGAAATAGGAAAATGTATCTGTAATTTAGGAGTAAAACAAAAATATTATTGGTATCAAGTATTCTGCCTTGAAGTCCCTTCTCCATATCAACAATACCCAGAAAGCTGCTGTGAGCCACCAAAAAACCCCAAACATTTTACAATAGAAAAACTGGTTACTTCCCCATTGAACCTACATTAACACATTTTTGCTCATGATTTTTTCTAAAACATCACCTTCCCCAATCCTATACTCATTACCTTTTTTAATCAACTAGCTACTTCCATGTAAAGCACATCATGATTACAAGCCTATGAAGCATATAAACATTTCCTTCTGCTTCCTACCTCTACTCAAAATATCACTTCTCTTCCTAGCAGTTGCTACAGAGCGCTGCTTCATGGCCCTTTTGTTTGGTACCCTCCTGATTTAAAGATGTTCATCTTCAAGGAAACATAACAACAATGAAAACCTGACAAGAAGAAGAGAGCAGTAAATTATTGTGTATGCCTCTGCCCTTGAGCAACAATACGCAAGCAGAAGAAGGAGGGGACTACCTGTAGCTGTTTTATGATTTTGTTACAAGATATTCACTGAAAATTACTTCTGACCATTCTCCATGAGGCCAAACTAACTCTCACTTAGCTTAACAAAAAGAGGTGATTGATTTACAACTTTTCCCAACTGCATGTGGGCACAGCTTTTGAGCTAGTTTTCAGCAATATAGGCATGTGAGACAGTGAGATGTTTGAGTTATAAGGATTTTTACATCATATCAGATTTTTAAAAATTTCAAATCTACCCCTATAAAAGCATAATTTTTTCATTTTAGCTGACAGTAGAATTTTCATCCGTGACAGTATAATAAAATTTTATACTGTAATTAGCTCTCAACAAAAACTGTACTGACATCAATCATTAACCTACTCCTTTGTTTTTGGCAGTCTTACCAAGATTGTTGTGAGTTCATATGCCTGAATGTCTGAGAGTGGGCATGACTCACTAATGGTGGATCAGCCAGAGGAGTTAAAAGGAAAAGAGCTTGACGCTTATATCTGGTCTAAGAAATACGACTGGCTGACGGATATTTTGGGTGGCAGTATTTCTCTTCAGCTGCAGTGTGCTGGTTTTGTCTGGGACAGGGTCAATTATCTTCACAATGGCTGGTATGGGGCTATGTTTTAGATTTGTGCTGAACACAGGTTGATTATATAGAGATGTTTTTGTTATGCTGAGCAGGGCTTACCCACAGCCTTTTCTGCTTTTCATGCTGCCACACAGGGGAGGAGACTGGAAGTGCATGGGAGGCTGGGAGGAGACATATCAGGGACAGGTGGCCCGAAATGACCAAAGGGATATTCCAGACCACTTGACATCATGCTCAGTGCATAAAGCGGGGAAAGAAGGAGAAATGGAAGGACATTTGGAGTGATGGCATTTATTTTCCCAAGTCACCATTATGTGTGATGGGGCCCTGCTCTCCTGGAGATGGCTGAACACCTGCCTGCCCATGGGATGCAGTGAATTAATTTCTTGTTTTGCTTTGCTTGTGTGCACAGCTTTCACTCTCCCTGTTAACTGTTTTCATCTCAACCTGTGAATTTTCTGACTTTTACCCTCCCAATTCTCTCCCAGTCCTACTGGTGGGGGAGTGAGGGGCTTGGCTTCTGGCTGGTGTTAAACCATGTCATGCATCAAGAGAGATGGAGCAGAATTTGGACTTGAAAAACCTCACAGGAGAAAATATTGACGGAATTATAGTCTGCACAATTATATTACTCATCTACAGAATAACCAAACTGTAAATAGTGCAAGCTCATTGAAGAAAGAATAAGTAAGCTGGAAAAAAAGACAATTAGTGATTGGAAGAAAGTTTAAGCATATCACATAAATATTTGCTCCAAGAATAAATTGCCCAGAGGATTACCTACATTGTACTGACCTGCTCTTAGATAAAGAAATACATGAACCAGAGTGTGATATGTTGGGAAATATTGCCTGAAAGTGTTAAACAAGTGTGTGGATATAACATTTGGAGATCTGTTTTAGTGGTGAGCATGGAAATGCTGGGTTAAATGGTTAGACTTGCTTCCATTAGAGGCCTTCTCCACCAGTTTCCATTTACAGTTCTATGAGTCTGTGAAAGTTATCCAGCCTGTTAAAAGGTGCTATGAATAAAGCTGATAAAGGTAGGACATATACAGAAAAATAAATTTAGATCTTGATTCCTTTCCTTGGAGAACCAACCCTAATGTGGGAACAGATATATGATGTAAATTTTCCAAGTGATTAGCATAGTGGGAACTGTACTGCTGTGTACATCTTTCTGTTGATCCAACAAAAAACCTAATTCTGACACGTATCTCAAACTGTGTGCACAGGTCATCAAATGCTATTAAACAAGGCAAATATTTACTTGCAGTAGCAATGAGTAATGTCATTCAGAGAACAGTCACATTTGTATGAAATTCCATGATCAGCAAACTCAGAGATCCTGTCTTCTTTAAAACCTGCCATGTCATTATGTTAGGAAAATGTTTTAAAAACTTACTATGATAAAAACTACAAAAATATTTCACTTTTAAATTTTGAAGCAACCATTATATAATTACTTACTCCATATTTGCAAAGTTGGAAACAGTTGTTTTCCATCAACCTAGAAATACTAAGCTTAGATTTTAAAAGATATTTTATATTCAGGATATAAACACAAACACCTATGGGGAAAAAAATCACCTTATGCTTGTTCAAATATTTGTTCATATTTCTATTTTCTAATGGTTTCACCTATCCCTGTTGCACAAATCAAAAGCTTGTTCCTTATTATCAAAAGTGCTCAAAACTCTAGAAGTTCAAAAGTTCAAGTACCATTAGAAGGTTTGTTTTCTTTAGAATAAACCAGTAGAGAAAAACTCGATGAGGGAAGACAAAGTAAAGTAACAATCTCTAAGGAAACTTTGAATGCATACATGGAGAAAAGAAAAATTGAGGGGAAAAAAACCTATAACAGTTTAATTTTTAATGCATACAGTGTAATTACAAACCTGAGTATCTAGCTTCTATGCAATAAATGTTTCTCCCCATCACAAAAAAAAAAAAAAATTAAAAAAAAGAGAAAAAATAATAAAATATTTTCTGCACCTGAAATAACATTGAAAAGCTATTTTAAAATTATGTTTTTATTTTACTGAACTTCAGTACATTTAGAAGGTCATAAAGACTGTATTCTCCACTGTTTGCAAGCCTGTAAATGAGCCTCAGACTCTGGAACATGGAGTATCACTGCTACATTAGCAAGTGTGGCCTTAAAGAGCAATGGAATTCATTCTAGCCTGAGAACAGAAAGGGCTAAACCTGAAATAAATTACTGAAGCCAAGAAATCTTTAACCTGAAGGAGTTCGTATATTTCCAATTGAAGCACCAGTCACCATGCAGATCTCTGTGGCTACAGTAGTTAAGCAGCTTGCTTGAAGTACCATGTCCTCAAAGGAGACATATAGTTGTACAAATAGTAATTGTTCTAAATCAGTGATTTATGTATTAAGGAACATCAAACCTGCCTTTTGTAATGCTGCTGCTAATTGCTGGACACCTGAGGAGCCCCTGTCACTTCACTGCATCTGCCCTGAATGCTGCTTTGCTACAGCTGCAGGCAAGACCTGGGTGTGAGCAAAATTCCCAGACTGTATGCCTTAAAAACCACAAAACAGTAAGCTCAGTGCTAGATTCAGCTATATCAGCAAGGAATGAAATACAGCTAAGTCCAGCAAAGCCCTTCAACATGAAAACTGGCCGACACCATCGGCAGGCACATGCCCCGCCTTTCAGCTTGCAGACAGCTTGGGGACCCAGAGCCCTGCTGGGACAGGCACCCGCCCATCCCTCCTCCCCTTCCCTTCCCTGGTGCCTGGGTGGTTTTCCTGAGAGGAGCCAAAGGCCAGCCCGCAGTGCCAGGGCGCTCCGAGGACGCCGCGGTGTCAGGGGTGGTTGTGCTGAGGCCTAGCAGCCGTGTCTGTAGGCCTGGTCCCTCCCGCATCCCGCACCCAGCCCGCGCCTTCTGCCGCCAGCTCTGCTCCACTGCCGCTCGTCCCGGCGAGGTGTCGGTGAGGGCTCCAGTGCAGATGAAGCTGACAGCTTTAAGCCTTTCTAGCCACCACTATAAAACTCCGCACAGATGCCAAACACACATCCAGTAGAATTTCTGCTGCTCTGGAACAGAGTGTGGGTGGAGACGAAGCCCACAGCAGTGGCTGAAAGAAAACTAGATACTTGGAACTATCTGATACAAAATCCTAAACTAGGGGGAAAGCAGCCTCAGTCAGGAAAGGTTTGCTTTTCTGTGGCAGCTGCCTGTGCCCCCACAGCTTGATGCAAAAGGTCTCAGGAGTCAAAACTCCCAGTTTGGAGCTGCTTCTCTGCTCTAAGCAGCACCAGAGAAGTCTGTAAGCACAGTGAGCTGGCAGGACTCTGTGCTAGTGCTCACACTCCTTTGCTACAGACTCTGCCTTCAGCTCTGACGCCCATGGGGCTCAAGGCTTGGCGTCATGAATGACACACCTCACCAAATAACCAACCAGGCTTCTGACAGAAAGTTGTCAGGAAGACTGAACAAAACTGTAGATTGGGAACTAAGTTTAAACAAGCTTCTCTCAGTGTTGGATTACAAAACTTCTTGTTTTGTGTTCTGTTTCTATTTTTTCTTGCTGAAATAGCTGTGAAACACACTTTCTCCAGCTACATGCCGCAGTGTATGTTGTGCTTAATTGGAGAAATTGTTATGTTGAACTGTTCGCTGTTTGAACAGAAAGCAGAAGTTACAAATAATACTTGCAGCTTCAGGCCAAGCTTAATTTTGTAGATTTTTGAACAAGAAATAACAGAATCTCAGTGTGATTTTAGTAAAAGATATAGAAAGCAAATGGAAAAGACAGAATCTAGTAGGCAAGTCATAAGGAGCTGCTAGAAACTGTGTATAGCTTCATAAGAGATGAGATAAAAATTTTGACTGGGGATGGTGTCCTTAGGAAACTGCTGCCTTCCTGTGTACAGCTTGGTTAACACCACTGAGCCATGGTGGGGTGAGCCCCAGATTGAGCAACCTGGAGAGTCTTGGCTTTGGAGTGTGGATTTTGCCCACCCTAGAGTTATTTAGAGGAAAATATTTTTCAGAGTCTACTAGTTCTGGCTGAGCTGGAGTTAATTTTCCCACAGCAGCTCTCACAGTGCTTTGCATTGGTGTCTGGAAAGGTGTTGATAACACAGCAGTGCTTTGGCTACTGCTGAGCAGCACAGGCACAGCATCAGCCACGTCTGTACCCTGTGCCCCATCAGCAGGCTGGGGTGCTCCTGGCAGGGAACACAACTCGGCCCAAACTGACCAAAGGGAACTCCATACCATGTGATGTCTCTCAGATATAAAACTAAGGCAAGGAGGAGAAAGGGGGATGTTTTTTATTTACAGTCTTTGCCTTCTGGAGAAACCTCTGTATGTGCTGGTGCTCTGCTCCCCAGGAGGTGGCCAGACATCACTCACTGATGGAAAGTAAGGAATAATTTTTTCCCCCTTCACTTGTAATCACACAGTTTTCACTTCTGTTTTAGCAAACTGCCTTTTTTCAACCTACAAGTAATTTTCCATCGGATTTTCCCTCCCCTACCCAGCTGAGAAGGGGAAGTGATAGGTCATCTTGATAAGCACCTGCTTGATAAGCATCCAGCAAAGGTCAACCACACACAACTATTGGGAAAAAATTTGGTTACCTTAAGACTCAGATCTGATGGAGTAGTTAGGGTGAAATCCTGTGTCCCTGTTACCTGTGATGTAAAATGAGAACTGGTTTGTTTTGAGAGTGAACCTCTCCATTGCAATGTTTGGGACCAAGTTTAAATTTTAAACAACTGTAATGCTACGACTTTAAAGGGCCAGACTGTTTGACTACTCTCTGGGTTTGTCCACTGTTTGTCCACTATTTGTCTTCTTGCATTCTATTCAGCTTCTCCTTCTTTAAAAAGTTTTATTTGTTTGTAGTAGTGCAAATCTGTCAGAGAAAACTTTAGACAGAGGAAGAATATTAGTATTTACTATTAATATTCATTAGTATTTAAAAGTAGCTAAATTTTAGCTAATATTAGTATTTAATCAGCAGCTGAGAAGTTGCTGATTCAGGGAGAAAAAGAAGAAAGGAGGATGAGGTCAGTCTTAATAATAGGTAGTTAAGATTATTATGTGGGGGGTTAGGGGGTATTTATGTTTTTTTTTCTAAATAGCCCTGATTTTTTTTCTGGCAATCCGTAACCTTACTGTTAGACTTCAAACTCTTTGCCTGCTGTCTTTTCTGATATAAAGTCTGCACTTTAGCCTTTTTTGAGCAGAACTAAGTAATACTGCTAGGAAAAAAAATTGTTGGAGAATAATAGAAAATCTGTGGTCTGTTGTCCAAATGTCTACATGAAAATTGGATGTATGCAGTATGAAGGCATAGCAGTTGTGCCTTGATCCCACTCAGCCTCTTAGGAGACTGTCTTCATGTACTCACCACTCTTTCTCTACATAAGATCCTGTTTGGTTCATCTCCCAGAGCTGTGCATGACTGGTGATGTTTGGGTCCTTCTCTTGTCCTCTTTTGACCTTTTTTAACCTTTTCAAGCTCAGTAATATTTTGGCTCAATGGAAGTTTTATATGAGGTGTCCCTCCCTCTGAAGAGAGGGTTTCAGTCAGCTTCCAGATTCTTGCTGCTGCACTGCTGTGTTATTTTGGGCAGTGTTTTTATTCACCCAGTCATAGAATAGCAGTCATTGAGGTAGGAAGGAACCTTGGGGATTGCAACAGCTATGCCCCTTCTCAAAGAAGGGTCACCTGGAGCAGGCTACTCAGAACTGAGTCCTGTTGGGTTTTGAGCATCCTCCAAAGATAAAAAACACCTCCCTGGACAGAATAGTTGTGTATTAAGTCACCTTCATGTTAAATAATGAGGGGGTTTTTATGTTTAATCTCTTATTCCAGTGTACGTCCATTGCCTTCTGTCCTTTCAGTGGACAACAGTAGAGGACTTTAACCCTGTCTTATTTGTACTCACTATCAGATATTTAGGCACACTGATATTATTGATTTGTAAGAAGAAGTAAACAGAACTATGGTAAATTATCCTCCCTGTGGTCAGCAGCACAAAATGCTAATATAAGATCCAACTAATGAAGGATAGTCTCAGACTACTTGTAGTTCAGAGGTAAATCATGAGTAATGCATGGCAGATTTTTCTTTTGTTTTTGTAATTTCAGTTAAGAGTCTAAGTTTTGCAAAGATGAGAGAACTTGGGGTGGTAAATTGCTCAGGTCCTCCAGAAGCACATAGGCTCCAGCCTCCATGAAAGAAAGGAAATAAAAAAAAAAAAAGGAAAAAACATTGTGCTGGCAACCTTCAATTTTTAATTGAGTGCTTGCTCTATTAATGTATCTATGTCTATAATGCAACACAAGAAAATTTTTAAGCAGTTTTGAGCAAGTGTTGATAGATTAGTATTCAGACTAGTCCCTGAAATGATCTTTTAATAGAGCTCAAAGTATGTTAATACTGAGTGCTGCTGATCTGCATCTTGATAGTATACCTTGGGGTTTGTTTTTGTCCCGTGTATCATGGGCTCATGAGCTGTTGCAGCTGAGGACAGGACATTGGAGGTTCACATGGCCACAGCCCATTCCAATGGAATGGGAATCACCTTTATCCAGGGTGAGAGAGAGAGCCAGCGTGGCTGGTCCCGACTGGCTGCACTTCCCTGGCCAAGGGCTGTCTGCATCCCCAGCAGCCTCGGCTGGGGGAGTTGTGTCACCAGGGTTGCAGTGAGGTCTCCCCTCAGTGTCCTCCAGACAGAACAGACCAAGTGACCTTATCTGCTCCTCACACAGCTTCCCTCAAGGCCCTTCACCATCTTCATAGTTCTCGCTTGGACACTTTCTAACAGCTTAATATATTTCTTGTATTGTGGCCCCCAGACCAGCCCCCAGCACTGGAGGTGAGGCTGCCCCAGCTCAGAGCAGGGCAGGACAATTCCCTCCCTTGCCCAGCTGTGATGCTGTGCCTGATGCACCCTAGGACAGGGTTGGCCCTCCTGGCTGCCAGGGCACTGCTGACCCATGTTCAACTTGATAGGACCCCCAGGTTCATTTCTGTGGGATTTCACTCCAGCCACTCATTCCCCAGTCTGTCCTCACTGCTGCAACTCCAATCTTGCCTCTATACAATGGGCTCTGTACCTCTGTATAGATCAAATTTCTCTCTTTCTTTTGTAATCAACAATTACTGACGTGACTTTGCCAAAATAAATAAAAACAATGACAAAAAGTTTAAATTTTAAACATGAAGGATAATTTTGAAATAAACAAAACTGTCACAACGTGGAGGAGCATTGCTGTGCTTTAACAAACATGTACCCTGGCCTACCTACCCTCCACATGCTTGTTCCAGTGTTCCTGACAGAATTATTAAAGGAAGTTGTTCCTGAAAAGTTTTTGGTTTTGTTTCTATTTAGAGCCTACCCAAGTGCACATGTACACACGTGTCTGGGCTGTGACCTACCTTTTCTGGTTTTTAATAAAATTATTAAAGAAATACTTTTAGCACTGATATTTTAAACAGTAGCAGTCTCTTCGGGGAGGGAGGATAGTAGCTTTTGCTCATTAAGCATGTGAAATGCTTTACAAAGCCTCATACATTCCTACATGAGGAAGCTTTAGGGGATTTGATCAGAGGTTGTAACTTTTGGTGACAATGCTGATTTTGCTCCCATGCTTTCCTTCAGGATGTTTGGAATTACTTAGAATGATGGAATTAAGACTAACTTTGTCCTGCTCTTCTATAGGATGAAAGACTTGAATGAGACATGGAACTTTATTAAACTGTTCTCACTAAAGAATTCTGTATTATATTTTTTGATAAGACTTATAATTTAAAGGCTTATTTGAAGATATATTGTCATTTCCACTTTACACTTAGTAGCAAAAATATCATTGAAGTAGCAAGTTATGTAGGTGTCATGTCAGAAGCAGACATTCAGATATATGCATAACAATAGTCCATATGAACTTATAAATAATTTTTAAAGTATTTTTTCTTCTCTACAGCATTTTTGATAGTTATTATTAAATATGTTTGGAGCCTCTCCCTCTGTTAATTTAACTTTGGGAATGGAGAATCTCATATTCTGAATCATATTCCCTGTCATCAGCAGGGAAAAATTCTCCAGAATATGCTTTTAACATGTGTGATTTTAGAATGCATGAGACCTGTTTCCCTGGTAACCAGTGTGGAAGATGGTTCTGAATCCTACAGAATATGAATGGCATATCTGGAATAGCTGCTGGGTTTAACGGGGATGTTTTTTCAGTTTTTGCTCCCCAACCTCATCTTCCAGGCCAAATTTGTTTCTTTATATATCTGTGGAAAGATAGCTTTTTTCTTGTTGATTAGTAAAAAGTCACAGATAACACTTCAAAACATTGCCTGGCACAGATATTAAGAATGCTTGCTTATTGGTAAATGAACAAGAGAAGTGAAAACACATTTTATTTTTGGATTGCATCCCTACTGGAAAACAATACTTCTTATGAGTAATAGAGATTAAATCTTCTTTGGTTTTTCCACAGCTCTTGTCACTGCCTTGTAGTAGTGGAAATGGTCATAGATTTGTTTTCATGTAGCTATGTGCATTAGGTTGTGAAGCTATTTTCAGCATTTATTATACTACCTCCATAGAAGTGGTTAACAGAATGAGCATGGTAGTCCTCCAAAAGTACTGAATTATCATAAAGATTTTCTTCCTGACAACCCATGAAAAATCCCTTTCTGCTGCTTTTCTCTTCTTTCAAGAGAAAATTCTGAAATTTTTTCTGTTTCTTGTAATTAAAACCCTATGGTTTTTTTATAACCTTATGTATTTTCAGTAATTCAGGTTTATTTATTTGAAAGCCATTTTTGTTATATCCACATTTGCACACTCGCTGCATTTAGTTCTGCATATCAAACTCTTATTCCTACAATTACAGAAATATGTTTTCTTCTTTCAGTGGTACAAGCCTACCAGCTACAGTACAAACTACTGCAGATCCTGTGTCAAGGTGGTTTAGTTGTTCATACAACAGTGAATCTCCTGATTTAATCACTAAATGTTGCTATCTTTATTCTCCTAAATATTTCTGCCCTTTTTTTTTCTGTAGAGAGTCAGAAATGTGGCCTGTCAGAGGCTTAAGCAGAGGCTTGAGGGTATTGAGTTTTGCAGAGCTGGTAAGTCTCCTAAAGCTCAAACGTGATCCTTTTCAGGACCCTTTTCCAGTGGCCATGCCTAACTGGAGGAACAGGTTATACTTACCCATGTGGCAGTCAGTATTTGGAGGCAGAGTTAAAAAATGAATGCTTGAAGTGGCTGGGAGGAGGATAATTGTATGGCATCCACGGAAGTATTTGCATGCCACCTTTTGTCTGTGACCTGCTCGGCAGAATACATAATGCCATATTGTGGCAGCAATGATTCAACAGATAATTTCCTGAAATTACATCCATTAAATGCATTCTGAGAAAATGCTTATCAGAAATGTCACTGAAGAGTAAAATACAATTTGCCTATGTTTTGGGGGGTATGTTTTAAATTTTTTTTAAGCACAAATAATGTTTTTAAACTTGCTAGTAATAACAGAATCCCAAGAACTTGCTGGTATATAGCCATTTTTCAAAGACTCCTGTTCTCCCATGATGCTAGAATGGACAGCTTTAAAATATGATTATATATTTCTAGATATATAATGCATCACTATTTATCTGTTCTATTATCTATACTTTCTGTATTACCATCTTTTTATTACCTTTTTAGCACTTTCTGTTATTCCTAATGTAACAACTATACTTTGTTTTCTAAAGATGCACCGGGTCTTAAAAGGTACATTCCAATTTGTGTGTCCATTTATTTTCCAGCCATTTTAATTAGAAAGATACTCAGTCCAAGTCTGACTGCATATGCTGTTCCATCCTGAATTTCAATTATCTTTAGTTTAATATCTCAGAAGTATGCATATTGACTGGAATACTCCATATTCAAGCTCTTTTTTGAAAGCCTAGCCTCTTCTTAACATGCTTTTAAATGGTGCTCTGTCAAGATGTGCTTCAAAAGCCTAGTTTCATTTTAGCTAATGAGCCCTGGAGAGTTTTATGGGAATGGAGTAACAAAGCACTGTGTATTGTGGGATTTGCACAGACCCAGTATTCAGGGTTTATGTCAAGAGGCACAGCAAGGCACATAAGGAGCTGCTGGAAGGAAAAATACAAGAGGAAGACTGTGTACTCTACTTAACATCAGATGGGAAGCACAAAACTTGTAAATCTCTTGTATTCAGGGTTATAAAAGGCCATGGGGTAAAGCAGGATGGCTCTGGTTTTTTCCTATGTATTTCATACTACCTTGTGAATCATATCAATAGCCCATTTTCTTTTGATATAGGTTGACATAGAATAGATAACTTGAATATTAATAAAATACTAACCTAACAATTCTTTAAAAATTGAATTGGTTACATTCAGTGATAAACTGCATGAATGAAAGGAACAGGAGAACTCAAAAGTATCAAGCGGCTCAAAGGCTGGTGCCATTGGCAGAATTTTGGATTCTTTGATCGTGGGGCAACTTTCACGGCACCTGGCCTACTGGAACTGGATGGGCTTCATCTCTCTGTTAAGGGCAGAAGGATTTTAGCTCATGAACTGGCAGAGCTCATTGAGAGGGCTCTAAACTAGGTTTGAAGGGGGAAGGGCATGCAGTTGGGCTGTCTGGAAGCAGGTCCAAGGGTGGTAAGCCCGAGTTAGGGGTGAGATCAGCAGCCCAGCTGAGGGGCATGTGCACTAATACATACAGCATGGGCAACGAGCAAGAAGAGCTGGAGGCCATGGTGAAACAGCAAAGCTCTGATGTAGTCACCATGACAGAAACGTGGTGGGAGGACTCACATGGCTGGAACACTGCACTGGTGGCTGCAAGCTCTTCAGAAGAGACAGGAAAGGAGAAGAGGTGGAGAGGTGGCCCTTTATATTAGGGAGGCTCTTGATGGCATGGGCATTGAAACTAATGACAATGAGGTTGAGTGCCTATGGGTAAGAATTAAGGGGAAGGCAACAAAACAAGGCTGGCATCCTACTGGGAGTCTGTTATTGTCCACCCAACCAGGAAGAAGAGGTGGATAACTTATTCTACAAGCAGATGAAGGATGTTTCAGGATCACCAACCCTTGTTCTTGTAGGTGACTTTAACCTACCAGACATCCCCTGAGAAGTCAACATAGCAGAGGAGGGGCAGTCTAGGAGGTTCTTAGAGCGTGTGGAAGAGCAACTTCTTGACACAGCTGGTGAGCGAGCCCACCAGGGGAGGGACTACACTTGACCTGCTGTTGTAAACAGAGATGGGCTGGTAGGAGATGTGATGGCTGCAGGCTGTTTGAGTCATAGTGATTATGAAACAGAAGTCTGCAATATTTGGCAAGAAAAGAATGGGCATCAATAGAACTTATGCACTGGACTTCCAGAGGGCAGATTTTAGCCTATTCAAGAGACTTGTTTGAAGATATCCTTGGGAAGCAGTCCTTAAGAACAAAGGAGTCCAGGAAAGGTGGGTGTGCTTCAAAACAGAAATCTTGAGGGCATAGGAGCAGACAGGCCTGATGTACCAGAAAATGAACTGATCAGGCAAATGTCCAGCCTGGATAGGCAAGGAGCTTTGTAGGAACTAAGGAAAAAAAGGTGTGTATCACCTTTGAAAGTAGGGTCAGGTGTCTCAGGAAATGTTTAGGGCAGATGCTAGGGCATGTGAAAAAAAGTTAGAGAGGCAAAAGCCCAGTCCCAACTTCTGTGAAAGACAATAAAAAATACTTTTATAAATACATTAATGGCAAAAGAACAATCTCCATTAATGGTAAGGACAACCTCCATTCTCTATTAGATGCAGGAGGCAACTTAGTACCTAAAGATGAGAAAAATGCAGAGGTACTGAACACTTTCTTTGCCTCAGTTTTCAACAGAAAGATTCAGGACAACTGTCCTCCTGGGTTGATGGATGTGTCAGGGAGCAGAATGGTCCCTCTGTTATCCAGGAGGAGGCAGTCAGAGAACTACTGAGCTGCTTGGATGTTCATAAATCCATGTGACCAGATGGGATCCATCCCAGGGTGATGAGGTAGCTAGCAGATGAACTTGAGAAGCCACTCTCCATCAGCCCTGGCTCACTGGGGAGATTCCAAATGACTGGAAGCTGGCCAATGTGACACCCATTTGTTTTAGGTTTTAGGGTTTAGGAGAGGAAGGTCGTGTTTGACCACACTTTTTTATGACCAGGTACCCCCTTGGTGGATGCAGGAAAGGCTGTGGGTGTTGTGTACCTGGATTTCAGCAAGGCCTTGACACTGTGTCCCACTGCACACTCCTGGGAAAGCTGGCAGCCCATGGCTAGCAGGAGCACTCTGTGCTGGGTTAGGAACTGGCTGCATGGCCGGCCCAGAGAGGGATGGTGAGCAGTGCTGCATCCAGCTGGGGCCAGTCAGCAGGGGTGTCCCTCAGGGGTCGGTGCTGGGGCCAGTTCTGTTCAATATTTTTATTGATGACATGGATGATGGGATTGAGTCTTTCATTAGTAAATTTGCAGATGACACTAAGCTGGGAGTGTGTGTCAATCTGTTGTGGAGGGTAGGAGGGCTCTGCAGAGAGACCTGGACAGGGTGGATAGATGGGCCAAGTCCAATAAGATGACGTTTAATAAGTCCAAGTGCTGAGTCCTGCGTTTTGGGCACAATAACCCCCTGCAGCATTACAGGCTGGGGATAGTGTGGCTGGACAGGGCCCAGAAAGGACCTGGGGGTGCTGGTGACAGCCGGCTGGACACGAGCCAGCAGTGTGCCCTGGTGCCAAGAAGGCCAATGGCTCCTGGCCTGTGTCAGGAACAGTGTGGCCAGCAGGAGCAGGGAGGTCACCCTTGCCCCTGTACTGCACTGGTGAGGCCTCACCTCGAGTGCTGTGTCCAGCTCTGATCCGTCAGTTTGGGAAGGACCTTGAGACGCTTGAGCGCATCCAGAGGAGGCAGCGAGGCTGGAGAGGGGCTGGGAACACAAACCCTGTGAGGAACGGCTGAGGGAGCTGGGGTGGCTCAGCCTGGAGAAAAGGAGACTCACAGGTGACCTTTTCACTTTCTACAATCTCCTGAAAGGTGGCTGTAGCCAGGTGGGGTTGGTCTTTTTCTCCCAGGCAGCCACTGACAGAATGAGAGGTCACAGTCTTAAGCCGTGCCAAGTTTAGATTGGATGTAAAAAAAGATTCTTCACTGAAAGCATGATTGGGCAGTGGAATAGTATGCTCAGGGAGATGGTGGAGTCACCATCCCTGCACATGTTTAAAAAAGGCTGGATGTGGCATTCAGTGCTGTGGTTTAGTTGATTAAGAGGTGCTACGTAATAGGTTGAACCCTATGATCTTAAAGTCTTTTCTGACCCGGTTCATTCTGTGATTCTGTCAATTCCAGCTTACATTATAGATTATGACCTCTTCAAACTTAGCTCCATCTGCCCTTGGTGCTTGTGGGACTTAGGAAAAAATACCTTCCTTTAAAAACTGCAATGGGGGGGGGGGGGGGGGCGTGGGGGTGATGAGGGGCTGTTTATTTCACAGCATTGTTTCATAATTCTGACAGTCACATGGTGTTTTTTCTTTAATTCGAGCTAGAGGGTGCTGCTGTTATGTGATAGGGCTGTTTATTTTGAATTTATAAAATTTTGGCCAGAAATTAAATGTAGGTTAGGTAATCTTCCTCTGAAATATAAGGGTTCCACTGGCAGTGAAAAAAGTTAGTGGTGGGATTTTTGGATGGGTTTTTAAAACTGAATTGTATCTGCATTGTGCTTTTATTGACTTCTGAAAGACACATCAGAACTGCCTTCCTGATGGTCATGGTGTACCTTGTAACATCAGCATTTTGCTAGAACAAATTCCTCCCAAAATTTGTTTGGCATATGTTCCATCATATTTTTTTATCATATTTCATATTTCTTTCCAGTAAAGCAATACAACACCAAAATAAGAGAAATTAAAAAAAAAAAAGTTGAAAGAATGTCTGTATTATCTTTTTGACATACAAAAATAGGAAATATTACTTATTCCTTGTCTAATAAACTGCTTCAGTCTTCTTCTGATGGTCATATTACCTGGAAAGCAGAGCTGTGCCAGCAATGTCCTCGAGAGGGGCTGTTGAACAGTACAGGCTTGAACAAGGGACTGATGGCAGCTTTGAAAGGAAATCCCCAAAGGATGATGCAAATACAAAAAAAAAAAGTCATAGAGCAATTGATGACAGTAATAAAAATTTTAGAAAAATGCCCATGATATAAAATAATGGGTACCATACTGCACTTTCCTAAGTTACCTGGGTTTTGCTTGCTCTTACTGGTAATATTAGGAGAGCCCTGCAGCTGGGTCATTGTTCATTAATGTGATGGTATGGTGTGCTACAGTAGTGACATACAGCGTGATGAGGTGCTCAGTCACAGTGTTTTCTTGCTTTGCTACATCTGAAGATATGACATTCAGAGAAAATCTTCCCTCTTTGTGTTGACATATTTTTGACACCTAGTGGTACAAAGTATAAATTACTGAAGGTTTATTAATGGGAATACTACTTTACCAGCAGTAACTGCTTAGTAAAGAAATTAAGCAAATAGTAAACTCAGACGGAACAGAGTCAATTGTTAAACTTAAAAAAAAATTACAGTCAACGTTTTAAAAAGAAATTATAACAGGTATTATTTTGCTCCTGTACCATCCTCCAGTTGGGGAGGAGCAAGAAAAGGCTGTCCATGTCCCTCTTATTTTAAAGCTCTCTGGGACAGGAATGGATTAATTCAGCCACATCACACTGATGTTGAATAACAGGAATATAGAGAAACTGAAAGGTATTGTGGGAAAGAGGCTGTGCAGCCACAAGAAATTTTTCTGTTGAGTATTAATGAAATTGGTAAGGATGACTGAAAGTTTCAGAAGGATATTGTGAGAGTAAACAGTGAAATAGCAGGTAAAGTTAATTTGTAGATCAGTATAAAATCATGCAGACGGAGAATAAACATATAGCACATGCGCTCCCTCTTTCTTTCAATTGCTTACAGTGCAGATAAGACAATGATGTCACTTCATAAATCTAAGTTTTGTCAGCACGTTTTTGACATTTTGATACCTCAAGTATATCTCAGAGGAAA
Organism: Zonotrichia leucophrys gambelii; assembly: GCF_028769735.1. Taxonomy (NCBI): domain Eukaryota; kingdom Metazoa; phylum Chordata; class Aves; order Passeriformes; family Passerellidae; genus Zonotrichia; species Zonotrichia leucophrys. Next base: position 46,370,203 of record NC_088200.1, on the reverse strand, counting down.
ACAGAACTGATAAAACTTCAATATGAGCCTAAGGCATGATCAAGTTTTGGAGTGTTTTCCACCTGAGAACTGAAATTACCTGGTTAGAAATCATCAGTAGAGGAAAATACAGCAGAAGGTAAATACGTGTTGTCCTTTGTTGACTTTATTGAGCTCACCACGCTTCTCTGTCCTTTCCCCTCCCATCATGGTTTAACCAAGCCTCACCCAGCTGCTCACTCACTCCCCTGCAGCAGGATGACGTGAACCAGCAGAGTAACAGCTGGAAAACTCATGAGTTGAGCTAAGGGTAGTTTAATAGGTAAAGCAAAACCTGTCCACATAAGCAAAGCAAAACAAGAAATTAATTTTCCACTTGCCAAGGACAGGCAGGTGTTCAGACATGCCCAGGAATGCAGGGCACAATCAAACATAACAGTGACTTTGAAAGACAAGCACGATCATTTCTACTTCCCTCATCTCCACAGGCTGACCATGGTGCCATACGATCTGGGATATCTCTTTTGTCACTTAGGGGGACCTGTTTTGGCTCTGTCTCCTCCCAAATCCTTGTGCATTCCCAGCCTTCTTGCTGGTGGGCTGGAGTGAGGAGCAGAAAAGGTCTTGCCTTGAATAAACCACCCTGTGTTATCAGGACTGTTTCCAGCTCAAATCCAAAGTGCAGACCCACAGTAGCTACTCTGAAGAAAATTAACTCCTTCCCAGCCAAAACCAGCACATCTTCTTAACAGGGCCGAGAAGGAAACATGGTGAAAAAAATTCATGGATCAAGATAAAGACACTTACCCATTACCATTATGGGCAAAAAAGGAGCTGACTTTGGGAGATTAATTGCCACTCAATTGGGATACCCTGTAGGGAGAATCAAGACAGAAAAAAAAAAATCTGTAGAATTTATAAATTTGTTCACTGAAGCATTATATGAACAAAATACAGTCGATAGCTTACTTTTCATTCAAAAAATATGATTGCATATGACTGATATGAATACAAAAATAATTATCAGACTTCTCATTATTTACATTGGTTAATGTTCTTTTTTATCATTAGGATTATAGAGAAGAAGTATAAAAAACTGGTAAATTAAAATTCTTTTATTTTTTGTCACAGAACACATGGTGTCAACAAAAATGAGTTTTGGACTTCATAGACTGGAGGAACTAGGATTATTCTTTCACACATAAGAAACTATTTTGAGGGTTAGTTAATAATTTGTAAAACACCTTTGGGTCCTCAAGAAGGCAACAGCTACAGAAGCAGCTAATATGATTGAGAATACACTTCATCTTGATTCAGATGTGTATACTTTGATGAAAAGCTATGACCATCAGAATCTATTTGAGGGAGTCTATTTTGCACTCTCTCTTACTGAATTTCATGTTTGAATTTGGGTTTTCTTCTTCTCATTAAAAAAATATACGAAGACTTAATAAACAACAAAGTTTTTCTTATTCTGAGAACTGAGAACTGAGCTGGATGCATTTCCATAACACATTATTCTGCCAAAATGTTGTTCTTGATGATAGCTGTGCTGGCAGTGTCTTCTGATTCTGGAGATTATAATGCTATTTTACGCTTGTTGGAGAGAAGCAAAATGTAGTGTTCTGGCTCTTTATCAGAGGTAACGAAGCACTAAGTGATAAGAAGAGTTTGGCAAGGCCAGCTTCAGTGACATGGAGAAAGCAAAATCCCTTTTGCTTACACACAGAGAAACCCTGAGAGACAACATGAAAATATCCAGGCATCACTCCAACCACTTTGCAGAAGACTACTGCATTTTGATCTTTCATTAGGTACTGAATATAATGCAAAGTACTGTTAGCCTTGTACTTGTCGTACATTAATGGATCTTAGGCCTGTAATGAAAAACAGTTGTCAACAACAGTAATGAACAGAGCAATTGTGATCCTGCTGTCATAATGTGACAAGGAAGAAATCACCATGAGTGGTCCCCCACTTTACACCGTGCCTGCCTTTTCCATGGCATGACTTGTTTTCTCTGAAGTATTTGTTTTCCTATGGCACTTTATCAATTTTGTTTATCTGTTTGCAGTTTTATTTTTCTTGTATTCAGGTTTGTGCTTTGACCAAGTCAGCGCCCATGAATTCTCTGGCTGCTGAATATCTGCCTTTAGAGCTTTTGTAGCAGAGAACAGATTGTTCTATGCTCTGTCTCTTTGTGAGTGTAACATATCTGAAAATCTGTAACTCCTGTATGGGTAGAATATAAAAAGGACTTGTTAACCTTCAGAAATAAAAGCAATTTACAGAAGGTATTGAATGAGGTTTCTTATTGCTGTTTTCAGCTGTAGTTATTTATTTTCCACAATAGATGCTGAAATGAGAGGGTAAGAGGGTTTTTTCTTGGATGAAGTAGTTATGTACTATAGTCATGCTTGACCTTTAACTGAGAAAGCAATTTTACTTAATTTCAGGTTGTGTGTTCTTTGGGATATTTTTTCTAGACCTCAACTTAAAATTAAAAGGTGTCATAGCATGTTTTGGGTACATTTTAGTGAAAATCCTGCAGATGTTTAGGAATTTACAGTTCATAAATAATATAAGGCATGATTATACTACCTTCTAAACTCTACAGTTCTGGAAAGGCTGTTTGATTGGGGTTTTTTCCTCCTTTTTTTTTTTTTGTCATTTGCATTTGATTGTTTGTTTGTTTTCTTGTTATAACCACTCCAAAATTTCCTGCTAGATGTGAACTCATTGAGGGGGTTTGGTGGAGGAATTATTATTAATATTCTATATATTCTACATTTTTTCAGTACCATAGAATAGGAATTGGTAAATTGAGTGTTGGTTGAATAGCCCTTTACAGTACAACATAATTTAGAATCTGAGGATAGTGCTTTTGCGTGACAGCTTGTATTAACTACTTTTACAAACACTTCTTGTGAGAATACAGATTTCTAAAAAGCAAGTTGAAAGTTAATGGCTTCTTTGAGAAACAGTGCTTGAGTAACTGTGACTACTAATAAAAGTAAATGAAAGATGAACTGTACAAGTGAGGCACAGAGAAATGAAAAATCATTTGACAGCAAGTCATTGACAAGTGAAATAGTGAAAGCCCGTTCTCACTGTACTGGATTTTTTTATCAAAGTCAACTTGTAGGAAATTAAATTTCAAACATCGTAGACAAAAAAATCAGTTGATGATGGAGGAAGTTAAACTATACCATTCTGCTTGTATATGTCAATCTTAAAAGGATCATTTTCAGATATATTCTTGGGTGTTTGTTTCTGCCAGCCAGTCACAGCTTGTTGAATTACATTAGTTTTTGCTGTTGCTACTCATATAAAGATACTAGGGATGCAACAGAGATTTTAAAACACTAGTTCAACAAAACTTTTCCCTCATCTTCCAAACTAAAATATAGCCTATATTGCAGGAAAATCACTCTTTTCCCTCTCTGCTTTAGGTGACATTAGAAATTTCAATTTACTTGCATTGAAGAAAAGAAATCTAAAATTCTAAATGTGTACATTTCGCCAGCTATGAAGAGGTTTTTATATAACTGTCTGGGATGGGGATCATAGAAAAGGAATTCAGCCCTGTTGTTGTGGGTTGGTTTGGTTTATAAATGCACATGGGAAATGACAGGGCATATGTCTGCAATTAACAATTCTTTTCAGCAGTCTGAACAATTGCTAGGGATTAAAACAGAATACTGTGAAAAATGCATTTCTCCAAAATTTTTCTGACTTTCAGTAAATGATAATCTAGTGTCCTTCAGTCTTGCAAAGTTGCACCAGCATGACTGTGTCAGCAGAACTAATTTTTTTTTCCTTTAAGAAAGTACTGTAATGCCAAATTAATATTATGGGATAGGTAAACAGCTTATGTCAGAAAAGGGGAATGCAAAAAAGACAAGTATAGCAAGATCAAATTTGCGAACTACACAGGAAACCCATGTAGTGTGGACAAATGGAAAACATAGCAAAGAGGCATTGGTGGATTTCCTTGCATGTAGGCATTTGAAGTTTTGGAAAATTATATAACACAGTCATTTCTTCTCTTCATTATTTTAAACCTTAGGAGAGAAACAATTTCTTAAAGCAGATGCTTTATTTTAAAAGTAATCTGATGGTAACAATTTTATTTTGTGCTTTAAAAAGCATTTTTACTTGCAATTAAATTTAGCTAAAAGACACAATGCTTTTAAAAGTGATTTTCATAGGGCTGGCACTAATTCAGGTGATAAAGGGATGGAATTTATGGACAGTCTAGATGTATCTTAGAAATTTGTTTTATAGAGACTGTAATTCAAAGCATTCCAAAATATATTATACCCTGCTTCATAATAAACGTTTAGTTATTGGCCAATGCACAAAGTATGGGTTTAGGCACTCCTAAACAGAGGTCTCAACTTGATTTTCCAAGGAAATGAGACTCATGTGAACAGACTAACTGTATCTGTCTTTGGACCTTTTGTGTGATTTTAGCTGATCTCCACAAAGAGGTTGAAGGTAAAAACCTGAAATTCTTCACTTCAGAGAATTTAGTGCTGCTGGATGGTTATAAATAAGAGAAAGGAGAAAGCTTCTCAAATTGCAATAAAAGCAAAGAGTCAGCAGAGGAGAGGCTCCTTTCAAAGCACCAGAAGAAAGAGCTGTGTTCATTCAGTCACGACTTGTAGCATGTAGCACCATATCCTTAGAGACTTGGGCACACAACATCAGATCTTCTGCTTCCTCCAGGAAGGGCATAGTTTTTCTTGTTCTTTTTTTGTTTTATAAGCTCTTATTTTGAGGGAGAACATTGGTCTCCTTCCAGAGCAAAGTGATTCAGTATCCACTTTGGTGGCTTAAGTTTGTTTGCTGCTTTACATGACCAAGTATAAAATGCCGTGCAAATGAGTTAATAGGACTCTACATGGAAGTCAGGAAGGAAATTTTCCACTTCTTAAATGGCAACCTTCCCTGCCACACAAGCAACACGCATGTGCCCAGCTGGGACATGTTTGTTGGTATTAAAATATGTGGGACTTGTTAAGGATGTGTTGGGAGTCTTTTTTTGCTGATTTTATGTTGATTTTGTTTTGGTTAGGGTTTTTTTTTTAATGGTCCTGTTCACCAGATTGCTTTATTGTATTTAAAACTTACCAGACTCTTAATGACACTGTTTCCAGTAATGCCACTGCTTCAAATGAAGAAGTTCTTTTCTGGCATGTCATAGTAAAATTGTGTGTTTATAAGACATAATACTAGTTAGTAATTATTATTAAGAGACCTGTAGGAGTCTGTACAGTTTTGTAAATACATGGACCATTTCCTTTTACTTTAAAGACTTCAAGTTTCTGTACTATGCCATGTTGTTGACAAGACTGAGTACTGGGATCTATTTCATCTTATTGCTGCCAATACTGGAGAGGTTGTTTGCGTCACTGTTTGCATTACTCCACTGAATTTAAATAAATTTGACAGGCTGGATTTAGAGTTGCTTTTTACTTCTTCTTTGGTAAATTCAGAGTAATGGGCTTCTAGCGGTCCTCCTTCCTAAATAGTTTCTGGATACACCCAGATGCAAAAGCAATAGTAACAGGAGTTTTCTTGTTTTCTTAGCATCTAAGTTCCAAACACCCATTTACTTGTTTTCTAGTGGAATTGCTGAATTAATTTGTTCTTCAAAACATGTGACTGTTGGTTAGAAACCTGTAGGTATTTCTCTGCCTTATAAAATATCAGAGCTACTAAAAATGTTACAGTTTCCCTCCTCACTTACGAATTAATTCCAAGTTTTGTGTCATCTTCATGTTATTTTGTTCAAGGGATAGGCTGTTTTGCTTCATTTTGTGGAGTTTTTTTGGTTCTTTGGGCTTTATACTGCTCTTTAAGTAAAATATTATGTTACATACATTTTCATTTTGCTTTGGTTCTTTTGCACTAGGGGAGACGGTTTAGCTTACTAGAAACAGAGTTAACAGAGTTAACCCTCCTATAGATGGAGCAGAGTCCAATTATTCTCTGAGCTGTGGCTTGAGGAGATTTAAAGTGTCAAAGCTTTGCTATAGAGACTAAAATATAAAATAAATACACTGTACAGAGACAGCTGTGGCTGAATATATTTTTTCACCCAACTTCTCTATCGGAACTTGATGCTTCCGCATCAGAATCTGGATGGAAGCATATGCCCCTGGTTCTTTTGCCTGGGTTCAATCTGGCAAATTCACACCTAGTAGTCACAATAAAATCAACCAGAGTACATCTCTCAGAGACCTTTGTCAGCAGAATAAGAAAAAAAATCTAATCAGAAGGCAAGAAAAAAAATTCAAAATATGATTTAAAAATGATTCATCAAAGACTCTAAGAAAATAAAGTTTAAAACAACAAAAGACAAAAGTCTGTGTTTTTAGATTTGGCATGAGGAGTCAGAGGTTTAATAAGTCCTGAGAGGAAGATACTCGTAAATGTGTGTTGCAGCTGGAGAGTTTTGATACCTGTACACAATTGGCTGTATTAAACACATGCTCTCTGTGTGAAAGCCATGTGACTGCTATCACTGACAATTTTTTCCAGGTCATTAGGTTTTCTTGCACAGTCTTGCTTGCATACTTCGGCTTTAAGATAGAAATAAGTGAATATTTCAGTTGAAAAATCTTTTTTCTTAGAAGAGAAACATACTATTTTACAGACATTTATAGTAATATGTGAACAACTCCTTCCAATGGAAGATCTGAGGATTTTATTTTAATGGAAAGTTTAATGGGCATTTCTCTAAAGGAAAATTGGCAAATTTCTATTTTGCAGCAATTAAATCCCTTAGTGAATAAGAAACAAAGAAATTAATTGCATATGAAAAGACCAATTAGTAGCAACTCAGCCAAAATCATTTATATTAGCATCTGGTGTCATGTTAAAAATGAAAAGGCCACTTCAGAAAGAGAACCAGCTGGAAAGCTCCTCTAGGCCTGCTCTTTCCTTAGTGCTAGAGCCTGTGACACATTTTATGGATTTATGATCTGCCAACAAAATTATTATCTGAAGTGAATTTTCCACAACGAAGTAAAAAATATCCGGCAAATTCAGACAGTGTTCAGAAAAAATTCAGAAAGTGTTTTTAGTGTTAGTCTATTTCCTGTCAAATGCCATGGTTTTCCACTCCTGTATGTGTATTCAAACATGATGTACACCATTCTTTTCATGTATTTGATTTAGATATTCTTAAAACGTGTGAAGAGACTCTAAAGGCCATTATATTGATGTTGGTCAGCAAATCTGAGCATCTGTCTTGGAAGGATGCAGAGCATTTTCCAGGGCAAAAAAGTGAAACTCTCACACTGAATTTCTCTTTGCATTTTGTGGGGTTTTTTTTGCCTCATTTGGAGGTTTTTTTGTTTGTTTAGTTTGCTGTGGGTTTTGTTTGTGATGGGGTATCTTTGTGTGGATTTTTGTTCGTTTGTTTTTGTTTGGTTCTTGTTTGTTTGTTTGTTTGTTTGGGGATTTTTTTGCAAGCCATTTCCACATCTTGTTTGACTGGGAGATTAATTCAGAGGCATGAAGACATGCCTGCTTGCTGCCTAGAGGCCACACTGCCAACACAGAAAGGAAATCCCTCTACTCTAGCAGTGATCATGGTGCTATTTGCAAGGGCTCTGAGTAGGTGCTGTGGTCAGTAGCTGTCAAATAGAGTCTACAAAGGCCTTGTTTGCTTGCAAAAAAAAAATGGATTTCAATGGCTTTGACATTTACAGCAGTGTTTATCAAGTCATCTATAGATCAGCAAGAATAGAGTAAGTAAGCAAGAATAGAGTGAGGAAAGACAGAATTTGATGTGCAAACCTTATTCACTGTGCTTCATCAAATTGTATTGGTAGCACTCACTGGTGAATATTGGCTTTGAGGAGAATGTGTGGTAGACATGTAGGGAAAAAACCTGCAGAGCTGAGAGCAGCACCTCATCACAGGAAAAAGAAACTTCAACGAAATTTTGTATGCTTTAAACAAAAGACCTTCCCTTCTGTCTCTTGATTCTTAACACCTTTACTGATAATTTGCTCTGGTATTTCCAGATAGAACACATTCTATCTGGATGCAAAATACAGTGAAGAAATCCTGAATTAATTTTTTCAATTCTTGTCGTACCGTGAAAAACTGTATTTCTTAGAAGTAAAAAGAAATAGTATGTTATACACACAACATTAAATTAGTATATTGTGACATTAAAGAGTATATCTTACAGTTTTCACGTATTTATATAATGCTATTTTAAAACGGATAGGAAAAGTGCTCTAATTTGCCCCTAGACTAGCATGTACAAGAGATTTAATTGTTAATTTGAAGAAACAGAATAAACTAAAGATAGGCAATTCACATCAAAGAGGAAAAAGATCACATCATAAAACCACAGAAACACACAGTATCTTGGGTTGGAATCTGCCTTAAAATCTAGCACCCAGTTCCACCCTCTGTGTCATGGAGTTGCCTCCCTGCCACCCCTGTAGCAGGTGCCCAGGGCCCCATCCAACCCTGTGAAAAGCTGTAATAACATAGGCTTTCAGGAACTGCCTTCAGGTCAGATTTTGTCTCTGTAATGTACTACTTTGAACAGGTTTGGTAAAACAAAACTTCTAGCTTTATACTAGAAATTTGGAAGAAAATTCATCTTTACTTGGTAATTAAAATAATTTTGCTGGGGTTTTTTTCCACTTGGTTATTTTGTTTCTTTAATAAACAGGTCTGTCCCTCTGAATTCCTCTCTCAGTTTTATTCTCTGTCTTGGAACATAAGTGTATCTGAGTGGCAGATACATTATTCTGAAGGAAGTCAGTATTAATTTACACAGAAATTTCTGAGAATTAATGATAGGCATTACAGTAAAAAGCAGAGTAATTGTATGTTTTATGTCTGGTATGTTTCTCTCCTGCTCTGTTTTTTATGGGTTTGTGCTGTTGCTTTTTCTTCTTTTATTCTTCTATTGCTTAGTTGATGAAAAAAAAATTAAGCAAATCTGAAAATTTTAATGTCTTAGACAATTTTTGTAATTTGCAAGTTTCTGAATAGGTTGCCTAAGATACCTTGTGTGAAATTTCTTGGATATTGACAAGCACTCTTTTAAAACAGAAATATAAGTGTAAGTGTCCAAAGAAAGAACTACATTGTCAAGACTTTCTTGGGAGAGAAGCTCAAGTAATATTAAACATTATGGCATTATTAGTGGAAGAGAACAGATGCAAACTTCACACTCATGCTACTGATTCATTCACATTGTGGCAGTGTAAACACGCTGACCATCTTCCAAGCCTTCTGCCACATGTGCTAGAGGGCAGCTATCCTGTCAGAATTCCACATAAACACTTGTACTGGCCCACCACTGTCTGAGGTACTTCAGCACTTCACTTATGTGCTCAAACCATTTGCACTACCATGAGTTCAAGCTATGCTCTGGAAAAAAAATAAAGAAAAGAGAAAAACCAAACCAAAGCAACAACAACAACAAAACAACAAAAACCGAACAAAAAATACCCCCCCAAAAACAAAACAAAACAAAACAAAACCAAAAACAACAACAACAACAAAAAGACAAAAAACTGAAAAAACACAAAACCACGAGAAGACAAAAAACAAAACCACCCCACACATATATGGGATAAGCAGTTGATTGCTAATGGAATAAATGAAAAGAAAGTGAGCTTCCTTAATCTGGGTGGCCTCCACAGATCTCTTCCAACCTCAACCATTCTGTAGCTCAGTGATCCCTAGAGGGATGGTGATAGACAGACCACAGAGAGGGCACAGTCCCTGGGGCAGCGTGGGAAGATATAGTCTGGGAGGTAGACAGTGGGAAAAAAACGCCCATATCTACAGCTTTAGTGAGTTTTTGAGCAAATATCTGAGAGGTCTTTTTGGTAGCTGGAGTCCTGACCCTCTTCATAGCTGTGAGCCATGAGATCATGAGGCCTGTGTTAATTAAGAGCACAGCAAAGCTAGGAATATCTAGCATTGAGTTCGTTAGTCTGAAAGAGACTTTACAGAGATTTGCCAAAACACCAGGCTTTTCCCTTGCTTTCTTTCATTTCTTTTCCTTCTACTTAAAGGGACAATTTTTGTCTGATGAGCAGAACCTAGGTAATTAAGGGCTACAGATGCTGTGGTATAACACAGCATAAAAAGAAAACTGAAAGTTAAGAGCTTCTTTCTGCTTTACCTGTAGAAAAATAAAACTGATTATTAGTAGAAAGACTAGAGTTACAGCATTCTTTATTTTCTTTTTTCCCCCAAAGTCACAGTAGAGGAACTAAGGGATTTTTCAATTATACCTCCTTTGACCACAGGATACATTACAGCATTCTTGTGAAAAAAAAAAACGTATTTGGGATAAGGGATCAGAAACCAAAATATAAAGCCGTAGGAAGCTCAAATGGAACAGGGACAAATAGTGAGCTGGAAAGTGGAGTAGAAACTCTTTAAGTAAAAGTTAGTATTGTATGAGTTAGTATTTTATTCCCAGTTGTCCTCTGTTAAATTCATATTTATTTCCTTTTCACAAAATTTCAAAATATTGTGAGTTGGAAGGAACTCACCAGTATCATTGAGTCCAATTCTGCAGTGAATGGCCTGTACAGGCATGGAACCTGTAACCTTGACATTCTTACCACCACGCTTTGATGCTGGATATATGCATGCAATTTCCCTGCCCAGCTGGCTTCTGCTCTATGTTCCTGTTAGCAACAAATCAAATTAAATAAATGGAACGTAGCACACATTACTCTGAATTTCAAGAGATAACATTTCTTAGAAGTCTCTCAAAAGCTGACAGCAATTCTTTTGTTATGCCATGTCAATAAGCCCCAAGATTGCCTGGCACAAAAATACATTATAATTTAACATAAGGACTGGAGAGATGTTGCTGCAAATTTCTGGTCTAATTTCCTGTACAACACAGACCATAGGACTTCGTTTCATCCCAGCTTGTCTGTTTTTCTAAAAGCTATGCTCCAATTAAAAATAAAATGAGAGTCGCTATAATAGTAAATTCATTTCTGCTCCTGGTAAAATATTCCAGTGATAGGTTATTCGCATAGGAATGGGTGGAAAGTTTGCTTCTTCTGTTCCATGCCAAGGTTCCACTTTTGATGTGTGGAAATTGTTACATATTTGTTGGTTATCTTGAGAAGTCATCTGTTACTTTCTGTTCTACACTTTGTGTGATTAAGTTACTCATGCTTATTCTCTTTGATCCCTTAAAAGTTTCAGTTCTCATGAAGACATACATCAGGCATAGCTCCAGCCCTTTAGACAGGATCAGTTCCAAGCTTCATGGTGAAGGATAAAAATCAAGAGACAGACTAGCTAAACTAGCTTTTTCCCAATTTCCATTGGCAACACCAAGCCGAGCCTGGCTCCATCCTCTTGACACTCTCCATTCAGATACTGATGAGGTCCCCTCTCAGCCATCTCTGCTCGAGGCTGAGTAGGCCCAGCTCCCTCAGCCTTTCCTCCCAGGAGAGATGTTCCTGTCCCCCCATCATCTTTGTCACCTCCACTGGACCAACTCCAGCAGCTCTGTGTCTCTCTGGTTCTGAGGAGCCAGAACTGGACACAGCACTCCCGTTGTGCCTCACCAGGGCTGAGTAGAGGGGCAGGATCACCTCCCCCAGCCTGCTGCCACTGCTCTTCCCAATGCACCCCAGGGCACCATTGCCCTTCCTGGCCACCAGGACACACTGCTGGCTCATGGACAGCTCGCTGTCCACCAGGAACCCCAGGCCCTTCTCCTCAGAGCTGCTTCCCAGCAGATCAGCTCCCAGCCTATGCTGGTGCCTGGGGTTCTTCCTCCCCAGCGCAGGACACTGCATTTGCCTTTGCTGAATTTCAGACAGTTCTTCTGTGTCCCTCTCTCTACCCTGTCAAGGCCCTTCTGAAGGGCAGCACGGCTCTCTGGCCACTGCTCACACCTTTCTATCAAGGAAAAGTTCTATCTTAGGCAGGTTGTGTAAACCGTATTTGTTAGAAGGCTGTGGATTTTTCTATTTTACTACTACCACAGCTCTCAGTTGAAAAGTTCTATGATGGCGTCTTCTCATTCTTAAAGCAAAATTGAATCACTGATAAGTAATAAATGAACCATGAAACACAGCCAACTGTCCTGCAGAATTCTTTAGAAGGCATTTGTATGGCATTTTCATTTTTATGAAATGCATTTCATAAAATTTCATTTCATTTTTAGCAGCATTCACCATTTTTTTCTTTTCATATCTAAGGTAGTAGAGACAAAGAGGATACAAAGAGGGTCTGGACTGTAGATATCAAATCTTACAGGTGCACAGTATTCACAGATTGAAAATAAAATTATATACTCTAAAAATACTGATCAACATGGTATTCTGCTATTCAAATATGGTACTGTTCTCATAAATGGAATCAACTTTTTGGTTTAAAATTGGATGTCATTCATTTTGATGACATCTGTAGTAAGTAATTTTAAAAGAAAAAATGTATCATACATTACTATGTAAATACATGTTTTTAAGCAATAAATTGTAAGCAATGACCTCTATCACAAGCAATATTATTCACACTAGTATGCAAAACGAAAGAGGTAAAGTTTACTATGTGAACGCAGAGAACAGCATAGAAAACATAAAAAGTTCAGCATAGAAAACATAAAAAGTTGTCATGTATGTTCCTTGTGAAATGTTTTTTAACCATTTTTCTGGAAAGGTATGCAGCATCAGAACACAGGCTCATTTCTTTCACACAGCTGAGTCATAACAAAATTAGAAAACCCACATCTAGTATTTGTAATGCCTTTGACAAAACTGATTTGCATGACAAATAACTATTCATTCACTCTCCATCTCCTGTCCCAGTGTATATGGAATGTTTGGGAAAAAATGCCAACAGGAATATATCAGAACTTACAAGCTAAAATTTTGGGGAGTTGTTTTTTTCCATTTGGTTTTTATCACTTTAAAAGTAACAGTTATTTACAGGGTAGAGGCAAATGGGTTTTCTTACATTCCTTGTTGACAAAATTCAGTACTGGGCAGGCATTTAAGATGCATTTAAGATGCATCTTCTATCTTGGCATATTGGTCATGTCAGGGCAATCCCAAGCACAAACACAGGCTGGAAGGTGAATAATGGAGAGCAGTCCTGCCAAGAAGGACTTGGGAGTGCTGCTGGATGAGAGGCTGGACATGACCCAGCCATGGGCACTCACGACCCAGAGAGCCAAACGTGTCCTGGTCTGCATCCAGAGCAGCGTGGGCAGCAGGGCCAGGGAGGGGATTCTGCCCCTCTGCTCTGCTGAGACCCCACCTGCAGGGCTGCCCCAGCTCTAGGGTCCCCTCCATAAGGAAGACTTCAACCTGTTAAGCAGAGGGCAGGAAGATGATTCAAGAGCTGGAGCAGCTCTCCTCAGAAGACAGGCTTAGACAGCTGCAGTTGTTCAGCCTGAAGAAAAGAAGGCTAAAGGGAGACATTAGAGCACTACCTAAAGAGTCTCTACAGGAAGACTGGACTGTCCTGGTTCAGGGCAAATTTTGGAGACAGCCTCCCAAAGGGGCTCCTCTAGGAGAGCAGATTCAATTGCCCCCTCCCCCCAACGGGTCTGGGACAAAATAACTCCTTAGAGAAAAGGGGGAAAAACCTGTTTATTAAACAATAAAACCTAAACAATATTAAACAATAAAACCCCTTGCTGCTCCCAAAGAGATGACAAATTGAGAAAGTCCCTCCCTGGGCTGCAGCTCAGCTCACTCAGTCTCTGGTCAGTCCCTCAGGCGCTGGAAATGCCGCGGCCCAGGCCCGGCCTGGTGGGCCGCAGGTGCAGCTGCCGGTGCTCTGCTGGGCGTAGAGTCCAGAGCAGGTTTAAACAGGTCTAAAGAAAAGGGAAAAAAAAACCCACAGTCCAGGGAACTTCTTTGCCTCAGCTAGCTAAACTAACGAAAAGCAAAGGAGAGCTCTGTCCCACTGCCTGTCGATCCACAGACAACACAATCCAGGAGCCAGAATGTGAAGGAGTGACTGCAGTGTCTGAAAACAAGCTGCATGCTTTTTGTCTCCCCCCTTCACTCTCTGTAACAAGTCTTAAAGTTGGAAAACTAATTATTCAGTGTTATGTTTGCTTAGTTATTTTATAAAAAAAACCCCTAAGCAGTATTTAAGGTAGCAGCAATTTTAATTGAATAGTTTAGAAAATATATAAATGAGGGATAATTTGGTTCAAATAATAGCGCATAAGCAAAAACAACTGTGGGGTACGGAGGGCAGGGTTCTTGACTCTTGCTACTCCATGTATAGTCTTGCTAAGTGAAAGTCACCCCTTATATGCCATGTGTCAATGCCATCTCCTCCTATTTTCAGTTCGTCACTTTTCTGTCTCCGCCCTCATTACTACTTTTATTACGCATGCGCTACTACTCGGTTTGGTGGTTGCACAAGTCTTTGGGGGCCGTCACTGATGAAGGCCCTGTAGTCTTCTTCGTTGTCTTTTAATTCACTTTTGGGTTACACATGCGCACTAAGCTAGTACAATGTAAGCTAAGACTAACGTATCACTGCATCTACATATCAAGGCAATAAATCTCTTATAATTAGCATTTTCTGGGACCCAACCAGGTTCTTGATCATTTTTAGTAACTGTATCTTCAGCTTCTTTCTTGTGGTCTTTGAAAACATCTGGGAAGGGGGGGTGGAGCCTCTCCTCTCCCTCTCTTCTTTGGCATTACAACTTTTAAACTATTTATTATTCTCAAATATTACTTACTGTATCAATACTAATTACTGTTTCAATTTTTATTAGCACGAATCATACTTATTTATCACATTCAGCATAAACAAACAAGACGACTGAGGATAAAAGCATCACATAGTTGAGGATAAAAGCATCACATAGTCAGCCTAGGACATGGCCAAAGACTTCTGGCAATGTCATATAGGTTTAGGACAATGGGGCATGGCTTCATACTGGAAAAGGGTGGGATTATATTTTATATTTAGATTTTAGGAAGAAATTCTTTATTGTGAGCATGATAAGGCATGTCATGGCACAGGTTGTCCAAGGAATCTGTGATTGTCCCACTCCTGGCAGTGTTCAAGGCAAGGTTGGATAGGGCTCTGAGCAACCTGGTCTGGTGGAAGGTGTCCTTGCCCATCACAGAAAAGCTGGAACCAGGTCATATTTAAGGTCCCTTCCAATGCAGGTTATTGCATGGCTCTGTGTTTCTATGATTCTGTGATTCTACGATTTGCTTAGAGATTGTCACTACTTAGCAAGCCAATAACAGTTTATATAATTTCTTTCCTTTGGTCTTTCAGTGGTTAAAACCAAAATGCAGAGTGTTCTGCTTCCCCATGTTTCAACATATGAGAGAAAAGGCCTGTGGATTTTAAGAAGCTCAGAGTAATGAAGAGGAAATATGGAAATTGCTTCATGAAAATGTGAAGCTAACTTCTTAAGTAAAATTCTTTGGGTCTATTCAGTACTTAAACTGATAAATTAGTGAATTAAACAGAAGCTGATAATGCAAAATATTCAGAGCTTGAGGAGAGATGTTTCAACAGAAGTCTAGCAAAGGATTCTTCTTATCCATGTTTGAGAATACAGATATTTTTTAATATAGAAAGATAATAGTGACATTTGTGTTTTACATTCATCGTCACTTTCTTTTCTTCTGGGTACTGAAACAAATAGCATATCTGGTACCCTACATAGGTTGAAGGCAAAAGGAGAAATTATTTCTGACTCATATCCAAAGCCATATTTACTTGAGCTGTGCTGTGAGGTATATGAAGTGTGTTTAGAATGTAGTCTCTCAGGGCAGGGTCAGGCTATATTTGGCAGCATTCACTTTCTGTGCAACATGATATACCCTTACAATCCTACATAAGATAACATCCAAGGAATTCACTTATCAAGGAAATTAGACAGTTGAGTAGCTTGGCACACTGGGAAAGCATCCACTTTCAAGGACATTATCCTTAAAACCAGTCCTTATTAATGGATGAACATCAAAAAACTTGGAGTTCATTTTAGTTTAGATAGCAATGACAGCTATCTAAATTATGTCTACAGATACAAATTGGAAATATGGCAAAGCAGATTGTTAGATATTGTTAGATATACAGAATTTTCTGTGCTCAAACCATTTTAGAAATTAAAGTCATTAGTTACTTTAAAGTGATGGAAAATTTATTATTTTTGAAAGGAAGATGGGGAAAGTTTGGAAGAATCAGTTTAACATGCAGTGCAGTATAACTGTTAACACTCAAGTGTGAAATGTTAATCTCATAAACTAAGATATATTTTGGGGAATCATCTAACATCCATTCAGATTATTTTCAGTTGAGGCCTAAATATTCTTGAAGGTGTATTTTCACATATCTTTGTACACTGAATTAACAGAAGTATTTAATAGCTGGTTGTGGGAATACCCGTGCTAGTGTTGTCGCTGAAATCCAAAATGCTGGACTTGAAATTTCTGCAATAAAAATCCAAGAGGTTCCACCCTGAAAGTATCTGGGATGGAAGATGACTGAGGAGACAATAACACCGCAGAAGATACAGCTACGGACCAGTGTCAACAATCTGCAAGACCTACAACAACTTTTGGGAGAAATCAATTGGGTCAGACCTGTTTTCGGAGTCACCACTGATGAACTGCGTCCACTTTTCAATTTACTGAGAGGAAGCTGCAACATCACCTCTCCAAGAACCTAACACCTGAAGCTTGTGCAGCCCTCGACAAGATCATGGAAGCTCTTCAAAGAAGACAAGCTCATCACTGTATTCCGGAAAAGCCTTTCTTTTTTGCAATTTTAGGAGAAAAAATGCAACTTTGTGGTCTCATTTTCCAGTGGGACCCTTCTGAGACAGACCCTTTGTTGATAATAGAATGGACTTTTCTTCCCTACAGGTTTCCAAAGACTATTTTCATAGTTTAGAAATGATAGCACAAATTGTAATTAAGGCCAGAACCAGAATGCTAACTTTAGCAGGTCAAGAATTTGCAATTATCTATTTGCCATTGTGAAAAGATTGTCTTAATTGGGCAATGCAAAATTCTGATGATTTACAGTATGCATTGTTGGACTTCCCAGGTATTTGTTCTGTTCATTACCCAGCTCACAAATTATTGCAAGCAAAATTGAGTTTTAGAGAGAAACCTAAGTTCAGTGAAAAACCTTTAAATGCAGTAACTCTCTTCACTGATGGCTCTGGCAAAAGTCACAAATCAGTCATAACTTGGTTGAACCAAAAAGCTAATGCTTGGGAGTTAGACATTCAAATAGTAGAAGGGTCTCTACAGGTGCAGGAATTAAGTGGGTTCCAGCCAAAAACGTCAAACCATACCACACCCCAGAATGTGCTGACGAGCTCAGAACTGAGGAAGCAAGTACGCAGACGTGAGCCAAGCAGAGGGATCCTGGGTCATGCCTGATGTTCCTTGTGCATCGGTGGAACCTGCAAACTCTGATTTTGTGCTAATGTTATTTATAAGTGTATCAATTGTATGTCAAATGTTTGTTTCGTAGAGCTGATTTTTGGGCAAAAGTTTGTGGTTTTGTTTTTGTTAAGTTCTAGATACCATCTGTTGGATTTTTAAAGTCAAATTTTATCTTAAGGCTTAAAGCAAAGTTTTAAAATTGGTATATAAGTGAGGATTTTGCCAAAACTTAGCTCATGAACAGAATGGAGCAAAATCAAATTGTATGTTGGTGTTGGTGTTGGTGGGTTTTAATTGTTTTTTTTTTTGTGCAGATTTGCCTGTGGAACAACCAAAAACAAATGTTTGGGTGACCTTAGCCAAGGCAGCCGGCTCGGATACTATATGTTTGTCTAATTTGGAACCAGAAAAACCTTTCTCAACCTGTCTGGTTGGTGTGCCAGTAAAAGAGTTGCCTTTGGTCAAAAAGCAATTCAGTTGAAAGCCAGGTGAAATTGACAGTGGGAACGATCCCGCATTGAATTGGAACGTTTGTGCCAAAAACTTCCTAGAGCAGTATCTGAACCCCAAGAATTGGAAATCCTTGATTCTTTAACAATGGACTTTTGCTTTACCTTCACAGCTAGTGGCTGGTGAGAAGGTGACTCTCCAAAGTGCAATGTTACTCCCCATTATTTTGCATACAGAAATTTAAGTTTTTGGTGTAATTTTTCAAACAGTTGGGATGTGCTTTCTGAGGCTGACCAATATCCACAACAATTGCACGAGGGATATTGGTTCATTTGTGGAGAAAGAGCTTGGCAAGGCATTCCAGCACACCTTGAAGGTGGCCCATGTAGCATTGGGATGCTCACTGTAATTGCACCCACAGCCAAAGAGGTCATTAAAAAGAAACAAAGGAGAAGAAGATCTTCTCATCCTTATGAGGAGAACTGTAGAAGTGATTTCATGCCTTGGAAGGCTGCAAAAAGTGTTTCAGCAGGTTTGTTTTTACCCCAACTGGCTTCAGCAATGGTATTGAAACAATTAGATCGGGTTGGACATTGGCTGAGTAAACAAACTAATGCCACATCCTCTGCAATTAGTGATATGTTGACTGATGTTGATAGTGTTAGACATGCTACCCTTCAAAACAGAGTAGCCATTGATTTTCTTTTACTGGCACAAGGGCATGGTTGTGAGGAATTTGAAGGATTGTGCTGTATGAACCTGTCAGATCATTCTGAATCCATCCACAAAAGCATACAAAAGCTGAAAGATTTGATAACCCAAATTAAAGAAGATGGTGGGTCTTGGTTGGATATTTGTTCCAAGAATGGAGCTTTGCTCCTTGGCTAAGGGAACTTTGCAAGATAGGTCTCTGTGTATTGGGTGTTTTGGTAGTGATAACGATAGTATTGCCCTGCATACTTCAGTGTGTAAGGCGAATGATGAACAAAACGGTCAAAGAATTTTTTGTCATACAAGAGAGAGAATTAGGAAGTGGAATCACATAAAGCGCTCGAAGTCTCATGGAGATGGGGGATGAAGGTACAGAAAGGGAGGAGGGTTTTGGATTAGGACCCTGGAATCGACAAGAGTTTTCTGAACAATGACTTGTAACTATTGTCAGACGTGATTCATACCCTTTCCACTGACTAGGCCTTCATAGCATTAAGTTGCTGTGTTGTAATATAGCAATGCTTAGTGTCAGCAAAGACAGGCCTTAAGCAGATAGTAAGCAAAAAATATTACAGTAGGGCTATGAAACGCAAGTAATAAACGACACGGTTATGAAGGTATCTTTTTGGGTCAACAGAGAGGGGGAATTGTGGGAATCCATAAGATCAGAGGGTTTTAGGAAGGTGGTAAAAAGACAGGCCTCAGATACAGTGGAATTGTGAACAGTGCTAAAACATTAGAAAAAATATCTAAGCTGTAGAGAAGACATAAGAAATAGAACAATAGAGATGTGTAGTTTGGCTTTCTAAGTTGCAATAAGTTTATCTAGCAGATATTAAGGTTAAGTTTATGGATAGGATTCTATTCATTGTCTCTTATAAACAGGCATTGTATTCGAGAATAAGCAATTATTGTTTTGCTTATGTGTGCTTATGGTGATTGGATAGAATTACTGTCAATATGCTTTTGCTTTGTGCAATTGGCTAAGACGGCTACATGAGATGCTGTAACATTAAGTTTTTTGGCCTGCTTCCTGGATAGTGAGCTGTTTGCATAGCTCTATTGTCATAACCATGTAATGAGACTCATGCTGAAAAATAAATAGCTCAGGACGCTTTTCACAGCAGCCCCGTCTCGTTCGCGTCTGTATACAAACTGCTGATGTCAACGGGTGTCTAGGCATTCTACTGAACAGAACATGTACACCTGCAGTAGAAGGCACTGAGAAGGCTGAGATACCCCTGAAATGCCTTTCTTTGCATCAGTCTTCACTGGTCAGCCCACAGGTATCCCTGGCTGAAGAAAGCAGGGGAAAATTCTGGATGATCTCTACTTGATGAAGCTGTTATACATCTTAATGCACACACTCAAAAACAATGTCCATAATCCAAAACCTTCTCTGCAATAAGTTTTTTACTGTAAGTACACTAGCAAGGCTGCAAGAGAGTTAATTCTTGAGAGGTGGTGTGACCTGTGAAATACCTTTGACATGTCCATCTCTATTCTAAAAAAAATGCCAAAAACTTTGCAGAAAGTGTTAGGTAAACGTTATGCTGTTTTAAAGTACTGGGTGATAATGAAGATGCAGCATTTTGTCTTGAAAGGAATCAGTGGAACTCTATTATATTTGCCTCTTTTTCTCCTGTGGTATATTGCAAAAGCTTAAGGTGGCCAGAAATTTAATTTTCTTCAGATACTCTGAACATGGATTCTCCAAGGATATGGTGTATTTCTTGTTATTTTCAATTTTTATGTTCGTAAGTGTCTTAAAAATGAGACAGTATGTAATGTCATGTCATATGGCTGCTGATGGCAAGAGATGTCACGTATTTTCTTTGTTCAGATCAGGATTGCTTGTGTCAGAAGTAATGAAGACAGAAGTAAAAATCACTAGGGATGGGAAACCCTGTATAGAGACCAACTGAGACAATTTCATTCCAGGACAGTAATTAGTTTTCAAGGAGGGCTCCTTTTATTGACATTCTTAGTCCTTCAACGGTGCAGAGACAAAACTGCTCCTCTGTCTAGAGCTGTTTGAGAATAGATAACCAATAGCTCTTGGTTTCCCATGTACATTTTCTTTCTATGACACAGTCCTGGGAAAGAGAGATGTTTATCTTTCAAGTTTCTCCTGGTTCCATGGTACAGTCTAAATCATTTGAATGTCTCCAACTGCCTGTAATGCAGAACCTCTACACAGTAATTTAAGAAGATGGAGATAGAATGCATTAATGAATTCCTGAAATTTCGATGTAAATATCTGAAATAGTTATTTGCAATTATTGACTGCATAACTCCTTTTCACAATGTATTCTTATTCTCTACAGTTGAAAATTTTTCTCTTTCCAAGAGGTTGAGGTATTTGCTGATGGAACTACAGAAATAATTGAGAGGAAGTTAATCTTGCAGTATCAGTGTTGACTCCTGCAGAAATTTGATATGTTAATAGGTGGAAAGGTCTGTGGTTTTGACAGAAAAGAGGAAATCTAGAGAATTTGCACCAAACTGTAGAAGTTAGACATCCACACTCATCTACATTTTTGTCCTTTTCTATTTCTTTTTCCTTTTTTTGTGTATGTGTGTATGCATGGCTTCACCTGGCTAAAGAACCTCTTTATGACTTCAGTAGCTCTTACTTATATAATAATCACATATTTAAAAGCTTCTTAATGTCACTTTTGTCCTACACCAGCTAGTTTCCACTGTGAAAATTACACCCAGAAGTATGAAATTTTATGCAAGCTCTGTCCAACTCTTTGTTTTTTCTAAATAATATTTTAATTTGTTGCCTTGCCAGAAGATCATTCTTTTTTGTCTTAATTCTTGCATTTTGTTTTATTTTCCTTTCCTGACTCTGAATTCACTAATTGAATCTCTTCCTCAGCCTAGGAAATTTCCAATAGTGGAGTGCCCAGAGTGCCCCTGTTCTCCCACTTGAAAAGTTTGCTCCATACACAGGGCTGCACATGCAGGCTTTTGGACCTGTGAACCTTGTTACTTTCAAGGAAGGAAATCAAGGCATGGACGAATTTCCTACTCAGCCAGCTGCATTTTTGGGGTTGGTTTCAATTTGATATGAATGTTATCTAATCACAGGGGTTTTTTCTCCCTGAATTTGCTTCCTTCCTTTCAGGAATCTACACATATTGTACCTTCAGAGACCTATTCAAGTTTTTCCTGATTCACTATGAATCTGAAAGAATTCCATTACAGCCAGTGGTGGGATACAAGTACAAACCAAGTCAAAAAACCACTAGTAAATTTCTCCCTGATTTGAGCACATACTTAGCGAATATTGTTACTTGGAAACATGTTTTCTTTTCTTCATACAATTTTTCTGTAATGGACTGTGACTAATTAAAATGAGGCTTTTCTATTGTTACGTAAGGCCAGAATAAATGTAATAAGTATTAAGTCTAGTTTCTTAAACAAGAAATATTCTGTGATCACACTGTGCATGACTGCCTTCCTTCATTCCTTGTAGGTTTTAAAGGCATTGACATATATCAGCCAAAGTTACAAAGGAGAGACATGTCAAAGGTAATTAAGTTCTGGCAGATTTTGTGATAAAATTATTGCAAGTGTACTGGTGAAGGAAAAGGAAGTGACAAGAACGAAACAGACATAGTTTTTGCATGCCTGTCGGATCTCAAGATCTCAGTCCTGAGATGCTGAGCCTCCGAGACCACCTTGGGGGGCTCGGGAGTCCTGGAATGTTGCCAGAAGTGTCTGGTAGCTGGACTTTAACCCTACACAGGAGACGACAAGGATGAGGGCTTCACAGGGTGAATGGTGAAGAGATTAGCTAATTAGAGGGTGAGAAACAGGGTTTAGGATTTATGTACAGGGGGGTTTAGAGGAGTAAGATGGAGGAATTGGGGTGTGTCCTGCCCTCCTTCTTCTTCCTCCTCTCCTCCATCTTCTTTGGCCACGGTGGCACCTTTGGATTGGTTATTACTGAGAGTACACCGAGTTATAAGAATAGATGGTATTGGGGAAAAATGATAAATATTGTACACGTAACAAAGGGTATAAAGATACGTGGCTGCCCGGGAGGGCAGACAGTGTGCCCATGGCTGACTGCTGAGCAGATCTCTGTTCGGCTGAAAGAACATCTTTTAGATAAACAATTAATAAACATAAAAACCGAAAGAAGAACTGAAGCCTCTTCTCGTCCTTCGATACGCGGGCTGCCCCAAGGCCACCCCGGGCCTTTTCAGGCCCCTCAAACAGCCGAGATAAACCGGACATTTGGCTTCCACTGGGTGAGCTCGAACCACCACAAAACCTTTCGGGGGGGGGCACCCTCAAAGCCCTGAAGATCAGAGAGAAGAAGAAAACAAAAAGCCAACAGAGACTGCAAAAAAACAGCAGTCACTGAGGAATCCATCTCTCAGTTTCTGCCGAAGACAATTCGTAGCAGAACAGCCCGGACTGGAACCAAAAGGTGCCCTGGGACCACCTCTCGTGATCTGCTGGACAGAGACCGAGACGTCCAGACTGCTCTGACAAGAGATTTGGTAAAAAAGCCTGAAAATAAGAACATGGGGGGCACACCTTCCCAGGAACAACGGGAAATTTTGTCCGCCTTGTAAGGTGTGACACAAACATACACAAAAAAAAAAAAAAAATTAGCTCTGGCCTTAAAAGGCCAGGAAGGAAGACCTCCAGACGCAGCAGACATCTAGGGGGGGGAGGAGCATGACTCCAGAAAAATAATTAATTAGCTCTGGCCTTAAAAGGCCAGGAAGAAATAACCCAACAGATGCAGCAGACATCTGGGGGGGGGGGGCCCTTAAAAGGGGGGGAGCAAGACTCCGGAAAAAAAAATTAGCTCTGGCCTTAAAAGGCCAGGAAGGAAGACCCCGAGACGCAGCAGACGTCCGGGGGGGGACTCTCTGAGAGAGGGGGGGAGCAAGGCTCCAAGAAAAGATTAGCTCTGGCCTTAAGAAGCCAGGGGGAAGGGCTCTCGAGGAAAGAGAACGAGAAATATTATTAAAACACCCGGTCCCAAAACCCAGAAACCCCAGAAAACCCCAAAACGTCCAAAAACCCCAGAGAGCATGGAGGACTCAGAAACAGAAGGGGGAAGAGAACAGGGGGGGGAGAGGGGACCGGGGGGTGCGCTTTCTCGCGATGCCGCGGCAACGGAGCAAGGAAGCCAGGCTGCAGCGGAGCAGGCGGGGAGCGCAGGTGAAGAAAAAACAGAGGATACGTGTTTTCGCGCGGCTTTGCTTGACTCAGGGCCAGGGGCGGCAGCCGCCCCGGGGGCCGGCAAGGTAGCAGAAACGGGCGCGGCGGACAAAACTCGCAAGAACCCGGGGCAGAAGCCACAAACCAAAGCCGGGACGTCTGACCCATGCAGCGAAATTAGGGGAAATTGCGCAGTCCCAGAAAAGCTGCGGGAGACGCAGGAGGCGCGCGGTTGTGATGCAAAAAACCCGGTGCGAGTCGCGGCGGACGCGGGTGCCGGCGGGGGCGGCCGCACACACCGACAAAGGGCCACACACACACAGCGTCGGAGGAGGAGGAGACAGAGTCAGGGGCAGACCGAGGGGGGAAAATTCAGAGGCGGAACAAAAAGGGAGAGGGAAAAATTACCTCGGGAGAGACAGAGGGCGGCTCGGAAAGCACGCATGCGCAGAGTAAAGAGCGCGGGCGGGGGCGGGCCAGACCCACGGTAACGTCTCGGGCGAGGAGGGGCCCTCTCCAGACTTGGTGCCTTTGGTAAAAACCCTCGGAGTCCCAAGCCTCTCCCCTCCCGGGGAGGCGTGTGTTTTTTAACCCTATTGTCAGTTGAATCAAAAACTAGGTAACCCCGGTCTCAAGTAAGCCTGCAAACAGCGACAATCGCTGAACAAGGAGGAAGCTGTGTTCATGGCTCCCAGCCAGGGAGGCCGGTGACAGCGCCACCTCGTGGGGAAATGACCGAAGTGCACGACATGCCGAATCGGTTCAGCAGAGCTACAGCATCATTTCGTAACGAGTCTGCAACTATGCAGCGATTTTCCTCAACAAGATATAAGAAGAAACGAATACTCAGACAAAAGTCGGGACTCAGACTGCAAAGGATAACTCAGAAGAGAAACAA
This sequence comes from Zonotrichia leucophrys gambelii, assembly GCF_028769735.1. Taxonomy (NCBI): domain Eukaryota; kingdom Metazoa; phylum Chordata; class Aves; order Passeriformes; family Passerellidae; genus Zonotrichia; species Zonotrichia leucophrys. The sequence continues at coordinate 46,345,549 of NC_088200.1, read as the reverse complement.
GAGGAACGGAAAGACTCTGGGGGGTTTTCTCTTTGGGGTCTTGAATATTTCTGTATAAGGACGAAAGACTCTGGGGGGTTTTCTCCTTGGGGTCTTGAATTGCAATAGGCAATGGGGTAAATTTACCTATTACAGGGGAAACTGACAAAGGATCATATATTGATCAGCTGGTAGATTTCTTTGACATCTCTCCCATTTGGAGAGGAATTTTAAGGGCAGATTTCTTTGACATTTCTCCCATTTGGAGAAGAATTTTAAGGGTAGGATTTTATGTTTTAATAGTTTAGGATTTTATGTTGTAATAGTTCTCCTAGTCCTCATCCATGTCGTCCCAGATGCCATGAATCAGATTGTAAAAGAGGGTCTCTTGGTGCAAACAGAAAGGGGAGATGTCGGATCTCAAGATCTCAGTCCTGAGATGCTGAGCCTCCGAGACCACCTTGGGGGGCTCGGGAGTCCTGGAATGTTGCCAGAAGTGTCTGGTAGCTGGACTTTAACCCTACACAGGAGACGACAAGGATGAGGGCTTCACAGGGTGAATGGTGAAGAGATTAGCTAATTAGAGGGTGAGAAACAGGGTTTAGGATTTATGTACAGAGGGGTTTAGAGGAGTAAGATGGAGGAATTGGGGTGTGTCCTGCCCTCCTTCTTCTTCCTCCTCTCCTCCATCTTCTTTGGCCACGGTGGCACCTTTGGATTGGTTATTACTGAGAGTACACCGAGTTATAAGAATAGATGGTATTGGGGAAAAATGATAAATATTGTACACGTAACAAAGGGTATAAAGATACGTGGCTGCCCGGGAGGGCAGACAGTGTGCCCATGGCTGACTGCTGAGCAGATCTCTGTTCGGCCGAAAGGACATCTTTTAGATAAACAATTAATAAACATAAAAACCGAAAGAAGAACTGAAGCCTCTTCTCGTCCTTCGATACGCGGGCTGCCCCAAGGCCACCCCGGGCCTTTTCAGGCCCCTCAAACAGCCGAGATAAACCGGACACATGCCTACACCTATTTCTCTGATTTAACTTTTGAAAAAATTATAGACATTAATTCCCATCTCCACTAAACTTGGTTCCATTTTCTCATAGTATACTGTAAGAAAACCAGAAGCTAGGCAGAGAATTAGCTGGATTAAATTCTGTGACTAGAAATCAGTCTCCATTCCAGGGTTAGATAATTAGAATAATTTATTCAGGGAAAGAGACAGTTACTGTTATGGATATGTACTAATATGTTATAAGAGTATGAAAATTCCATTTAATTCATTTTTTAAAGCACTGCTAGAAAACAAAAAGATAGAAAAATAATCCCTTTAATTTTTCATGTCTGTTGACTCAGCAATGCACTGTTACTGCACTGCTTATATATATGGTTATTCCTATGCTGTTATTTTTTGCTAGGTTTTGAAAGAGCATGGATTGAAGTCGGTACTACTGCTGAACTTTGCTAGGGCCATTCTAACTAGAACAAAAGTAAGAATAAGGATTATCAGAATGTGTAACTTTTTAACATGTCTTTCTTCTGATTTTCTGGAAGCCATCCGTAAAGAGCAAATGCAAAAGGAATGGAAGATAAAGTTATATCTCTAGAAAGCTTTAATAAAAATAGGATATAGACATATGAAATTGATTATTTTATCATCATTGTCTAATATAAGTGATCAAATTCAATTATGGACTTTGGCATCACAGACACAAATATTCCTGAATAGAACCTTCTCAAGTACTTAACATCTTCTTGACATATCATGTTGTAGTGTGTTTGTTAAGTTTACTGTATTACTCCCCCATTTTTGTATTGTTCCCTCCATTTTATGTAAATGGTTCTGCCCTTCCCAGTTTTCCCGCCACTTGTACTGACTGTTCGTTAAGTTATATAATTCCTCCTCCCTCTTATTCCCTTATATGTGAACTTTTTCTCCTCCCTGGGCCGAGTCAATCACCCCCCCCCCTCCTCCCAGGTTTCCAGAATCTTCTTCTCTCTGGGGGTTGTGGTTGGCGGTGGTCCCGGGGCCCCTCCCTTACTTTGTATCCATTGGCTTCTCCCTTATGTCAGTTATGTTAAGTTCATCCCTTCACTCTTCCCTATTGGTTCTCTGTAAACCCCTCCTGTGTTCACCCACCCCCTTTATAACCTTGTTCCACCTTCCATTCCTGGTCTCTCCCTGGGGTCTCTCCGTGGTTGTCATCTGGGGCTTCACATTAAACCTGCCTTGACCCCATTGAGAGTCCAGCTCCTTATTCCAGCCGTGTTGGCGGTGAGATCGGTCTGCAGGCGAGCACAGCCCGAGGCCCTCAGACTCCGAGGGGTGCTCGCTTTGGATTGCAGCGGGGTGTCGGCCTGCCCTCTGCTAGCCGGACACTGACCATCCAGGCCAGGTACACCTCGCCGCAATATCACTACTTGAAACTGCTGAAATGGGCTCAACTGGAATCAGGGAACAGACTATCTGGCAATGTCAGAGATGTTTCTGAGGGTAAAGACTATGGAACAAAATAAATATTCCTCAAATTTATGCACAACATGAATAGATAGTATTAATGTAAAATGGCGCAAGTAATATATCGTGACCTGTCAATAAAACACTTTTTCTCTCCTTGTGAAAACTGCATGCTCTTGAGAAAAGATGTGGCATTATGACAGCATCTGACATCTATCAGATTCTGAACCTGGGATGGGGCAACCCTGGATGGACAGACTGTGGAAGGAGAATCTGGAAAGCAGTGCTATGGAAACAAACCTGGGGGTTCTGCTCAGTTTAAGTTGAACATGGGTCAGCAGTGCCCTGGCAGCCAGGAGGGCCAACCCTGTCCTGGGGGGCATCAGGCACAGCATCACAGCTGGGCAAGGGAGGGGATTGTCCTGCCCTGCTCTGAGCTGGGGCAGCATCACCTCCAGTGCTGGGGGCAGTTTGGGGGCCACAATACAACACATTAAACTGTTAGAGGGCATTTACAGGAGGGCGACAAGGATGGTGAAGGGCCTTGAGGGAAGCTGTGTGAGGAGCAACTGAGGTCACTTGGTCTGTTCAGCCTGGAGGAGACTGAGGACAGATCTTACTGTAGTTACAACTTCCGTGGGAGGGGAAGAGGAGTGGCAGACACTCATCTCTCCTCTATGGTGACCAGGGAATGGCCTGAAGTTGTGACAATGGCCTGAAGGGGAGGTTTACATTGGCTATTAGGAATTCCCCAGAGGGTGGTTGGGCACTGGAACAGGTCCCTGGAGAAATGGTCACAGCATCAGCCTGACAGAGCTCAGGAAGTGTTTGGACAATGTCATCAGGCTCATGGTGTAAGTCCGCAGGCTGTCCTTTGCAGAACTAGGAGCTGGACTTCAATGATCCTTGTGGATCCTTTCTGACTCAGGATATTCCATGATTCTGTCTTTTATCCATTTCTATGATAATCTGCTAAATTCCTTACTTCTGAGCAGATCTGTACTAAAGAAGGAGTCTTTTTTTTTTTTTTTAATATGAGTTATTTAGCAGTTGAAATAGTATTAACTGATGTGTAGTCAGAGTAACACTTGATACCTCCACATTTCCACTATTGCAAAAACACAGTGGCAGCAGAGTAAAAACTAACCTAATTCAAGTAGAATATCCTGTAAGAATGCCAGTGTTTGGCATTGGTCAATGATAGGAAACATCTTTTTTGTGCTTTTTCAGTACTATTGCTGACTAGACAGGTGTGGAGGGTTGATCTTGGCAGGATACCAGGTGACCACCAAGCCTCTCTATTGTTCCACAGCTGAACAGGGGAGGGAAAATCAGATGAAAAACAACTCATAAGTTGAGATAAGGCAGTTTATTAAAGGAAAAGCGAAGTTTGCTTGCACATAATCAAAGCAAAAAAATAATTATTTTCCATTATTTGCCATCAGGAAGTTATGTTCAGTGTTCAGCCCCTTCCCATGATGCAGGGCTCCAGCATGAGTAGAGGTTGCTCCAGAAGGCAAATATTGTAAATAACAAATATCTCCCTTTCTCCTCCTTCCCTTAGTTTTATATCTGAGAGACATCACATGGTATGGAGTTCCCTTTGGTCAGTTTGGGCCGAGTTGTGTCCCCTGCCTGGAGCACCCCAGCCTGCTGATGGGGCACAGGGTACAGACGTGGCTGATGCTGTGCTACCCTTTTACACCCTCCATTCAACAGCTGTAAAGACGAAGGGCTCTCTCCTGAGCCTCTCCAGGATAAACAACCCCCAGCTCCTTCAGCCATTCCTCACAGGATTTGTGTGTCAGACACTTCCCCAGCTCTGCTGCCCTTCTCTGGACACTCTCTACCTCCTCAGTCCTGCAAGTGAGGGGTCCAGAGCTGAGCACAGGATTTGAGGTGTGGCATTGTCAGTGCCAGGTACAGGGCAATGATGCCTTCCCTGGCCCTGCTGGCCACACTGTTCCTGGTGCAGGCCAGGATGCCACTGGACTTCTTGGCCAGCTGGGCACACAATGGCTCATATTCGGCCACTGTCAACAAGCATCCCAGGTCCTTTTCTTCTGGACAGCTTTCCAGCCACTCTGCCTCCAGCCTTTAGCACTGCTTGATGTTCTATTTAATATTTTGTTTCCTAGGAAATAGGATAGAGGTGCAAAGTATCAAACCAGATACAATGTATTCCCAAGCATGGAGATTCAAACCCTCCAAAAGAGACGCTTTATTGAAACAATAGCATTACATGTAACAGCTGGAGATAAAATGTATTCATATATCTTCAAAAAATTATTTTTCACTTACAGTGTTATCCATTTGTTGCCTGACAAATATTTGTTTTTACAATGAGTTGTATTCAATATATTCATTAACCTGGCGTTTCTCCCTTTTTCTTGTCACTTTCACAAAACAGGGGAAGGCTGCTTTTACCTAGTGGTATTACTGATTGAAGTGAAAAAGAAATACTCAAGACGTCTCCTGATTATTTTTTTTTCTTTTTTATATCATTTTTTATGAAAACAGATTAAGAACAGGTCCTTGCAGTGGCGCCTCTTATTCATCATCAATTGCCCTTTTATTACAGAAATAAATTGGATTCCCACTGGACAGTAATGTAACACATTTTAACAAGAGTAACAGAATTTTAGTATTCAATTGAAGTTAGCGGATTAGTTAGAGGTTTTGAGGTTTTTCTGTTAAATGATTTTGCCACTATCTTTATTACACATGATCAGTTTTCTTTCCAGGACCATAGCTTTTGAGGATTTTAGTCTAGTTTGGTTTCTCACATGCTTTTTATTTTTAACGGGACAAGTATATTCTCCCGCTTCTGTATATTCAAAACTATTTACCCTTATTTTGTCTTCTGCTCCATGCACCATGTCATGGAAAAGTAGAGGTCTACAAAAAAATAAAATGAGCCTGAAGCAAGGCAACTTTGGCATGGATACATGGAGTATCAAAATCTTACAGCATGTTACATGTAACTCTTGCTGTTCCTGCTTATACTCTTTTTACAGAGAACATGTTATATTCTACGTATTTCAATTAAGAGTGAATTCTGGAATTAATTTGTGAGTTGTATTTCATTAACAAAAATTTCTGCCAAGAAGCGACACTAACATGTGCTTGTTTTGTATTTTCCCTCTTTGTTCCTTGGTTTGCTCTCTAACGATTATGGATTTACTTGGAACCCTCTCTGTTCTTTCTGTAGAGCAGCTACTGCTCATGTGTTTACAGTTGCATATTTCCATTGTGTCTCTTGGGCCAACTTCTTAGTGGAGAGACTCCTATAAAATTCCAATCTTGATGTAAATTTTCAGGATGTTTTCACTCCTTTCATGATACACAGCTGGAAATGCCAAAAGATATTTGTTAAATGTAAATTTGTGTTATTACGAAGTGCTGACAAGATTTAATAACCCTTTTCTAGACTTCTTAGTTTTGAGATTCTACAAAACTAGCAAAATAGCAAAAAGCCTGCAAGCCTTGAGGGATATCTTATCTCATTCAGAACCCTTTAGAGTATTTGACAAGGGGGGAGGGGGAAGGGACATTTAAGCATTTTATCAGACTAGCCTAAAGAGCTAGAGCTATAGCTACAGTAATAGCTAGAGTTATTGATTCAAAGTCCACCTACTCGCAATAATCCTCAAAAACCCTTCAGTGGGAGAGATACAACAATGTAAAAAAAAGAATTGGTTAACAGAATTGGTTCTTATATACTGCAGGAGCTGTGAATACAGCTCAGGTGTTTAATTCTCCAATGGTTTAGAGATTTTCAGTTCAGTTGCAATTATTTGTCTTGACCATGAATGCAATACAGAAAATCTGTAACTTAGGTGTAACTTTTATCAAAGACTAATAATCAATTTTTTTAAAAAAACTAGATCTAAAACAATCAATCAATTTCCAGTCATAATCCTATTTTACACTGATCTCTTCTAGCCTGCCAACACAATTTTCTAGAAAAAGAATTTCTTTCAATCATTGCAGTAGTCAGGCTGAAACAGCTGGTATTGCACTGGTCTTGCAATGAATGCTTCTTGTTAGTAGTAAATAATCACAAACACAAGAACACAAACACAAGTACTCATAGAAAGCCCTGTGACACCTGCCTGTTGGTTAAAATGCTGATATTTCCCAGTATAAAAAAACCACAGGACTCTCCGCCTGTCCAGTTTGAAGGACTTTCTGCTGCTTCTAAGAACACTTTAGAATGTGTTTCATGTTAATCCCCTCTTCTATCAGATCCTGGCTGGGTTATTGTAGGCTGTCTCCTAGTGTTAGGCATACTCATTTATCCTGAGAACTGCATTTTAAGGAACATAAAAATTCCTGTATCTTGCTTTCATATCATGTTATCTACTATAATCCACACCATAAGCATTTTCTATTAGTAACATGCCTGTTTACTGAGAATGAGGAAGATATGCCCACAGCTTTATACTACAATCACTTTGTGCCTTAAGTAATGCTTCACTTCATTGTAAGACTCTGCTTTTCTTTGAATTATAGCATGAGACTAGCTGTCTGTGTCAAATTCCTTTTGTTATATTCTGTCAAACTGATGGTTAATCCTGATGTTATGTGGTACTTGGCCACATAAGGTGACTGAGGTTTGCAGATGTAGATGCTTATGAAATAATTCTTCTCACAAGACCCTGATAACAAAGCTAGATTTGCAGCTGCAATTACAATGAAGTCAGAATAAACCCCATTCAAAATGCTGTGCATGTGCCTTTCCATGACATTGCCCTTTATGTTCTCTACAAAATGATGTCTGTTCTGTGTCTTCAGTAAATTGAAGGAACAGTAATTCATAAACAAAATTATTTTGCACATCTTTCCACTAGTAAGGCTGAAAATACAGAGAAAGTGTACGGTCAGGACACAGGGTCTCTAGCCTTTCTAATCAGTGCTGATATAAGAGATGCGTTTGTTACTGCTGAGCAGGTTTTACACAGTGCCGGGGCCTTTTCTGCTTTCCATACCCTCACACTGGCAGGGCAGTTGGGAGGCTGGGAGAAGACACAGCCAGGACAGGAGGCCCCAGCTGACCAAGGGGATGTTCCAAACATACAATGCCATGTCAGTATCTGAATGTGGGGGGGAAAGGAGGAAGGGGCAGTTGCTTGGAGTGATGGCATTGATCTTCCCAGGTCACTGTAACGTAGGACTCTGCCCTCCTGGGGATGGCTGAACCTCTGTCTGCCCACAGGAAGCAGAGAATTAACTCCTTGGTTTGCTTTTCTTGCGTGCATGGATTTTGCTTTTCCTATTAATGTGTCTTTCTCTCAACCTGTAAGTTTTCTACTTTTTACCTTTCCAATTTTCTCCCCAGTCTCCCTGGTGGGGAAGTGAGTGAGTGGTTGTATGGTGCGCATTTCTTATGTAAATTAGGTATTCACACCATTTTGTTCACACATGCACAGCCGGCCCTTTGGGACTCTCCTCTAGGAGGTAAGTTGTTGGCAGAGGGGATGGATTGAGCAGGAGTCTCAAGGCAGAAAAATAAGTTGGCTCAGCACAGTGCCATCCCAGCTCTGCAGGACACTCTCTTCTAAGCACAACTGTCCTGTTACAACAGTCAGAATGCTTGAGAAACAACATGGTTATGCCCAGTCCTCCACAGACCCAGGAATTCACTGCTCCAGATCCAGACCAAATCTGTATGCAGCACTACCATTTGAGTTCTCCATTAAGAGGTACGCAAGAAAGCTTATTTAATTTTTACATTGGATCTAAGTTAAAAGGTTTTTATATCTACCAGTGTACTGAGAAAAGTGGAGGCCAGTTGAATTTACTGTAACCAATTTATATTCCACCTGCTAAATAATTTTTTAAAATATGAATTAATTTTAGAACAATTCCTTTGCTGATCCCTGGGGGTATTGGCAAACATCAGTATTTACAGTTCAACAGTTACAGACGACAATGCTTCCAATCACAGAATGGTTTGGTTTGGAAGGGCCTTAAAAGATCTTCTAGTTCAACATCCTACTATGGCGGCACTTTCTACTAGACCAGGTTACTCAGAGCTTCATCCAGCATGACCTCAAACACTTCCAGCGACAAGGTATCCCCAGATTCTCTGGGCAACATGTTCCAGTGTCTCACCACCCTCAACATAAAACATTCCTCCCTTATGTCCAAGCTAAATCTACCCACTTTCAGCATAAAGCCATTGGTCCTTGTCCTTTCTCTACAGACCCCTGAAAAAGCCTGTTCACTGGACTCACTCCAGCAGGTCTTTCTTGTACTGGGGATTCCAGAGCTGTATGGAGTATACCAGGACGGGAGCTCAAGAGATCTCTCTAAATCTGTTGCCCACACTGGTCAGCTGGATGCAGTTGTCTTTCTGGGCTGCAAGCACACGCTCCTGGCTCATATGTAGTTTGTCATCCTCCAGTATCCCCAGCAGTCCTCTCCTCAGGACAGCCCTCTCTGTGTTTTGTCCCCTGGTCTATATTAATGTAGGGGACTGCTCCGACCCAGGCACAGGGCCTCGCACTTGCCATTGTTTAAATTTGAGAGGTTCAAACATTCAATTGCTGCGGTGCCGGATTTCTTCTGCCCGACCGACTCCCAGCACTGACAGCACGGGCAGGCTGCCCCCAGAAAGCTGTCCAGTCCAGGGTGCAGCTGCAGGGTACGGCAGCTCTACGGCACAGGTGGACTGCAGACTGCGCCAAGGGTAGGGACAAGGATCAGGGAGACGCCCTCTGTATGGTTGCCATTGAAGTTTATTCCCGAAGGCTCAGGAACAGTAAAGAGAAACTAAGTATCACACACCAACTTATAAGGGGGAGGAGGTCCCAGGGGAGGCTACAATCTTTGACCAATTGGGAGAAATTGGGGGTGGAACACAAGGCGGGGAATACAATATTTAAACCAATAGGGAGGAGAATAACTTAAACAAACCAATGGGGTTTTGAAGGATACAAAATTGATAGGGAAGTTTCCAGAGAAAGGGGCAGGCTCGGGGAGGGATTGACATTCAATAGGGGGAGGAACAGGGAACAGAGGGACAGGTCTTTGGGGAGATGGACAGCTAGGGCAAAACCAACAACACTAGGGGGAAAGGAACAATCCATCAGTAATAAAATATGCTGTGACAGTACGAAATAGGAAAGATTATAAAACTGACTGCTAGAAATGCATTGCAATCAAAAAACACACTGCCACATTCAATAGCAGTTATTTACTTGAAAACTAAATGCATTCAAGGATTGAAACGGCTTGATTTCTCCTAGGTTCCTTTGTGATGCCTAGCCTCATTGATGGGAAGAATATAATAAGAAGGGGGGAAATGTGCTGCACTGTGTGCCAATAGCAATCCTTTCTTACAGTTGTGCAATAATTTAATTGACTAGAAGATGAAAGAATAAAGTGACATTGCTGGAAAGACAAGTTGAGGCAATCAAAGAATTCTGGAAAGATTCACGAAGTTGGACTAGGATGGGGGAAGCAGCTTTGAACTTTCTTTAAACAGCTTTAAAGAAAGTAGGTTTAGACTTGATAACAAAAAGAAATTGCTGAGTAGTTTGTGGAACTCCTATACGTGGTCTTCAAGGACAGGATGGAGGATGTCTGAGCAGCTGGGTCGGTTGGAAGATGTTCCTGCCCATGGTAGGGGTGTTGAAGCTAACACATCTTTAAATTCCCAAACATTTTTTATGATTCAGTGAATTCAGGAATTCTACAAGAAACAGAGGGAATAGCATCTCTTAGACTCATGTAAGCAGTAATGACCATGCCTAATTACAGCAACAAATATGACTTAGAGAAGTTAATAATAGAATTTTTTCATTTTGAAAATACCCTTAACATCATCACATCTAACCTTTAACCTAACACTACCAAGTCCACCACTAAACCATGCCTCAAGGTGCCACTTCTGCGTAACATTCAAACACCTGCAGGGATGGTGACTCAACAACTGCTCTGGGCAGCCTGTGCTCTGAAAACACTTTCAGTTAATATTTTTTTCCTTATATCCAATGTTTATGTTCCTGGGTACAAATTAAGGCAATTTTGTCTCGTCCTGTCACTTTTTACTTGGAAGAAGAGGCCAACCCCCACCTCACTACAGCCTCCATTCAAAGGGATGTAGAGTGCAATAAGGAAGATATCTCCTGAGCCTCCTTTCTTCCAGGCTAGACAGCCTGGTAGAAAGCTGGATTTGTGCTCAGACCCTTCACCTGCTCTGTTCCCCTCCTCTGGACACGCTCACTGTCCTTCCTGTACCAAGTGAGGGGCCCAAAACTGAGCACGGGATTCAAGGTGTGGCCTTCACAATGTCGAGCACGCTGCCAATCCCTTTCCTGGCCCTGTCATCCACACTACAGGCCAGAGTGCCACTGGCCTTGGCGACCTGGGCACATGCTGGCTCAAAAAGAAGAGATGGTTTCCCTCTGACTTTATTAGTTATACCTGTCTCGTCTCTATGCTGAGGTACCTCTCAATGGTATACAACAAATTTTAAGCTGGAGAGATGAAACTAACTAATTTTAGGCATTCTAAACATTGTTCCTCCCAATTCTGAGGTCAACACAGCTTGTACATATCTGAATTTCCCTTGGGGAAAATCATGAAAAACAGCTGTACAAAATATATTAACAACAAGCAGACAGGTCAGAGAGTTCAGTTATATGAAATGTTTTGCATATAAATAAGAATGAAGATAAGTTTCTCCCCCAGTTTTGAAATAATTTAATTGGTGAGGGGAGGAGATGGAGCAGGGGGAGCTTTATTCTGATAACAGAAGAATTACATCTCTATTTCTGCCAAGGCTGAGAAGTAATAGGGTTAAATTTCAGCAAGGAATATTTAGATTATGCATTTATGTTAAAATTTAACTCAGAACAGTTACACATAGGCAATCTGCTTCTGTGTGTCAAGCAATACCCTTCTTGTCATATGTTTGTCTGCATTTTCCTTAAATAATCTTACACTGAAGAAAAAGGATGTCATTTAACAGTGTACTATAGACTCATTTTCTAAGAAATCAGTCACAATCAGTAATTAGTCTTATTTTCAATTTTATTGTTGTTACTTACAGATGAAATCTCAACAGTAGTTTGTTACCTCACTGAAGAGGATGAGTTTTCTTATTCTTAAGAGAATAAAAGAATTCATCCTCTGAACAAGTGGTTACATTGTAAGTATTTTTTATTCTGAAGTCCAAATGTGAGGGATGCTGGAGCACCAAGGGAAGAATACATAAAAGTCCTTGCTTTTCCATGAAAGGAAAAGAGAGAGAGAAATTGGTGCTTAAATAAAGGAAGGTTTGTGCTACAACCATGATGTAGGATTTGGAATACACCTCCAGTCTTTTGTTCTAACCCTCCTAGGACCTCTACCCTTTTCAGGGTTTTGGATGATCTAACGTTGACGTCTAGTGGTGGGAAGGTAGATTGCAGAGAGCTATCCTGCCCTGCTCACACACACACACATTTTACCAAGGCACAGGAAATGTCATCCTAAAATTTAAACCCAGACATTAAAACTATAAGACTTGTGGAGCTAGGAAAAATAAGGTTAAGAATAACTGCACAGTCAGACGAGAAACTAAATGCCTCGTCTTTAACTCTCATGTTTAAGTCTGAAGTCTTGTTTACAACCTTTTGTTTTACTGTGCTATATAAACACCACAGATTAAGAGACCAGTGTTGGTAAACATTATAACTAGACTGATATTTATATTTGTCTTCAGATCTTAATCCTTATGTTTATTTTGGGATAATAGCAAATATTATTCAAACAAAAGTTAAAGGCTTTTATTGTTTTATGTCAGCAACAACCGGGCTAAGGCCATGTACAAATGGATTCTATTTAGCTGCTTCTGTGGGAACACTTTCATGATTGCTGATTACTACTCTGTGTTTGAGTCTGTGTGATTCATTTATGATAATGCCTTCATCTTGTTTTTTGTGGGTGACCTTGGTCATATTGTTATGTCCTCATTTGTGCCAACTTGTCAAGATATTCTTGGAATACTGGTGTCAACTACAGGAATTATTGAGTGTCCTTTTATTTGAAAATATTGTATTTAGGTAACATGACCTGCCAAATTATTCAGGATACAATTGTGAAAGTAACTGCTGCAGCTTTCCTTCTATGGTCCTTTAAGCTTTCCCATTCAATGAGTGTTGGATGTATGTGTTTCCATTCCTTTTATTTTCCAAAGTTAGCACAGTAATGTGAATGGTGTTTCAAAACATGGTTTTAGAAGATTTACATTACATGAAAAAAGCTTTCCAATTCAAGCAGCCCAATTACTGTTCCTGCTGAACTATTATCTAATTAAGTTTTGGATGGGGGAGAGGGATAGTGCAGAGAAAAGGTGTTTGTAGTAACTGGAGTCCTCCTATTGGAATGTAGTTTAATTCCATTTAAAGCTAACAGTTTGTCTCCTGACTGTAGCTGTTTGGAAGAGAGGGCCCTAGTAGATATGCTAAAGCCCTAAAGTACGTTTACAACTTCCAGTTAGATAAAGTTATCGAAGCAAGCTGGAGACACTGAGAGAAAGAGGACAGGGAACAAAAAAAGCAAATGGTCACAGCAGTAGATGCTTCTGTTCTTCCATCCATGTAATAGACATAATTAGAAGAAAAATTTTGTTCTATGGATTTGAGAGAAAAAAGTCCAAATTATAAAAATAGTCTGAATAACTTTCCTCAACAAACGCTACTGATGCTTTACATCACCAAAAAGATGAGGTATCCTATTACATAGTACAGGCTTATATTCTGCAAGACATGTATCAAAATTCAACCTACACCAGGGGAGCTTCAGGAACAGGGTGCCCAAGGATGTGGTGGGGGGAGTCAGCATCCCTGGAGGTGTACTCAAAAACAACTGGATGTGGCATGTTCTAGTTGGCAATGGATTTGATGGTTGAATTTGATGATCTTGGAGGTCTTTTCTAACCTAAGTGATTCCTTGGATTCTATGCCAAATCCTACTATCAGAAATTAGAAATATTATATTAATTTATTAGCAATAGAGAAAACACATGTTCCCTTCTTAGCCAAAGAGAATCCTATTTACTCCGTGTGTTTTAGAAAACTTAATTTCTTTCATGATCATTGACAAACTACAACAGTGTGCTGAACTATTAATATATGCTGCATAATTTCAGTAGACTTTTGGAAAAAATTTTGTTGACCTGTAATGCTTACCTTTGAAAAAAGCATACTCCACACATTTCAGAAAGTAGTGTTGCAAACAGCTTTTATTCCACTAACAGATGAATGAAAAAAACCTAACAGGGGACTATGTCTTTATAGTAATTTGATATTTAAATACAAAATTAGCCCGTTTTGATACTGCCCACATTTTTCTTCCTTAACCCATAGCTTTTAACTGTTCAAAACCAAAAATTGTGCTTTGAACTATGATTTAAACAAGAAGTCAAAGCTGTCAGAGACTTAATTTTGGAGCTCTATCAGGATCAGTATCCAGACAAGAAGACAATCTTTCCTGCTTGTGCCTCAGACAGAAAATACTCATTTTGTCTTTGCTGTTGTCAAGTCCACTAAACCTGAGGGAGTTTGTTCTGTTTTAAAGAAAAGTATAGTTGCAGCCACAAAGTGTGGCTTGCTCATAATACAGGCTGTGTTCATTTTAAAAAGGGCGTCTTTTGAAATACTATTTAGGGAAGTGGAAGAGGGATTTATATTTACTGAAGAAATATGCATTAAAATAGTTTTAAAGAATTAGATTTCACAGGTTGTACATTTAAAATATTGTGTTCATATTTCCCATCTCATTTTTGCCTGTGAGTTATTTTTTGACAGCTATATAATCAGGTGTATTTAGAAGGATGTACATAGCTACATTGCTGTCCAGTTGGTATTTTCTTCAGATTTTTTAAAATTTAGTATTTACAATCATAGCTTATAAAATTTGAAACAGTATTGCCTTAAAAATAACAAGTTAGAGTTTTTTAGGGTGCTAGATATTTTTATATTCTTGTTCTAAGCAATGTAATTGAAAGACTAGGGTAAGCCTATTATGTTTTACAGAAGTAGCTCTCTGTACTCTTGATAGGCCAAGTCCTTGGATGTTCTAATAGCAATTACAAACTACTAATTACTGGTGACTCTTGCATATCACTACATTTTTGTTCAAATGCTTTACAACACTTTTCTTGCAGAGCAAGGCACTTAAATGTTCCCAGCATTCACTGCCATGAGAGCTGAAAGATTATCCACAGGTACTTGTAATTAACTAGGCCTTAAATTCCTCCAAGTCACTCATATAACCTGGTTTTGCACGTTGCATTCCCCTTGCTATTAAGCTTCATGGGTAGTTTTCCATGGTTTAGAGAGCTGTAATGGCCATTCTTTAGAAGATTTCCAGCCATTTTCCTACCTCCCATATTTTCTGCCCAAGTACAAACCCCTCCACTAAAAACGGCAACACCTCTAATAGCACATTCAGTTCTCCTTCACTGTGGCAACAATTCTCAGATAAAATAATAAAGGACATGAGGGCAATTTTGAAGGCTGTTCTTACCATGCAAAACTTGCAGAAGTTACTGGCATTTATCAGGTCACCAGCAACACTGGTGAGTACAGCATGTTAGTAGAAGAGCCTTATAATAGCAGTAATTAACCTCAAAAGATGTGCCAAGTTTCTCCTATAATTAAATACATCAAAATGCCATTTTTCTAAGGGAAAGTAATACAGCAATAGCTTTTACTTTTGGCATAAAATAACAGTTTCTGTGTGGCACATAAAAATAAAAAAATTCTACTGAATTTTCAGTTTGAGTAGCTAGTGCACTTGTGTATGCCGCCAGGGGATAGCTCTCACAGCTCAGTCCTGGGAAAAGCACAGCCTGACCTTTCCCTGCTCATAAAAGATGTTTGCAGTTTGACATATTAAACAACACAGTTCCTTTTTTTTCCTGAAATACAGAAAAAGTAGTGTTTCCAGAAGAAAACAGTCTGTAATGTTTGACTAATCTACTTTTTCTTTAGTGTCGAAAAATCAGGAGAAGCCCCTTCTTAACGATGCTTTTATGTTTTTAAGGAAGTGAAGGACACTGACCTGTAACACTGTGTCCATACTAGTGAATGGCAGTTCTCTATGCTGTGGGAATAGTGAAGAGCCTCTGAGGATGAGGTTGAACAGTGAAGAGCACCTGAGGATGAGGCTCTTCACTCTGTGTCCTGAGGCACAGGACACAGAGCCACTTGCTGAAGGAGAGGCAGCCAAAGGGGGGTGGTGGAAAGCACACCATGCAACAGCCCATCTGTGTATCATCCATGTTACATCCATATCATCCAACATGTCATCTGAACCCTCCTTTAGAAGTACTGAAAGAAGTACTTAAACCTACTGTCATAAATTAACCATTGTTGCTCAGAGAATAATTCAAAAGCAAGTCTTGTCATAAGATCTATAGACAATGGAGTTTTACCTTAAAAATTCCAGTCACATGAAAAGACATCAATGTAATACTTTTCTAGGGCAGCAGATTTATTAGATGAAGGCATATAAAATGCCCAAATGCCTTGACTGCTTGATCTAATTTTGAGCCCCCTGGGACTTCCAGAAAAATACGTTTAAACTCTTAGAGGTTTCCTCTGAGAGTCAAGATTTGCTGTGTATGTGAGTAGGACGTTTGCACCATGAATGTGGGAGCCTGGCTTTGCTGGAGTATGAGTTTTGCACATGTTGAGACTGTTACCATTGCAGGACTCATCAGCACAAGTTTGCTTTGTTGTCACACTTCACAACCAACAATCAAAAGCATACATGAAAGTGCTTACCAAGACAAACCTCTGCACATAGTTCTCAATCTGCTTGTTTCAACTAGAAGTGAACATGCACAAACATAAGAAAAACATTCGGAGACAGCCGGCAAAAAGAGAATTTCATTTTCTCCCCTTTTTGCATATTATATCATCATGCCTGTTCTGGCAGCCCTATGTTTCAGCCTTTGCTGTACCATGACAAGTTAAAACAAAAAATTACATAAGACATTCTTTTACTTATTGTTGGAGCAGACTTAAAATAAACCTACTCTTCCCTTGAGGTATAACAAGAATATTTAGAGTTCTTGTTCCAGATTTGCTGTGAAGACAATCAAACCCAAATTACAACATCTTGGGTGCATGATCAGTGAACTTTAGATTCTTGCAGCCACAAAAACAAAAATTGTGACCAAGATCATCGTTGCACAGATTAGATAAAGCTTCATCTCTTAGGTGATGCATAGATGTACTTGCATATACTGGGCAGAAAATTCCCAAGTCTGCCAATAAGAGTAATTACGTAAAACGCTAAAGATAAAAAGTAGCTAATGGCATACATACACAATCTTTATAATGAGAAAAAAAAATTGAAAACAGGATTTCACAAGAATTGAGTTATTCTAAGTGCAAGTACAGGCTCAGTGGAGAATGCATTGAGAGCACCCCTGAACAAGTCTTGGGGGTGCTGTTGAATGAGAAGACGGAAGAAGACCCAGCCAACTGCACTTGCAGGCCAGAAATCCAAATGTATCCTGGGCTGCATCCAAAGCAGTGTGGCCAGCAGGGTGAGGAGAGGATTCTGCCCCTCTATTCCAGTTTCATAGAGCGCACCTGGAGTGCTGTGCCAGCTCTGTGGCTTTCAATAGAAGACACAGACCTGTTGGAGATGGTCCAGAGGAAGGCCAGGAAGATGGTCTGAGGGCTAGAGCAGCTCTTTTATGAAGGCAGAGTTCAGGAGATTAAGTCTCAGAGGGGAAGATTCTGCGAAGATGATGTAGCAGCCTCATGAACCTAAAGGGGGCCTACAAGAAAGCTCAGGAAGAACTATTGACAAGAGCATGTAGTGATAGGACAAGAGGGAACAGCTTCAGACTAAGAGAGGAGTAGGTTTAGATTAAGATATCAGGAGGAAATTCTTTCCTGTGAGGATGGTGAATCACTGCAATAGGTTGCCCAGGAAGTTGTGCTTGCCTCATCCCTGAAGCTGTTCAAGGCCAGGTTAGATGGGGCTCTGAGCAACCTGGTCTAGCTGAAAGTGGCTCTGCCCAGAGCAGGGGGACTGGAACTAGGTCATCTGTAATGTCTCTTTCAACTCAAATCATTCCATGATTCTACTGTCTGGCAACATCATTATGTCTTTTTCAATACAGCAACACAGAGAAAAAAACCCAACAAAATCAAGAGCCAAAACCACCCCACATCTCAAAAAAAATTTAAAAAGGAACTGATATGTGTTAATCCAGTTACTAAAAACTTGTCTTAAAAAAATAAACCAAAGGTAAATTCTAAAATTCATAATTCTCTTTTCCTAGGGTGGCTGCAAAAGAAGTTTGACCATGTGTCCTCAGAGACAGGATTTGACTTGACCTATGAAATTCTGAGTAATGAATGGTATTATCTTTTAATTAAAGCAGAACATAAAGAAAACAAGTAATAATCACATTTCAGTCAAATAGAATTCAGTTTCACTTTATTCAAGATTAAGAAGGTGGGGGTAGAGTGGGGGTGGAAACCAAGACAGCCATGCTATGAAAGCCATGCAGCTGAACAAAAAGGAAGCGCAACAATCAGACTTACAAATGTTTCATGAATTTCTTAGAGGTAATTGTAACCCTTAGCAAACTGAGAACCCAAACGACATTTCTCAAATGTTTTAAGTTTACATAACAGTCATGTAGAAGAGAGCAGTTCTTCAGCATTTCAGTAAAGGTCAAGATACACTTTTAAACACCACAGTGGGCAGAACCAAATGCCTACATTTTAATGTTTATCAAGATCCCCTTTTCTAGTTGCATATACACTTTCAGTAAAACTTAACATACCTATTCAGCCTTCTTGTTGAAAAAAATATGCATATTGCAATAAGGAATGAGGCACAGCAGAGTAGACATCTCATACAACCTGCAGTAATCCAGAAAATTACACGATGGCACAAGTCTAAATACTTCTCCCTTCAGTCTGGGGTGATACATAGTTAAAGGAGAAAACTGATGTTTGCCAAGAAATGGCAAAATTCTTTCATGACTGTATGGAGAAAGGTTTATTAAAAAAACAAAGTCAAAAGACAAAAATTATGGACTAGAAAAGGGACCTATAGAAAATCATATTTTCATTACAAGTGGAAACTAAGGGATATGGAAGAGAAGTCCCACACTGACTTGTGGACATTTCAGATCCTGTCTTAAGGCTTTTAGTTAGAAGAAGATCAAAACATTTTATAGTCTATAAGAAAAATGCCATTCTGGGGGAATTGTTATGTTTTCCAAAACATCAGCTGTTTAATCACAAATATGCACATTTAAAATAAATTCTTCAACATTAAGAGTTAAATTGCTTTAGCATTACCAAAGAGCCAGCTGAGATTTGAGAACCAGAGTTTGTTGGCAAAATAAATGTAAGAAATAATTAAAATAGAGGCTCTGTGGAGAGAAGATATTTTGAATCAGGTAAATGGAAAAGCTACACACAAATGGGAATGTACAAAGTACACAAACAATGCATTTCAAGTGAAATTTGCAGCAGGTAGTCTGTAAATTCTGGGAATGCAGAGGAGACCACACACTTTGTCAAGAACATTATGAGGCTATTGAATGAACTATCATGCCTAAGACAGAAATGACAGATGAAAAACAAGAGACATAAAGAATGGTACTCAGTGCACCTAAAACCACTACTTATCTAAGGCAAGGTATGGAAGTTTGGCGTGATATAACCTGAGTTAATACTCTTGGTATGTACTTGGTGTACAAAATGATTGGAGTAACACCACCATTGTAATAGCTTTGAATCCCCTTATAGTATTTTGATTCCATTTACAATTTATAGGGAAAATTTCAAGATTACCTGTATTTTGTAACCTGCTAAATGGTTACTCAACCCCAATGGCAAGACTCATGGTAAATTAAACATCTGCAAATACAAGTTACATGGTAGTTGGTTTAGATTTATAATAATGGAACAATTTGGATACTTCAAGCATCACCAGCAATGTTAGAATTTTATCCTGTAGCTATAAATATTCCAAAGTATTGTTTGGAAATAACATTTTGGCAGTAGGTGCTTTCTATATGTACAAGATATTTTGAAGACTTTGATATGGGAATTTATGGAAACCTTCATGTAACACTGTGTTGTTTCATGTACTTTTTGTATCACCTGCAGTAAACAGCCACTCATCAATACTACGACTACTACATCTAAGAAATAAACAGAATTGCAGACATTCAAGCTGCAATAAAATAAAATGCTGCTGTCTGGGTATCAAACAAAGAAGTTTCATTGGGTAAGAAAAGTTAATAAAAGTAAGTGTGACATATTAATTATTTAATATAAATTTGACTCCACTAGTCTTTTGCTTAGCACACAATTGCTAATTGTGTGTAATTCAAGGCATTTATATTTGGTATGCAACAGTGCACTTATAACCCCATAAACTCCTTCTTGAGTTGCAAGACTGTTACTAACTTACTATCTAATAGTAGGCTTTTATTAATATTTTTAGTGCAGAGTTAATTCTCCCCAATACGCATTTCTGTAAACTGTTAAATTTTAATAATTGATAGAGGTGCTGCAACATTTCCTTGAGTAGGATATAAAAAAAAGTTTACACCAGAAGCCATACTGTACTGTATAAATTAATTGTGATCTGGTCCTTTCATTTATTGCCCTAGTATTGTCAATTAAGCAGCCACTTGTGACTTCAATTCAAATTCTCTGACCAGTATCCTCCTTCTTATATTCTGAGTTTCAACATTAGTGATTAGGTTAACATTTCCTTTGACAGAGAAATTTGTATTTCAACACAGCCTCAAGTCACATTAAAACCAAAACATAAAGTAACTACTGATTATCACAATCAAATCAAAACTGCAAGACTTGCTCCAAATACTATCATAAGAATTATTCCAGAGTTCAGTTTCAGTATCAAAGGTTAAGACAAACTCACTTTACACTGCTTATATAAAAAATGAAATCTGAAATTCTTACATTAAAAAACCAAGCAAACCAAGACAAAACTTGGCAGATTTTTTATCATTACATAATTTTTAATCTAACATCATCTACCTTTCTGATATGGACTGTTCTGATCATAATAAATAATTGGATAAATCTTCCCTCCTTCCTGTTTTTGCTTCTGTTGATGATATTCAAACAGTTCTATTTGTGAAAGAGGAATTAAAAGGTAGCTGTCAGTGTTCTTCATCTTGGTGCTTCTCCATTCATTACAATTTTGGCTGATTCTCTCGTACTTCTTCTAGTTTGGAAAGGATCCACTGTGTAAAGAAAAAATCAAAATCATTCTGTGGTACAAAACAGACAAAGCAGCTGAAAATTGGACTGGTTTTTGTCATTGTCTTTACTACCTGCTCTTTTCCTAACCAAGTTTTAACACAGTGTTAAAAATCCTTCTGTAGAGTATAAACCCCTGTCTTTCTAACATGAGAATGGAGCCATTTAAGGACCAATATTCAACATTTGATACCATGTCACTTTAAACTTGTTTCCTGGTCTGAACTTCAAAGAGTAAGATTTGAAAAAGAAAAAAAAAGAAGACAACATTTAACGCCCATCCTGGCTCTGTTTTTGTCTACAGCTCTAGACAAATCACAGATGACAACAGAGAAGCAAGGATCACCACAGACCAAAGACAATAACAGGTTGCAGCAGTGTGATAGGTTACTTAGGAAAAAAGCTTTCTTTAACTGTATCTTGTTTATTTTAAGGAATGTGGATATAAAAGGGAAATTAGTTTCCCAAGAGTATTGAAAAAAAAAAAAGGAGGTTTGGGGGAAAGGGCAGTGAGATGGAAGTCTAGAGTAGGACATGAAGTTACATTGGTTATATATTATAAAAGGTGTGCATACCACTTTGAAGAAAGATGATTGGATTACTTTAGATCAGAACCTCTTACTGTATCAGGTTCTATCTCCTCATATGAACATTTGTCTTGGTTTTGTTGTTTTATTTACCTCTCTAGGTAAATAAACACCCCAATATCTTTGTGAAAGGTGTATTCATTTTTTTTACATATCCTTCCCTTACTTAATACTTGTGGTATATGTAATATTGTTGTGGTGTGTTGCAATATCCTGTTTTACCTTCTCCCTTCCCCCTCGCCCCTCGCTGAGTGTGCCCTGTCAATCAGGCTAACATACCAGCAAGGCGTCGTGTGATAGGTGACCCTAGTACCTGGAGACCCTGCCCCTTCACCTGGTTGGTGACTCACCTGTCCCCTCCCCTTCCCCTGTCCTGAGCTTAAAATGTGAATGAGACCATGCGGCCCTATTCTGTTACCAGCAGTGGCCCAGTGCAGACGTATCTGTACTCATGGAATAAACATCTGGCTACCTTCTAGCAGAATCCATTCCCTTTCTCTCCACCATCGCCAGAAGCTCTCTCCTGAGGAGAACGGAGTCCTGTCTTGTGCCCCGCTGCACTCTGCCGCCAGCCAAGGTATCTCTGGGGTTAAACACCACAGTGCTGCCTCTGGCCAAGCAGCGAAGGTCAGAACTGGCCTAGGCACCATCTAACTGGTTATATTGGGATACCTATTCCAATATATTGGCGTCCCTGTGGGTGGGCAAGCGACCCTGAGCCCAAAAACGGACTCGCAGTTCCTCAGAAAAGCTTCTGCCAGCCGTGCATCCAGCTGAAAGGAGCCTGGCTTCAAGACTCCCAGCTAGAGACTTTGGGAATACTCCCAGAAAAAGTTTCGTGGACTGTTCGGCGCCTTTGGAAAGCCCTGCTTCATTGTGGTGAACAGATTTTCCAGAGGAAGAAAAGGGTAGCTTCTCTTACACCCAGAGAGAGGTCCTTTTCCGGTGGAGACCTGCCTGCCTGTACCCAGCCTACAGCTTCCATTTCACGTGAGTATCTCTGCTTTCGGTAGAGCAGAAGCTCAAAAACAGACTCTGCCGCGAGTTCTGTTCCTTTTTTGCCTTTGCATTTTGGCTGCGCAGCCCCACAGACGAGAATTCATAGCGTTCTAGTTTAGCTTTCCTGCTGCGTGTTTCACTGTTTTTTAGAATTCGCGCCGGAGCGGGATCGCTCTCTGCCCTTCCCCCCCCGGCTCAGCAGCGTGTTCAGACACGTGTTAGGAGATTTTCTTTCTCTTTGCGGGGGGGGGGGGGGGGGGGGGCGTCCCGGTTTCGGCTGCCACGTGGAGTGGCTGCTCCCTCTGCTCCGCGGGGGGGCTGCATTCCACCGCGGGGGAGGCTTTGTTTCTGCCTCGGCTCGGCAGGGCGTGCCCTGCTGCTGCTGCTGCCCGGGAATTTTAAAAGCATTATATACAGCTGCATTGTGAAGCTTTTGTCTGCTCGTTATCGCTTTCTATCTGTGGTTTTTTTTAGAAATTGGTAGCTGATTTTAGCTTTGTTTTTGGTCAGGCGGGATTAAGTACTCTGCTTTTTTACATCTATCATGGGTTCCAAACTTAGCATTGTACAAAGGGGAGTGTATTATGATATTGTTAGCATTCTAATCAAGAGTAATGTGAAATTCTCTAAAGGAAAATTGAAACAGTTTATAAGATGGCTTTTTCTGCAGTTCCCAAACATTTCCCCTGAAGAAATCCACAATATTCAATTCTGGGATAAAGTTGGGAATGAATTGATAACCTTAGGACAATCTGGCAAATTACCCTCAGCTAAATTTGTGTTCTGGAGTTTGCAAATTCGAACAGCATTGCTCAAACAAAAGGAAATGGAGAAAAAGCCAAATGTAAAGCCATGTGCCTCTGCTCTCCCTGTTCCTCCCTCTCCCTCTAAAACCCCTAAACCTCTTTCCCCAAAAAAATCCCGAGCACGTGTTAGCTTTTCGGAGAGCAGTGATGTCCAAAATGGCCCCCAGTCCCTAGGGGGTGCACAAGATGGTGGGTGCCACGTGGCATCTTCCCAAACCTGGTCTTCTTCTTCCCAAAATCCTCTTAAGCATCCCAAAATTCCTGCCCCATCCCCCTCTCCTCCTGTTCCTCGTGACACCTTCCCCCCTCCCCCCGCCTTTCCTGCAGTACCCTCAGCTCCGCCCCTCTACTCCTGCCAGGGGGCGGCTGCTGACGTGATGTCACCAGGTGACCCCGCCCTCTGTTCCCACGGTATCCCCGCCCCCTGCCAGCCCCTTGACCCCGCCCCTTGTTCCCACGGTTTCCCCGCCCCTTGCCGGCTCCCTTTCCCCGCCCCCTCCCCGGGTTCCCACGGTGGGGACACACCCACTGCCTGTCCCCAAACCTGTAGCTGTGATCCCAATGCTTCTGATTCAAGGGATACAGAGCAGGGGACAGCAGACCCAATGCATAGTCCCATGTTGTCACTGGCTCCTGTTACGTTTCAGCCTGCAGCTCAAGCAGGAGCAGCCCCAACTGCTAATTGGAGTTCTTTTGGACGACAATTGATTAAAGAGATCTGTAAATCTCATAAAGAATATGGTCCACACAGTCCATATTTCCGTGGCCTTTTAAATTCTGAATTAAGTAGGACTATTGTAGTTCCACATGATTTAAAACAACTGTTTTCATGTCTCATGACATCCACGGAATTCAAATTATGGGAATCAGCATTGAAACAACTGCTAAAAGATGCTCTCCCAAGCTTACAGGCTGATCCAAACACAGCAAAAGACAACAATGGTAACCTTATTACTATTGACCACCTCTGTGGTGAGGGTCAATGGTCTTCTCCCTCAGTCCAAGCTGCTGCAATTCCTGCAGAAACACTTGAGAAAGTAAAGGAAGCAGCTGAAAAGGCATTCTTTTCCCTCCAACCTGAGGGGCCTTTTGAGCCCTATAGTAAAATCAAACAACTACCATCAGAGCCTTTTGTGAAATCTGTAGAAAGGCTAACTAGAGCCATTGAAATACAAGTTAAAAAGGAAAATGCAAGGGAAGCAATTTTAGAAGAAATAGCGTTTACAAATGCAAATGAACAGTGTCGAGCAGCAATCCTGAGCCTTCCTATGGAACCTTCCCCTACATTAAAAGATATGCTTCTAGTCTGTAACAGGAAAGTGCCTCTGATGACTGTAGCTGAAGACACCAGACCAAGGCTGCTGCCAAGACCACCTCAGCGCGTTGCTGTTGCCAGCCCTGCACCTTCTCTTTCAGCTCAGCAGTACCCTGGGCAGCAGCGGAGACCAGCAATAGTTGAGCCCACTAAATCATGCCTGCTTTGTAATAAGCTAGGGCACTGGAGTAACCAGTGCCCCCTGAAAAGGGAATTTGATGAATTTAAAAATAGCAGGGGAGGAGAACTGCAAGCCCTCCCTGGGGTCAACAACAAAAAAACGAAGAATAAAGCGCCAGCCTGCCAGGCGTGCAGACATAAAAGGAGCAGGCCAAGAGAATAAGGGTAGCAAAATAAATCAAGCGCGCAATAATATTAACATTTGTGTAAGTGAAGCAGGTGCTTCAAAGACCAAGTCTGCTAGTCCACTGTTGAAAGTGAAACAAAATAACCTTTGTTATGATTTAAGTGATTCTGTATTAACCGCATCTTCTGTCAATGAGCCTTACAGGTTGCAGCTGACAGAGTCACTCCACCTGAAGGACACTGACTGGCATATTGTCTCTGTAAATCCTGAACAGAAAGGTACTTGGAACCAAATTCGTTGTAAGTACATCATCACTGGGGACAAAAACACACCACAAGAGATCGAAATTGCTCCAGGAATAACAACATCAGATCCCAAGCAATTTGTTCTCAGCCTGCACTGTTTCCACCCACCCCTGTTTCTTCCCAAGGGACAAATTGTTGCTCAAGCTATCCCTGTGCCATCTTTACCTGAAAATGTCGATAAACAAGGGCCCACAGTCGCCCGAGTCCAAGTTATTGGGACAGATAAACCCAAATTGTGGTGCAATGTCAGTGGGGGTGGGGAGTCTAAACGCATTGAGATGCTTGTAGACACAGGTGCAGACTGCACAGTGATTCCAGTACAAGACTGGCCAGCTCACTGGCCTTTACAAAATGTTGCTGGTCACCTTCGAGGTGTAGGAGGTCTGCAATTGGCAAAACAATCCAAAAGCATTATTCAATTCGAGGGTCCAAACGGACAATTAGCAAATATCCGTCCATTTGTGTTAGATTATTCAGAACCTTTGTTAGGGAGAGATTTAATGGCCCAGTGGGGTGTCACAATTAATATTCCAGACTCTCCACAGCATTTTTGTGCAGCAGTCATTAAACAACAGCGCCCCACTCAAAAACTTAAGTGGAAAACAGACGAACCAGTTGATGTGAAACAGTGGCCACTCAGTAAACAAAAAATAAAAGTGCTTGAAGAACTAGTACAAGAGCAACTAAGAAAGGGCCACATTGTGGAGACCATGTCCCCATGGAACTCTCCAGTGTTTGTCATCCAAAAAGCTGACAAAAAGAGGTGGCGACTTCTCTGTGACCTCCGACAAATTAATAATGTAATTGAAGATATGGGTTCTCCCAGCCTGGTATGCCATCCCCAACAATGCTTCCTCAAGATTGGAAATTAGCTGTTATTGATATTAAAGATTGTTTTTTCCAAATCCCATTGCACCCTGACGATGCACCGCGTTTGGCATTCTCAGTCCTTTCTATCAATTCAGAAGCTCCTATGAAAAGGTACCATTGGACTGTTCTTCCTCAGGGCCTGAAAGTATCTCCAGCTATCTGCCAGTGGTATGTCTCTTCCCTGCTTTCCCCAGTGCGTGCAGCTGCAGAGAAGGCCATCATCTATCATTACATAGATGATATCCTTGTGTGTGCCCCCAATGATGATTTACTAACACATGCGCTTGACCTAACGATCGATGCATTGATTGTTGCAGGGTTCGAGCTCCAGGAACAGAAAATTCAAAAGATGCCACCTTGGAAGTATTTGGGCTTAGAAATTGGAAATAGGACCATTGTTCCTCAAAAACTAGAAATCAATCCAAGGATCAAGACCCTTGCGGATGTCCACAAGTTGTGTGGGTCTTTGAACTGGGTAAGACCATGGCTTGGTCTGACTAATGAAGACCTTGCCCTCTTTTCAATTTATTGAAAGGGGGAGAGGACCCAGGGCTCCTAGGTCTATTACCCCAGAGGCACGGAAAGCTCTAGAAAAGGTTCAGATTGCAATGTCCACAAGACAGGCCCACCGATGCCGGCCTGACCTGCCATTCAAATTTATCATCCTAGGTAAGTTGCCACACCTCCATGGAATTATTTTCCAGTGGGAGGAAAAACAAACACCTAAGGCAAAGGACACACCAAAAAAGGTCCGGGACCAGAGGGACTCTCTCTTGATCATAGAATGGGTTTTCCTCAGTCACAAAAGGTCCAAGAGGCTGACAAAGCCTCAAGAGCTGATAGCAGAACTGATCCGGAAAGCAAGGACCCGGATCAGGGAGTTAGCAGGATGTGATTTTAAGTGCATTCACATTCCAGTTGAGTTAAAATCAGGTCAAAATACTATGAAAATACTGGAACAATTGTTTCAAGAAAATGAAGTGTTGCAGTTTGCTCTGGATTCCTACTCAGGACAATTTTCGGTAGCACGGCCCGCTTGCAAATTGTTTGAACAAGATGTTCAATTTACTTTAAAATTAAGAACTGCTCTAAGTAGGAGACCTTTAAAAAGGGCTCTGACTGTCTTTACAGATGCGTCCGGGAGGTCCCACAAGTCTGTTATGACTTGGAAAGATCCTCAAACCCAGCAGTGGGAGACGGACATTGCTGAGGTGGAAGGTTCACCTCAGGTTGCTGAATTGGCTGCAGTTGTTAGGGCTTTTGAAAGGTTCTCAGAACCATTTAATCTGATTACAGACTCTGCATACGTGGCAGGAGTAGTATCCAGAGCAGATCAAGCAATACTGCAAGATGTATCTAACATTGCACTTTTTGAATTGCTTTCCAAACTGGTAAAGTTAGTCACTCACCGAGAGCAACCCTTTTATGTGATGCATGTCAGGTCACACACTGACTTGCCAGGGTTTGTTGCTGAAGGCAACAGAAGGGCAGATGCTCTTGCTGCGCCTGCAGTGATGGCCACTCTCCCAAATGTTTTTGAACAGGCAAAAATCAGCCACCAGCTTTTCCACCAAAATGCACCTGGCCTGGTTCGCCAGTTTAACATCACTCGAGAACAGGCCAAAGCGATTGTGGCCACGTGCCCAAATTGCCAACAACATGCACTCCCTACAGTGAGTACGGGAGCAAACCCAAGGGGAGTGAACAGTTGTGAACTGTGGCAAACAGATGTAACACACATACAGGCTTTTAGACGGCAGAAATATGTTCATGTTAGTGTAGATACCTTTTCTGGAGTGGTCTATGCTTCTGCCCACACAGGAGAATCATCTATTGATGCTATTAAGCACCTCTTACAGGCTTTTTCTTTCATGGGCATCCCCAAGGAGCTGAAAACTGATAATGGGCCTGCTTATAAATCCAAGGAATTCGGGAGCTTCCTGCAACAATGGGGAGTAGAGCACAAAACTGGCATCCCCTACTCCCTACAGGTCAAGCCATTGTAGAAAGAACTCACCGTGATATTAAAAGGGTCCTGGACCAGCAACAACAGGTTCTGAAGGTAGAACCTCCCCACATCCGGTTATCCAGGGCACTATTCACAATCAATTTTCTGAATTGTTCTTTTGACAGCCTGAACCCACCCATCCTACGCCACTTTGGGGGGAACAGTCACAGGTTGATGAAAGAAAAACCTCCAGTTTTAGTAAAGGACCCTGAGACTTGGAAAATGGTGGGACCTTACAAATTGGTTACTTGGGGACGTGGATACGCCTGTGTGTCCACCCCCTCTGGTTTAAGGTGGGTTCCTTCCAAATGGGTAAAGCCCTATGTTCCCAAAGTCTCAGAGAAATCTGCAGAAGCACCCCAGGTTGCTCACGCTGCCTGGAGAAGAAAACGCCGCGCACGTTCTCTGGAGGAAATTCCATTTAAGCCTCCTATCTGGAATAGTTTGTAATATATGTTTGTCTCAAGTTTTTGTACCAGTTTAGATCCCACTGTTCGTGTGTAGCCTCGAGACGTCATGAGACCGAGCCTGCTTCTCGTCCTACTCGTGATCATCCCACCTGCAATCTCCTACATAGTACCGCAGCCCAAACCACATATGGACTACCTCGATAAAGGTTCTCAGACATCAACAGAGAAACTGACAACGAGCTGAATGGACTTTTCAATGGCTGGGGACTCTTGGGCTGGTTGGGATCTATTCTGAAAACTGTAATTTTAGTGCTGTTTATTTTAGTTGTAGTTATTGTAGTTTTTAGCATTGTTTTTGGAGTAATCAGACGCATGGTTCTCAAGTTAATCTCAAGCTCATCTCCCCCTCCTGAGGTCTACCATTTGGAAGCCCTCAGTGCTCCAGTGGATGACCTAGAAGCCTCAGTAGAATCATTCTGCACCATAAACACAGTCCTCTTCTTTTTAAACAAAACTAGGGGGAGATGTTGTGGTGTGTTGCAATATCCTGTTTTACCTTCTCCCTTCCCCCTCGCCCCTCGCTGAGTGTGCCCTGTCAATCAGGCTAACATACCAGCAAGGCGTCGTGTGATAGGTGACCCTAGTACCTGGAGACCCTGCCCCTTCACCTGGTTGGTGACTCACCTGTCCCCTCCCCTTCCCCTGTCCTGAGCTTAAAATGTGAATGAGACCATGCGGCCCTATTCTGTTACCAGCAGTGGCCCAGTGCAGACGTATCTGTACTCATGGAATAAACATCTGGCTACCTTCTAGCAGAATCCATTCCCTTTCTCTCCACCATCGCCAGAAGCTCTCTCCTGAGGAGAACGGAGTCCTGTCTTGTGCCCCGCTGCACTCTGCCGCCAGCCAAGGTATCTCTGGGGTTAAACACCACAGTGCTGCCTCTGGCCAAGCAGCGAAGGTCAGAACTGGCCTAGGCACCATCTAACTGGTTATATTGGGATATTTATTCCAATATAATATGATGTACTAATTTCACTTTTGGAATAGTTCCTGATTTAGCTGGGGCGTAGATGGGATTCCTCTCCCAGAGAGACTAATGGATCTCAGCACTGCCCACCCCTGTTCCACACAGCCAAAAAGAAAAAACTCAAACCTCAACACTTTCAAAGATTAGAGGCAAGTGAAATTCAGCACAGGGCCCTTACCTTTCTGAGGTAAGAGTTAACTGCTACCATTTACCTGTAACTAGAAACTACCCTCAGAAAGAGAAAAGCTGATGAGAACCTAAACTGATGAGAAGATGCAAAAGCAACTTAAACTAATAAGAGAATGCAACCACATCCCTCTGAAATACACTCAAGACTCATGCATTTTTTTGGTGAAAATTAGTAGCTACACTAGTTAAATACAAGGCGGAACTTTGACAAGTAGCTACCTTCTGGTAGCAGATCTGAACTGCTCCTACTGTCTGTTGCAGTCAAAACTAATGATGTCAAAATGAAGATGTTATACCAAAAATGTGTATAACAATAGCTGCAATATCATATACCACATAAACTACTGGTAATTTTATTAAGGATTTTCTTAATTCTTCAAAAAAACCTGTATTTTAACGAACAGAGCAGTAACACCCCATCCCTGCCCACCACCTAGGAGTAATTTACAAATAATTTTGGTCTATTAAAATGTACTATTCTAATTCATATTCTAGATTGTTTAGTTTTTGTTAGCATAACTGTTTACTCAATCTTTTTTCAGACTGCTGTAATTCAGAAGATTTATGTAGAGAAAAGTCTGGTGTTGGAATTGACTATTTTTTAAATTCAGTACTGAGTAGATTATTGCTATTTCCATGTCTAACGGATATGTGGAAATACTGAATTTCAACTATATGTAGTTATACATAACTATACACAGTTTCAGGTTAAGAGTATTTCTGTTACACTTTTTACCACTATATCTTTAATTGCATTTTGACTTTACCTTAGCATCCTCTGGACTTCTAAAATTAATAATTTTTCCAAATTCTTTGGCATGGAAGACAGACTTAACTCGTTCCTAAAAAAAAACCCACAAAACCAAAACATTAATTCAAAATTGAAGTTAGCTACTTCAGGCTTTAAGACCACGATGCTATTTACTATCAAGGCAGCTATAATGGTTCAAACAGCCAAGTGTACCAAGAAAGGTCATCTGAGTATGTTGGCATCACATGCACATACCCTGAGAGAGACCATTTTCTGCATGAAAGCTCAGTAGGGTGAACACTCCAGCAGTAACAGGCTCTGCTTTTTACCATGGAGTCCCTGGATAAGGCCCTATAAACGTGTGTAGGAATGGAAGGCAGATCATGTACATGTGGTAACAAAATCCATTACTCCCCAAGGTTTTAATTTGCAATTCTCCTTCAAGTCATTACTTGAGTGGACATTCCACCAATACTGACTTGCAAGTAGTGGAGATAGGTAGTAAAAACAACGACTTAAGCTTCAGAAAGAAAAACGTATGGAGTTATTTCCAAAATACAGTTTTCAATCATCGATTTCAATACAGAGCATACTGCAGACATGTTAATGGATTCTGAAATGACTGCTGTGTAGGGGTAAAGATGGATATGTTATTCAGCATTGTCTGAAATGGCAGAAACGCTAAGAATTATTTCATCCTGGAAAAGTTCACTTGCAGTCAGAAATCCAGTTTGGAGGATTCCAAACCAATATGGCTCTGCCTTTCATGCTCTCTGCAATAGAAACAAATAATCTGAGTGAAAAACTGAATGACGTTTTGCACCATCAAGACTGTCCTGATAACCAATATGTGTAATTACACATGTGCAGTTTATAAAAAACAGAAACAAAATACTGGCAGACAAACTTACTGAATGAAGTTCAGTTAACTAAGTTCAGTTAACAGATCAGTAGGAATTTAAGACTTTTTGTTAAGAAAAGTGCCTCTGTAAATAGCCATTAGTGGTCACCTTTCTCCTTATGTCCTTTGTCAGCTTACCAGGGAAAAGAATTTTAAGGATTTTTTTTAAGGAAAAATTGCAACTAAGAGCAACATTCTTCAATTTGTACAGAGAGGGAAAATATACATGTCATTATGGTCAGTTTGAAGACAATAAACCTTATTATATGCCCCAGAGAGCATAATAAAAATATTCTGCAATGTTCTGAGCCTTGTGTTGAATCAGCATTTTTCAGACTATGAATACACCATCAACTGGGGCATACAAACAAAAAATTCCTACAGCTCAAGGAAAAATCTCATCTGCAAAGACCAAGTTACTATGCTGCTTGAAACAGTCAGAGACTAGTTATCTGAGGAGTTCGCTCATGGCAATTTCAACTCCTTTCTCTGAGTACATCTCAAATACAAAGGAGATCAAGAACTCAGAGGAGAGTGAGCAGAAATTCAAAGTTCAATTTCATAAACAGTAACAAAAAAAGACAACAAAACACAGTAAGAGTAATGTACCTTGGCTTCAATGCGCAATCTTCGACCATCAACGATGAATGGTTCTTTGGTAAATTCATCATAAGTGTATTGCCATTCACATGTCAGCTGTCCAAATGCCCCCTTTGTCACAAATAACACACCACTAGGTACCAGAAAATAAAAGTAGTTTTAAAAATCAATGTAAAAAACCTTAGAGGTTGTCATATTACCCTTTCTCTAGTGAATTAATTTGTCATTGCAAAATAGGTTTCATCTCATGATCTCTAACTATACAGCACACTTTCCAAAAGAGTGAATTTTGAAACTCCCTCTTACATTTAAAATACTCATATCAAAATACTCAGTGTTTCATAGCAAAACTGTGACACTACTTCAAGCTGTATTTGAGAAGGATGCCCCATACTCCACTGCTAGATATTGACTGTTCCTATATTATCCTTTATTTCCTTCAATACACCTTTGTAAGTGAATCCCACAGTTCAGGTAATTTTAGCCTAACCCAGTTTATAACAAATCCTTCTCAGCTAAAGCATCTTAAAATCAGTACTTCTTTCCCTTCTTAAATAGGAGAGAAATAACCCTGAACACTCTCCTACTACAAACAATGACATTGTTGAAGATTATTACCATTATAACCAGAACACTAGGCATGCCTTCCCCATTATTTTGTCTACATATATGGTGACAGTGCAGTTACTGATCAGCAATCATCAAGGCATGCACATTTTAATGATTGTTTTAAGTACATATTATTCAGAGTCAAAACTGTTTACCTTTTTGTTACCATTAACAGATCTGTACTGTTGACCATAGCATGTGCAATATATCTGAGTTTTGCAAATCTTCCATTTTCAATTTTCTAAAAGAGATAGAAGTTTTATAGCTTTGAATATGCTAATCATGTACTAATTTTATGCATAAACATTATTTATGCTCCAAAAATATAAACTGCAACAAAGCACAAAGCATAGACTTTTAAATAAAAGGCTTCTTTCATTAAGTCAAAATATAACTAACATCTGTAATAGCTAATGTTCATAACTACTTTGTTGCAGTTAATACACCTATGTAAATAAAAATCAATCCTAACCAAAACTGACAAGGAATAATATAACTTCTCTAAAAGTGTCAGGACTCTGTCTTCTACATACTTTTTATATACACTGAACTTGTGCTAACTAATACATTTCTGAGACAGTAAACAAAATAAAGATTTCTTTCCTACTTTATCGCATTGCCTCCAAAACACTGACTAATTAACTCTGAGGATAAATCTATACCTAGCTGTATATAAGCACCATTAATTACCATGTAGACAGTGGGACTAATAATAATGCACTTGAGGTAGTACTTAGCATTCCTCTACATTCTTTTGTATACTCATTAACTAAACCATTTCCTACAATTAATGTGAATGCTGTAGCAGAATACTTTTAATGAGCAATATATTTAAAATATTGATGACAGCAGATAAGTATTTTTTTAAAAACAGAAGCCCTGTACCTCTCACATGACTTGGCAATCATTGGATTTCTGACTTCCTGAGCAGCAAGCAATTAAACTAGTGGTCAAATTAATATTGCTGCATCTTAGCTGGGAATAGCAACATAATTGCTTGCATGCTTCCCAGCTGTTACAACTTGGAAGCAACACCAGATTAGAACAAACTAATATGATTCAATAAAGTCTTAACTACAAATATAAAGCTTCAGACACATATGCAAAAGTTTTAAAAATATCTAGATTAGTTCTTAAAACAGTTAAGAAAGCAAAGCCCTTTAATACGTGTTCCCCAACACAGTAAAATGATGAAGACATTTAATTAGTGTAAAAAACTTCAAATTTTACTGTGTGGATAATTCCACTTGCACAGACTTTTTAAGAATTACCTCTTCCACAAAGATACTGATTCTTTCGTGACTAAAAAGCATGAATATTTGAGTAGCAGGTTACCCTAAGGAAAGTTTTTGAAAAAGCTCTCAGAAATTTCCAGTTATTCCTCTTCTCCCATCTCTTTCAGGCTACAAAATCACAGCTATTGGTCACACGCTTACTTATAGAAGTCACTGCTTGCATTTATGCTTCAAGAGCTAGTGTCAGCAGCAGGACAAATTCCACAAGAAGAATGGCATAAAAAATGAGGAACTAAGGGCTTGGAAAATAAGCTTTTTTTTTTTTTTTTAATTTTTGGAAACATCTTATTCAAGTTTTATCAAGGTGTTGCTCTGCCTCTGAAATGAATCTCTCCCTGCCTCTTGTATCAGAAGCTTGGACATAAATAAATAACTGAAAAAACCTCTGTGAAAGGTAGCCCCTACTACGTTCCAGCACATAACACGCTGGACGGTTAGAAGACAAAGGAGGCTGTATGGACCATGAATAGGATATATGATCCACAGTTCAGGCTACTGGTCTAGGTCTGTACACTGATGGCCTTTCATTAGTGGCCTAAAAAGAATGTCAGGGAAATGGAAGAGAGGACTGACAAGAACTTAAAGAAACATGTGGGAAGAGCAAGGGTGGTTCAGAATATGTATAAAATACACTTCACTTAACTGCAAGACACTCTGACAATGACACATATTACTCTTACTGACCAAACATATAAATATCACACAGAATAACCAGTATTTCTGTATTCAAAGTGTACATAAAAGCATTTAGCAATTTAGCCTTATTAGGATGAAGAAGATTTCCCATGTTGGAGAAAGTAACCTTATGCTTTGCACAGCATAGAAGTAAGGCTCTCAATCAAAATATTAATCGCCTTTACGTGGGACTTAGGAAAGGAGAGTTACCTCTTTATATTTTCTGATTAGATTGCTAGCTAATTTTCAACTAGTCATGTCCCCCGATGTAATTTTCTCAGCTTACAGGTAACAGATTGGGAATTGTGAAAATTATTACGCAAGTACAGTACTTAATTATTGCACAGGCGACAACCTTAAACAAAAGTTATTTAAACATATACCAAATTCTTCAAAAAGTGTTTCATTCTATAAGATTTCCAAACATGCGACTTGTGGAGAACAAAAACATCGTTGCCATGTGGCACACACTGAGATAACTAGTTCTCATTGTTAGCTATGAGTCAAAAATCATAAACTCTGTTTATAGTTTTGTAGACAACAGGAGTTAATTGCAAAATAAAACACAAGGAAATGCTGCACAGACTATTTATAAAGGGAACAAAGACTTGCTAATGCTAAGCAGTAATGACTTTTAAATTTTCTGCCTTTGTATTTTTCTACCTTTTATTTCCAATCTTCATCCTTTTTAGCATTAGACTTTTACCTATTCATTGGGAATACATCATAGAGGGAGACTGCTGACAATTCTTGCAACAAGCTCACTACTGCACTCTGCTACCAAAGTGCCTTATACCACTCAAACATAAAACTATATATAATTGATCACTCAATACAGATGCATAAATAGCTCTTAAAACTTTTATGGTATGTAGCTATTGTTTGGAGAAAGACAGCAACTTGGACCACTGTTTGGTGATGGAAAACTATGAAAAGTAACATTAACCAAGCATTCTTTGTTCAATGTTACTTTCAACAGTGAAAGAAAACACATACAAATCTTTAAAATGCAATGCCTGTATCTCAAATTAAAAACATTTTAATCACCTGATTAAGTTTGTGCAAATCTATTTAAAAAATGTCACTCCAGAAGCTGTAAAGCATGAAGTAACACAATAAGAAATCCCCTCCTTTGCAATTCTTACCTGCAGTACAATTATTCAAATGTAATAATCTGCAATAATCTAACAGTAAAAGTGATCAGTTACGCATATATATGCAAATATGCTCAATGTCTTAAAAGTGGTATCTCTGCACCTGGAGAGATTCCTAATCACACCACACCTTCTTAATGTAATGAGAAGCAAGCCAAGAAGCCTTTGATAAAGTTAGAAATTATCCAGAGCAAAATTAAGTATTGGAGACAAAAATTAAAATCTGTGAATCCCCTGGTAATAGTTCTAAAAAATACTAGTAGTATGTGTAATGCTTAAGTCAGAATGTTTGACAACCTTCTTGAACTCACTCAGATGAAATAGTATATAAAAAAATACTGAAAAGGCTGTTACTGCTTAGAAAGTGGTTGGAAATCTATTCTCTTTTGATGTTCAAATTAACTTTCATCTGGACTACCAGCATATTTCCCAATGAACTGGTTACTGTCCAAATGTGTGAATTCTGAAGGCAATCCACGGAGTTGCTAGAAACTCCAACCATGAATGTCTCTTTCAGCGCAAATTACAAGGTAACTTTTTCAAAAGCTGTAGAATTGCTAATTTCAGCAGGCTAACCTGGTATCATTACCTATCCAGTCTTCCTCAAAGAAACATTTAAAAGTTCTAACCAGTTCCTAAGTGACTTTGTAGATGTAGCTTGAATGAGTGTGAAAAAAGGGAAAAAACTGTTAAATAAAAAGTAACATGTAAAATATTCATTTTTCACCATGCAAAATTCCTTCATCATTTAGGAATAATAACCACCAATAATCCTTTATTACCTACTTCCTCTTTCAATTATCCTAATGTGCAATGTCATTATACAAAACACAAAGCAATGTGCAATGTCCATGATGTGTTAGTATCTGTATTCACATTCCATTTAGCCATGCTGAACAGTAACTCCGAAATCCACCTGGTTTTATTAAATCGGTGGGAATCTGTGGTCATAGTTAACGTTTAAATCTAAGGCCACAGCAAGAAAATAAAAATTAGGACAGCAGCTTCTTTTCAGAATGCAAAACTTCTATTTCACAGCAGAAGTACAAATTGCCTATGATGACTGGCAGAATTATCTTAATAAATTTTTGATCTGAATACACAGGAGAATTTGTTTGAGTAGCTGAAATGGAGAAACCATACTGATCTACACTTTCATCATAATGGCCACATCTAGATGTTCTGTTTCCTGCCAATACAACCAAAACTCTTGGATTCATACCGTTTGAAGTATGATTCATCAGCAGGGAAATTAAAGAATATTGTCTTTACACTTCACTCACAATCGAGTAAAATAAAATTGAGTAATGCAGGCTTCCATATTCCTCTGGAACAATCAGTGTCAACTGGTTTCAGACAGCTTCCCATAACTGTCTTCTATCTGGGATTGGGCAATGGCTATGAAATAGTACCCAAACATTGCATATTTAAGTGGTAAGGATCCTGCTTTTCCTTTAACCTAGACAGACAAAGTTTTCCAAAGCAGGACAGATCATGACATCTATGAGTCAATAAAGGAACCAGCAAGTAAGAGTCTGGACAATGTCAATTAAAAATGAAGTTATTTTGAACTTCATAAAGAATGTAATTTTGCAAAGTGAAACCTCAGTTTTAGGGTACCTCAGGACATGGATGTTTATGTTTTGATTTGAAATCAAGCCCAAGAACAGTGAGGGAAAGACAGCAAGAATTAGCATGACATACTTTTCTGACTCCTCAGATGTTCTTCCTGGCGGTGAATGCTAAAGAACAAGGGGCTGCTCAAATCATTTCAACATCCTACCTGATACAAAGCTCAAGACCAAAAAGAATCACTAAACCAAAAGCTGAACACCTCCAATACAAGAGGATATGGTAATGAAGCACAGCTTTGAAGGACTGTCTTCTCTGAAGCAACATAATTGTGCAACGTTATACAACACAGTATAAGCATCATCACAAACTCACTAGTTATAAAAGAAAATTTAAAATAGTAAGAATAAAAATATTTTGCATGTTTTGAAGTTGGGTAGACATTGACACAGAGAACCACTGACTGCACAGTGCAACTGCTAATGACTCAGCTTCAAAAGCACAAAACCATTCTTTCAGCTTAATTTCCTGGCAGGCCAAAACCTCACACACCTGTTGTTTCTGGAAATAACTAATAACAATTTATGCATAAACAGTCTATTAAATGATCCCCAAAACAGTCTAAAGTGGGCACTGACCTATGTCTACAGAATATCTTGAGAAAACCAGACCAGTAGAGAGGTCTGAACAAAAGGGATATACTGGATGACATTAAAGGTAAAGAGCACAGCCAGTTATTCACCTCCACAAGGAAGTTATACAAGTCACTGTAAGAGTAAAACTCAACTCTTGGGAAAAGCTGCATTGTCAATTTGTAAACAGCACAAAATTCAGCAATCTGAGATAAAAGGAGGACACTTGGACTTGGAATTTTCAGGGACACACTGAAATGTGTGGACTTCAAATTCAGTTCAGCAGTTAAAAGGAATGGGATGGTGGAATTATGCAGCCAAAAGTTCAACTGATAAAATTAAAGACAAAAAAAAATTGAAAATGTGGTTGCTCTTTTTTGCTATGATATTTTAAATCTCCTCTAAATGTTTCAGTGTTTTCGTTTTAGTTCTGGGGATTCTTCCATCCTGAAAGAACATCAGTTTCTGCTATAATTTTTCACAGCTTTTTGTCCCATGACCTAAAGAGAGTATTAATATCCCAGACGGTAAAATTTCTTGTTATCCCAAATCCCCATATCCACAGATCCGATTTATTTCTTTTTTAATGTACGTTCAGAGAAGCCTAGACTCAAGGGAGAAACAAGTAAAATACTTGCACAAAATTACTATATTTTCTATTAACACAAAAACTTCAAAAATAGAAAAATAAAACTATACCACAGAGACAAAATATTCTAGGGTATATAATCATATTTGCCAGCTCCAACTGGAGTTGTTAGTTTTGCTGGGCTTTTTTGTTTTTTACTTAGCATTCTACAACCTTTTAATCTAGCATGTAAAGAACAAATTCTTATCATTTATACTGCACTGTAACTTGAATTAGTAATATCTGACCCAGATATACTACCATTCATGTACTAATTTTACCTCCATGTTCTGCATAAACTTGTAGGATTTTAAGTGAAAAAAAATTAAAACCTAGGTCAATTTTGAGGCAAAAATTATGACATTTCTAATGTATTTTCTAGTAAGATTGGCCATTACAAAAGAAAAATAATTTTATAGAATAAAAAACAAAATCGCAGTAAAGCAGCACTAAGGAAAAAGATAACGTTAAGTAACATTATTCCAAATTTTCAAAACCTAATAAAGTTAATTAAATGTCACAGTAACCTTTCCATTATGTTACACCTAACAATTTTCTCAACTTTTTGACATCATGTGTCTTTTTTCAGAACTGAAGAGCAAAATTATTTCCTTCTTCAAAGAAATACAGCAGATCCATTTGTACCTGAAATATTCAAAATCCTTCCCACAATGTTTCAGGCAGTAACACACTGCAGTAGAGCCTTTCATTTGTTTCTGCAAGGCATCCTTTTGAGGTGACAGCATTACAAAACAAATAGGAACACATGACCTGTAGCAATCATAAGCATCAGCAATTTCAGCTAAAACCATGTCCCAAACTTAGTTTGTCCCCCTTTTTCTCTGTGACATTAAGGGCAAAGGGTAACTGCCCAAGAGATCACCCTATATAGCAGTTTTTGAATGCACAGTACCAGAATAAGCAATCTTAACAATTTTAATGGTTCTTCCCCCAGAATTTTGATAAATGGAAGCCAACAGACAATGAGAGACATAACATTACCACATTGAATATGCAAACATTTCAGAAGCTCTTCCTGTTTCAGAGCAATGCCAACTGCCCAGATAGTGGCAGAAGAATTAATTTGCATTATAATACAGGTTCAGAATTATCTATTACAAGATATCTTTAAAGTGCAACACAAAAATCTGAATTTAGTAACAAACCACAAAAAAAAGAACAAGAAAACTGTGCATTTCCATGAATACAGAATAAGTACCTTTTAAAGAAACCAGAAACTTGTAAAGGTATTTGGTAGAATTTATAATACCAAATTGTAGTTGATCAGTGTTCACACTTTCCCCTCACCCCCCAATGCCTAGGTAAATAAAAAATTAAACACTTTTGCATATTATGTATGCTTTATTACACAATGTCTTGCAGAATTTCTGGTATGTTTTTCACATCTGTCTGTGGTTTCTACACGGAGTTTAGTTCTGGGCCAGATTTTTTACTTTTTTTTGTTGTATGAAAATAAAAATATTGACTTATGAAACAAATAATTTGTAGTCAAAATAAAAACCAAAATAAACTGTTATTTCACATGTTTAAGGATACCAAAAGTTACACAATTTAAGTATTAAAAATTATGGTAAAACAAATGATAAATGAGAAACGAAAAGTTTATGATAATATTTCTTGAAAAATGTATATATTTTATATGTTAAATAACTTTATAAGCTGTTTAGTGGTCTTACACTATCTAGTTCCAGGAAACATGAGAAATAATGTTGGAACAGAACAGATGAATCCATTTTAGATATACTTTAGACATGTTTATTGTTAAGAAGAAAAGCAACAAAATACTTTTGAAGGAGTAATTGAATAAAACAGTCAAACAGCATTTTAACACCAATAAGGACTGTACAAACCAGTAAAGTTTTACCAAACACATTTAAAGCAATAGTAAATAAACCCTGTTAAACACTTATATAAATGCAAAAAACATTAAACACAGCTGATAAAAATACATCTGGAAATAAACTCTAAGTCATGGTATCACTTATTTTTTTCATATTATTCAATACTATTTTACCTAATGCCTGGGTTTATCTGTAAGACTATCTTTATTATATTATTTGCTTGTTTGCCTAGCAGTCATCATCACACATTTTATTATCCCCACATTTTTTCACAGTTTAAAAAGCAAGAATTTAGTATCACAAAACCCCGATTTCTCAGCGGGAATTATAGCAGCAACATTTAAAACTCAAAGGTCAAAAGAATATGACAAAGGCCATGTGTATTTGTTACAATTCACATTATCCTAACTGTCATCATCATCACTACTACTGTGAGCCATAGTCCACTCTTTGTAGGCCTGCCTTTTCTGAAAGCATGGTAAGAGAAGAAGAAAGCAGAAGTATTAGTGTAAAAGTACTAGTATGCCTGGCAAGTTTGTTAATTAAAGCAAAATAAAACCACAGAAAACAGAAATTCAGATGTGACAGCCTAAGTTTAGGGCACAGTATGAGCACACAAAATATCCTATTTCCTTTGATAAGCATATACAATCTCTAAATCACCAAAAGAAGTTTTATTTCAACCTAATCCTGCAATATGTTGAAAAGCTACAATACAGTGGCCACAGTGTGACCAGTCACCAGACCTGTATGCAAAGAAGCAATTGAAAAGGGGAGAGAAATCTTTTTATCCATAAGAAAATATTATTCTATTCAAACTCTTTGAAATAGTGGACATGCAATACACTGAGTCTCATGCAAAACAAAGTAACAGCTCTAGAACCACAAACACTAAGAACCAAAACCATTACTATACTTAAGGGTTAAATTAAGACCAAATACCCTATAGCAGAATTTAATGACTGGGGAAAAAATGCAAATCTCTACTTTCTTATTTGACTACCTATAGGAAAACCTGTCTACTGTGCTTGGAGCTCTGAAAATATTTCTTCAAGAGCAATTATGCCTTAGAATCATCAATAGCAAAAAATAATAAGAAGCTACCAATCCTTCAGTTTTCAAATGGTGGCTCCCATCACAAAATATCAAAGGCATTACACAAGGCCACGCCTTAATGTATTTTAAGTTCTATAATGGAAGGTACTGTACTCGGCCATACAATACAGAAAAATTGAAATTAGAAGTTACCTGGCAGATTTTTGTAAAGGTTTCTCAGAAAAAAAACCAAAATATAAAAACGTACAAATTTAAGAAGTAAAAGCAATGTAAATTCAGCTCACTAGAGCTGACTGTTTGCTAACATTTGTTTTAGCAATATACTTTAAAACAGACAAGGAGATGTTTGAAAATTTATTTTCTTAACAAGAAGAGGATAAGGATTAGTAACAAATTTATGTTATCCATCAATAGTCGCATCTAACTACCAGAGGGCAGAGGGTAGTTAAGGCTTAATGACACCAATTATAAATTGGAGAGCACAGGTTAAAGCCATCTCATTTACAAGAAAGGCACAAGTATAGTATTTGTTATCAAAGCACTTTCACAGTTGGCTTAACTACATGACCAGTGAATGGAACAATGAACAAAGCTAAGGTATCCCCAACAGAACAATCCTGTTATACCAGAAAATGAA
Source organism: Zonotrichia leucophrys gambelii (assembly GCF_028769735.1). Classification (NCBI taxonomy): domain Eukaryota; kingdom Metazoa; phylum Chordata; class Aves; order Passeriformes; family Passerellidae; genus Zonotrichia; species Zonotrichia leucophrys. The sequence continues at coordinate 46,303,630 of NC_088200.1, read as the reverse complement.
TGACAAACTAATGAAATGCAGGAGAAACCAAAACAAGAGTGGAACTCAACATGGAACAAACAGCTGTAGCAATAATCAAAATTTGTCATAAAATGCTCTCCAAAGGCTACTACCTTCTCATTTACTTCTCCAGAAAGGTTATTCTGGTACAATATTTCTGTAGCACTGTGAATCCTTTCATGCGTACTTTTAAAATTCTGTTTAAATTTATGCAATCACTAATTGCTACTTTATTTGTTATGGTTTAACATTTCTAGAAAAAAGTTTTATTTCTAACAAAAAAGAAAAAACAGAAACTCAGTAAGCTGTGTGTGTCACAACTGAAATTACTTTCCTTTCTGAGGGGAATTTTTGAGTCAAATTCGCTTAAATGGCAGATGAATCATTAAAAACTAACGGCTGTTCTGCATATACTTCCTACAAACAATATTCAATTTCAGAACTGTTTATGTTCTTTCAAAGACTTCAGTATGACATAAATACAACTATTTCCAGTGTCTTAAAAGAGTCTTTAAAATGCTGTTTTACACAAAACTGAGACTTAAAAGTCACTGTTTAAGCTACATAATATAAAATTACTCAAAAAACTATGTGTATTTATCAACAATTTTCACAAAAGATAAAATTTTCATTTGCACATATAGACCTTTTTCTTTGTTCAGAATGCTCTGTGCATAAACTTTTATAGATATACTGATCCACGTTATGGTGTCTCCCTCAAAAATTGTACCACAGCAGCCAAATCCCCAGTGTGGTTACGTGCATAAGAAATGAAATTCTTGGCTACTGAGTTACTAGGTAAGAAGTGAATGGGAATTTAGGAAGAGAGAAATTCTAAAGTATTTATTTCTATATAAGATGAGTTTAAATTTATGTCAAAAATTTATCTTTCATTTTCTTCACCTGTAACATTTGACTTCCAGTTCCATCTCTTAATCTGTAAGGTCTAATAACTCCATCTTCATTAAAAAAGCGAGGTGGTCGCAGGCTTATCACATCTTCTGATGAATCTGCAACCCTGACAAAGCAGAAAATTTAAGATACATATCAATATCTCTACTCAACTGTACTATTTAGCTAAGGAATGAAAATATTTTGTATACAAATTAAATTCAAGTACTCATGTAACAACTATTGTTGTCTATGCACTTTGGCATAATTACAGACATTACAGAAATCTATTTTCAAGAATAACAATTATCAAATTAGATGGCACAGAGCAGCACATATCTGTAAATACCTAATTAGTGTCTAACTACTGCACTTCTAAACTTCAAAAGTAAAGACCACTGTACCACATGGAATAGAACTGTACCCTATTTCTCTGATATGCTTCTTGAATTTCTCTGCCAAAAAACTTGAACAGGAAAAAAAAGACTGGCATTCTTATGGTAACAGAAGTGATCCAACTCACTAAGAACAGGGCCACTGAACAATTTTATTTAAAGATACCAAGTGCCTCTTCAAAAGTGTCTCCTCCTTTATTGCACATAACAGTGTCAAATAATCTTCATCAATTAATTTATTAACGTGAGACTGTCACAATATTTAAATGTAGTCTGTCACAATATTTAAATGTAGTCTTAATATACTTCTGACACCGGCATCATCTAGTGATCTTGGAACTAATTTCATAAAGGAGTAATAATATATAAAGTAACTTTGAACATATCTGAGAAGTCCTTTTTTTCCTGCTTATTTGGGGTAAAAGTTAAAAATCATCAGCTGAAGGAAGTCTGATTGCTGAGACTAGTTTTTTTCAGTAATGCTAGAAATAGATGAGATTGGTGTCTGTGGTTTTTTAATTATATCAAGTGTGTATTTTGTAAAGAGCCACCTATTTATTATGTAAATAACATAGAAGTGATATGAAGACACAAGGTACTACTAGTATGACTATTGTCTCTTTCATGCCATATGATATTCTGTACACGTATTTTACTTACTTTTTAATACCCTGAAATGTGCTGCTTGCCATATCTATGATTCCACCAGTGGGCCTGGCTACTGCTCCAACTAAGCCTTTTCCAACACCTTTGAAAAAACCGGCTGCTCCTTCTTCCTGAGCTCCTAAAAGCATTAAAAGTAAATCATTATAAACCACAGAGTTTCTCTTAAAATCTTAACAAGTTTTATTACCATTTCATTTCAAATCTTATTTGATACACAACTACACAGTCTCCACACAAAGTTCATGTAAACAACATTTAAACTGTAAGTCAGTAGAAATATAAAATCTTGACAAAAAGTTTTATAACTCTGATTTACAACAGCTCATCAAAAATCAAGAATTCACTGTTGTGTGAACAGTTAATGCATCAAGACCAGACTTACCTCTTATTGGTTTTGTAACTATTCCTGTTATGCCACTGACAAAACCCTACCAGGATAAACAAAACAGACATTACAAATATGATTCCATATAATATTTTTCATTTTTAACATTTTTCTTCTTCCTTCATTGCTGAATAACCTAAAAGTACATGTGTTGGGAGTATTCTAGAATTCACTATAAGCCAAGAGAATTAGAGGCACCTGCTTCACAGTTTCTACCTTCTTTTCTATCCTATTGCATTTTTCTATAAAACTATCATTTAACTGTAGCTATACACTTGCAAAACTAAAATTAAAATTAAGAAACTAACAAGAAACTAACTCAAAAAAATTGAAAACCAACAACTCTCTGGGCAACATAACAAGTGCCTGGTACTCCTGCCTGCATAAAACTAATTAATTTTTGTTTTCCTCCTTACAGAAACCAGTCCTTTTCCACCTCGAGTGATACCCTCTCTCAGACCAGTGGGTTGTTTGTTCATGGCTTCTCTCCTTTTTTGCTGGTAATCTTCATCCATAGTTATTGCAGCTACTCCTTTTGCCATAGCACCTGTGATTCTTGAGGCAGCTCCTGCTAATCCACCTATTGGAATATAAACCAAATTAAAACTAATTCAATTTACAAATACTCATCTCTATTGTTTACTGTTAGGGGAACTACCATCACAGCACTGAAACTTACCAACAGCTCCCCCCACCAGCGCTTTAAATCCTAGTGCCATTCCCTCTATAAATTCCTCAGGACCCTGGATGGCTCCCTATGAGAAAAAAGGACACACTCATAATTAGCTTTGAATAGTATGCCTTATATATTTTTAAATCGTACATTTTTATTGGGAATTATATGTAACAAAGAGGAAAACTGGATGACACTGAGTGATAGAGTGTGAAAGCACCCACAAAAGCCCCTGTGAAAGACAGACCATTTTAGAATAATAATGAATTCCATGAAGTTTCCTTATTTTAAGGAGAAGCAAAATATTTATTTTAAGGTGTGAACCGTAAGAAATAGCCTTTTGGTAGTTAAGTTGACACCTCTGTCCTTTTTACTCTCACTTGAGTTTTCCAGGCATTTTCACTTGAAATTTTCAATTCTACATCTAAATTTAAAACCAAAAAAGTGTTAATATAGCTTTTCAATACAATGTCTATCTATCTACTTGTAAAAGGACAGCAGAGAATTTTACCTGATATGGTTCATAGAAAAAAGCTTCTACCCCTTCAGACAAGCCTCTTATGAATCCAAATGGATTACCCAACACATCAAGGCCAAGAATAAGAATATACATCTGTTTAATAGCCTAAAATGAAAATAGGTATTAGAGAAAATATTTCCTAAATTATACTTAAGCAAAGGCAAACAGTGTAGTATCTCAGATTAAAACAGGGAAAGAAACATGAGTTCAATATAAAAACCTCAAAATTGTCCAGAAACATAGAAGTAGTTGCAATAAAAAGATGAGAAAATCAGTGAATAAACCATATTATGTCAGCCAAGAAACGACATTACTTAAAAGCATTGCAGTAGCCCCTCATTATTAATAATGGATGGAGAGGACTAATTCTTTTATGCAAAAGTATTTTTGTTGGATTCTCTCCACTGGATGACAGGACTTTCAACAGTACACAAAAAAAGGTACTATGATTTGAATGGTACTAATGTCTAAGAAATTACATTTGCATTTAATGCCAATCATGTTCTATCAGAGCCCTATCGTGTTTGCTTCCCCTGTCTATTCCAGTAAGCTGTTTTGTTATCCATGCCACCTAGCAAGGCAATAAAACCCTGTTAATGAGTAATTGGCTGGTATGCATTTATTTAACCTTTGTACATAAAAGGATGAAAGTAAATTTTATTTTGTTTAATAGAATGAAAGTGCACAGTAGCAGTTTCAAAATAAAAAATTATTGGAATGTTGACATTCTCTTATTCTTACCTGTTTTGAATAATGCCTTATAACTGATGATTGAAGCTGCTGCGTAGTACAGAAGTCATACCTGAGCTCAAAGAATGCCAACCTAAAAAAAGAGACAAGAGAAAAAGTAAATCCTTACTGCACAGAACAAAATAAAGCTCAACATATGTAATATTGGTACAATCTTTGTGAGTGATTTTTACATTCATATTTTTAACCTACTTAAAGACAATATCTTGTACATCTGTAAGGGTGGCCCCTATACTCTTCAGCAGGAGATTCAAGGACTGAAATGGTATCAATTCATTCTTTCTTTCTTCTTTGTTACTATCTTCTCCACCCTCGCTGAGTGAAAAGCTCAGGTGTAACTGAAGGATAAAAATGAGATTGGGAAATAACAGGGTTAGTTGTTAGCTGTATGATATTTCTATCTTTATAATCTTTTAGATTATTTAAAAATTTAGTTAGCACATTTCTAGTCTGGCCGAAACCACTCTGACTTTGTAACAGAGTACACAAATATATAATGTAGGCCAAAAAAAGCCCACTCACATATAAAGTCGAAGTGAAGAATTTAAACTACCTTTCAGAAAACAAGAACTTGAAACTGCTTACTTCTGATTTCAGAGATGGTCTCTGGATTCTTTCAAATATAATTTAGATTATTAACTCATTTTTAAAACATTTCATTTGTTTAAGTTATACCCAAAATCAAAGCAGACAGAAAATGACAACACAGCATAGAGTCCAAGCAAGAATGTAAAATAAAACCTTGAGAACAAATAATTACTAACACAAGTTTTGCAGGTACCAAATAATTACTGGAATATGCATACAGGAAAAATCCTACCTGTGCACACCTGAAATAACTAAAGCATTTGTTTCAAAGAAATCAGAAAAGAACCACATTCAGGAAAACTGCTCAAATGGCTTTCAGGCACAAAATGGTAGAAATCTATTCAGTCATTTTCAAAATCAGATTAAAGGAAGTTATTCCTGTTTCTGACTCTCTGAAGACAATATCATGCAACATTCATTATGTTACAACAGAGCTTAACTGTAGCTCATTTCAGTGATACACAGTTTACCTTACAGAATGGTTGTCACTCAATCCATCATCACTAAAGACTTAGGCTCTAGTAAAAATTCAAGCCCATTTATCCCATCCCATTTCCTCCCTGCATTTTTTCTTGTCAAATATAATTTCTAACATCTCACAAGATACTGTGAAGAGGTGCAACTCAAATCATTCTTTGATCTACTTCCCATGGATAGATGGGAGACTCTCTTAACAACTGTAACAGAGCCTATAAGGTCCTATCACAGTTGTAATAATGTTAGCTGCACACTGATCTCCCATCCTTGCTGTACATGTTTTTTAGAAATTACATCATTTTCCAATCCATACTATCCTGTGTGTACACAAATGAGCATTTTGCAAGGAACTCATAAGTAATAAAATGAAAAAAAATTACTCATAAAGTAAGCCATAAGAATGCAATAGTAAGTTAGTGGTTACAATGAAAATACTTTCTTGGCCATTTTTTTTTAATCAGCACGTTTCGATCTTTATTTCAACTACTACTATCCTGCCTACTATCCTGGACAAGACAAAAAATTCTCAGAGAGCAAACTCAGTCTATAACATGAAAAAGGAATACCTTAATTGGAGAGATGTGGAAGTATTCGTACAAGCTGATTTGTGATGTATCCATTGACGACACGCTCATTAGCTCTTCTTGAAGAGATTCAACATCCTTTTCGAAAAGTTGTAGCTGTAAATGCATTTGAAAAAGATATTTCTTCAAAATTTGGAGTATATAAAACTACTAGCCATTTTTCACTGATGACAATACATTGACTAATGCTACTTATACTCTCATGTCTCATAGTCCCTGTACTACAACATTCAAAGCCTTCTTTCCATAGCATACATGATGAGCATGAAGGAAGGAGTCTACTATCTGACTCAGGTAACAGTAAATTCAAGCCTCGTAGCTCCATATTATTATATCAACCATTGATATGGACACAGAATTTTTTTTTTTTTTTTAATACAAGTTGAATTGTCACAGATTTAAAATCTATTTATCTTCAAACAACAAAAGGTTTCTACCTCTTGGTCACTTGGTACATCAGTCTGTGTAAAGAATTCACCTACTGCATACAGGAAGCCAAGATCTAATCTGAGATCCATCTCTTGAATCAGAACCTTAAAGTACCTGCACAAGAAACAAAAAATAATTATTAAGGTGTTCTACAAAAACATGTAACACTTAAAGTTTAGTACAGGTTAGACCACTTACACAACTTCAGGTACTGGTTTTGGTGGGTTATTTTGGTGTGGATTTTTGTTTTGGGGTGTTGGTTTTTTGTGCATGTATTTGTTGTTGGTTTTCTTTTTTTATTTGTTTTGAGGGTTTTTTGAGTGATTCATCATTGCTGGTGAAAAGAAGGCTTCCCACTTAGGTGTAATATAAACACATCTCCAAATAACCAGAATCATTTTAAACACAGAGCAGCATTTAACACTGTATATAGCACAACTATACACAGATTTTCTTTCTAAATAAAGATGACTAAAAATACGCATTAAAAAGACATCTAAAAATCCTTGATTTATTCTTCAGTTATGTAGATCATAAATGACACTGAGCTTTCACCTCTGTTAAAATGCTCTGAGATTCCAAGACTGAGTTTGTGTTAAAATTACTTTTCATTATGTTTGCCTCTGTAATATTTTTAATTTTAAAGCTTCATAACACATCCAATAGCAATAGAGATGGAACATGTCAAAATACTTACTTAATATGTGTTATTTCTGAGTGTCCTGCAGTTCTCATGACAATACTGACATCAGTAAATGGTTTAGGTGCTATAAAGTTGTCAAATAAAAAGAGATCAGTACAGATTCTTATATGACATACATAACTTCCTAAGTTTTTTTATGAAAATGTCATATACATTCATGGTTTTTCCAATCCTGCACAGCAGGATTACATAATGGATATGACTGGTAAACAATTGAGACAGGGAAAAGAGCAGGAACAGAAAGTAATAGGAACACAAGGATGGAATGGAACATCAAAATGCTATTTCACTGAAAATGCACCATTTTCATTTAAAAGCAAATTAATATTGATATAATATTAGATTTAAGTAATTTCTTTAGTCATGGAATAAGATTTTCCAATGGCTGATACAAAAATGTAAACAAAAATGAATTCTGCAGATTCATGCAGTGTAGCTTAAAACCAATCATATTCAGAATGAGCAACTAACATCCCACTAGCTTCTGAACAAAATTGCAAGCAGTATTCTTTGTCTCTGTCCAGAATCCCTTTTGATATTACTTTGTTTATTACTTTGATATTACTGATACTAGGTTTTCCAAGTGACTTCAGTGTGAAAAAAATTAATGAAAGACTCCAGTTCATCACGTAGTATAGCAACATTGAGCTCTATGCTCTATGCTCCAAGCATTGGAGAAATCTACCCAAAAACCATATGAAATATAATTTGCCAACTGGAGAGCTTATAAGCCTCACTTAACAAGTCTGAGCTTAGGCACACTTCTTTTCTTGGTAGCTAAGATTACTTCAGATAGATTACTAGGATACGCACTGCATGATACTAGAGCAGTAGGAAAATAGTGGAAGACTAAGGATGACAAGTGAATCCTCACTGCCCCAAAACTCCTAATCTAAGTGGCACAGAGACAGTGCAACAGATTCACTACCATCAAAACTACCAAAACTTATAAACAGACAAGTTTTCTCATATATTAGTCAGCATTAAATTTTACTGGTGGTCTGAACTGAAAACCTCCTTTTAAATTTATAAGTAACTTTCATGTCATATGTTCTCCACAATTAATTAAGTAATGTGCCATAAAGATGCTCCTAAAAGACATGATAATGACAAATAAAAGACATTTTCTTTTTTTCTGTTAATTTTTAACTGTTGAAACAGTGTTCTGTGTATCTTCTTTTTAGGTAACTGCTTCCTTACTTCTACTATTATTATTTGTATTATCTATAGTCAGAAAGCTCATGCAGACTTCACCTGATAAAAGTGAAAAATCTGATAAAATTATTAACTTCAGTACAAGCAAGTTATTTTTTGTTTTAAAAGGAAGGATTATGTTAAACTAGAACAAACCTGAATCCAAGGTGATGGACTTTGGAGGTTTAATAGGATAGAACACAAAGGGAAATATGGCTCCAGGAATCTGGTTTTGTATCTAGTAGGGGTAAGGACAGGACAAGGTGCATCACATTAGCTTTTCAATACTGAAATATTTTAAGACGAGGACAAACTCTAGAGATACCTGTGGCCTTCCACCAATCCAAATGCAGAAAAAAGACACTACTGTTCTTAAAATATATCTATTTTCAAAATACAACAATCAAATTCTAATAATTTAGAAAAACTTCTTCAAATTGGTAGTAATAAATGGTCCACAAAAGCTTTGCAAAGGTTTTGTTCTTAAAATATTGAGCATAATAAGACTAGAAATTTCACCTCTCTTTTTGCTTGTTATACAGAAATGCTCCAAGAAAAAGCAAGTAAGATGAATGCCATTTTTTTTTTCTGAAGAGTCATATTTGTCTTCCTTTTTTTCCAAGAAGCACTTAAGTAGTATTTTCAAAGACTGAGGAGCACTGATGTAAAAGCCAAAGATTACTATTAAACTGAAAACATGAGAAATCCAAACAATTCTAGAAATGAACCCAAGCTTTCATAAAAGTTGTTCTTTAGAATAAGTAACAACTACTTTTTGACATGACTTACTTGTATCCTGTAAATTTGAATTCGGAAAGACTTCTGATGTGCAGAGGAGCTGTATTCCACTTTTAAAGCTGGCAGATAATTTCTTCTGATAGGAATCTCATTTGGCTGTTGAATTGTCATGTTCATTCCATTAGGAGTTAAACATACCTATTGTATTATTATTAAAGAAAATTTAGTATGCAATGTGTTTTAAAATCCTACTTCATATACTTAAAAATTTACAATATTGTAAACCTTAGCAGTAGAAGTTCTGAACCTTTTAAGTTAGATGTCATAATTTCCATCTATTTAAAGCAAACAAATTTTGCCATAAATTAAAAATAGAAATAAAACTACAAAGTAATGCATTATTTGGGGGTTACTATCATTTACCACATAGCTATCTAGAAGAAAAACTGAACAGTGTAATGGACTATGACTGGCATAAACATTGAATCATTTATCTATCCAGTGTTTATCTTCCTACAGCACGTTTCTAATGAGTGCCTAGAACTCATCCATACGCAAGGACTGAGCATTTGGAGCATAATGTGCTTCTACATTCCAGAATAATTTCTGAAATTTCTTTTTCAATTTTATGTGGTTGAATGACAGCTAAATCGTTCCACAACAAGCCATTTTAAAAGTACAGGATTTCAGGGTAAAGCAAACAAACAAATCAACCCCAAACAAATATATTTACTGGTATAACACATAAACCAAATGCAAACCTTCTTCACTGTAGTTTTATACATATTTAGTACTACAACCTCCAAAAATGGTACACCTCAATTTCAAAGTCAGGCAGTAACAACAAAAAGTCTGTAGCAATATATCAAGTTTGTGGAATATTTCCTGCACTTTTTAATACACAGATAAATAAGTGTTTTCAGAGGGAGTAGGTAAATCAATCATCTCAAATTTTACCGTAAGTTTTATCAAAGACAGCAAAATTGATATATTATCTTTTTTCTTGTGCATACATATAAGCAACAGAATTAGAGAACTATCGGTATTACCAAAACATTCGATTCCAACTCAATAATCTTATTTTCTGAAGGGCTTAGCTCACTGTAATCTCTGAATTCTTGTTCTAATTTATCAATTTGCTTGACACTCATTGGTCTCCATCTCGACTTCTTCTTGGGTTTTGTCTCCCACACCACATCAGAACTTTGAAAACAAAACAAAGAAGCAAAAGAGAAGGATTAGCTTATTGAAAACAAATTTTCAAGAACACAAAGAACACACCTACTTCAGTGTGACTTTTAATATGTTGTAACTAAGGAATGAGAAAGCACAACATAAAGAACTACTGTAGCAAATAGAAGTGATCCAAATCATGCACTGCCTTCTTGGAACTAAAGAGAAGCCAGTCTCTCCACTATAATGGGAAAAAAAAGTTAACAAGTCTGTTTAACTCCCCACTTTGATGAAGATGGGTATGTAGTGACACTAAGGAAGCTCCATCAAAGAAGCAGTACTGCCATCCATTGTCCTACAATCTCAATGTAGTTTTCTGCTTATAGTCCTGCATTTACTTTGGCATTTTAAATTTACTACTAATTGAAAAGTTCAAGTCAAGATAAAATGCCTCCTGCACTGTGCCTTATTTTTGACATCTTCTTTATTTAGTCTTTCCATCTAAAATCAAGAGGTGGTTTTGTTTTACATGTTTCTTCTACTGATTTCATGGTGGGAATTTTGAGTTTGTTTTTTGTTTGTTTTTTAAAAATGCTATCCTTTCTTCTGTCTCTCAGTTTTATTAATGCAAATAATTAAACAATCTTAAAGGGCATTAGATGTTTTTCCCACTGCTTCTGTGAAAAGCTCTGTGCTTGACTTCATCTTACAGTCAAACTTAAAGCATAAAATAGGGAACAAACCAACACTATCAGGCAGGTAGAAGATACTTCTTTCCGCAATTTACTCTCTAGACTATAAAAATATGTAACTTTCCAGACACAGCCACCTAACCTCTTTTATCTATATCCGTGTCTATATTGAGACACATCAATGGCAGAAAAAACAAAGGTGAGCTAAGTTCAAAACAACAACTAAAAAAGAGTACTATATTGATTGTTGAAAGTTTCCTCCTTTTTTTTCTTTCCACCTTTTTTGGTTATGTTTTTGGGTTTTGGGTTTTTTTTCTTGCTCCTAAAAAAATGAAGCCAATTTCAACACTACTGCCATCCATTTTCAAGAAATCTGACATCTCATCTGGGTTTGACAAGGAAACAAAACTAACTATAAGCACTAGACAAATTACTATGGATGACTGCTTTCAAAGAAAAACAAATTTAGTGAAATCTCAACACTATTGTGAATCTCAGCAATCAGCTGCCACTTCTAATGAAGTGTTTCCACTGCCTAAATATCAGAGCACAACTTCTCAGGTGAGGGCAAGGACTGGAATTTTCTTAGAAAATGATGGATAAGATTATGTGAAGCCTATGTGTATGAGAAGTTCACGCTTGTTTGTTTTCCAATAAAGTGCAAAGAATTAATCAAGAAAAAACAACTCTCACTCTGTCAACCTCATAACTGAATAAAAAGAAGTGTGTGGCTTATGGCAATTATATTCAAGTGTCCCTTAATGATTAGAAAGAGCCCCTGCTCAAATATATGATAGTACACATTTCCAAGCATTACATAATTTCTTTCTGCTTCCATCTGAAATGTATAATTATAGTAGGAAACTCAAGCAGTAGAGCCATGGACCACTATAATTAATCAACCAAAACTAAAGGGACCTACAAGCTTTTGCATCAAAATTTCCAATGCAGAATTCAGCTGCTTGTGTAGTGAAGATAAAACCCACTGACACAAACTATTTGCAGACCTTGCTCCTTAAAACTCTATTATCACTTCTCAAACTACCTGGACAGGAAATATTTTCTGTCCAGTGTACTGGGAAGTCTTCTACACAGAATTACAAATACATGTTCCAAAACCACATACATCTAAATACAGTTAGCATATGCATTAGAACAAAACACAGTGAAAGCATTTCTCTTGGCAGCAGGAAAATGTAGTCATTAGGTTTGAACACTATTAACCCAGACTTCTATTTGCTCTTTCAGCACAAGCCAAAATGAAATACATAGAGTGAAAATACCTGAAGTTAAACATTTTATACTGTTGTACACAAAGTAAGTTACCTTGTAATTCCAATGTAGGACACCTCTTGTTTTGTATAATTATTAACCAATGAAATTCCAACATCTTGCAAAGACAGAACAATTTCTTGTTCTGCTAGTTCTGCTTTTACACTTTCATATGTCAATTTAAATACATTCTCATCTTCAGTGAACAGGACAATACGTTGCAAACCTTCATAAAACGACATTAAGTAGACCACTTTTCTAGAATCCACATTGAGTACTTCCATTTTGTCCTACAAATGAGAGGAAAAGTTTTTACAATGCTATTATCATTCTACTTCACAAAAAAAAAAGCAAAACAAAGCCACAGTCTTAGCAACACAACAAAGGAACAATTTTTTTTAAGCTACAGGAAAAAAGTAATTACAAAGTTTTATGACAACCTCTCACCACACACACACTGACACTTTTCAACTGAAGACTGCTTACTTGAGCAAGCTCCAGCAAACAAAGTGTTGTTACTGTTCTGCATTTGGAATTCATGTATGAGACTGCTGATCATGCTCATTAAATACAAGTTTCATGCATACACTGATAATGGACATATAAATATAAGATTAGACACCATTAAAAGAAGATTTTGATAAAAAGAATACACCTCTTTTGCAGCAATTTCCTCGGTTCTATTTCCACATCTCCATTTTAATTTCTTAGATCCTGTTGGGTCTGCCCAAGTATACAACACTGCCTTATTTGGCTGAAGGCAGTCTTCCAATTCACTGAGGGAGCTAGAACAAAGTAATTTTAAATTCAAATGTCAATGAATATTTTGTATTAGTGACCTTTGCATTCTAGCATTTCAAAAAGAGCACTAATAATATTTTCAAGTAATGAGAACAGAACAAAATTAACATTATGCATGAAAAAACACACACAAAAACATTCTCACAACAGCAATAAGAATGAGGATTTGTACTTTAATATACATATATATACTTTAAAAATGAAGTATATACAGTAGATTTTATATACTTATTTTCTTCCCCCTTTGTGATTTTCAGAAATGTGCTTTAAACTCCATTCCCTCTCACATATACTTAAAAACTTGCAGAATCGTCCTCTACAGCTCTGTGAAAGGATTCTACCCCAGGAGAGGAAGTGGAGAGATGCTCATCTCTGCTTGCTAGGATCCAGTTATTTGAACCATTCCCTCACATCCAAGCTGTGCCAGGGGAGGTTTAGATTGAACATTAGGAAGACTTTCTCTCAAAACACTGGAAGAACAGGTTTTCATGAGAGGCACGAGTTGCCACAAGCCCTTGACTTGGACAACACCCTTAATAACATGCTTTAACTTTTTATCAGACCTAAAGTGGTCAGGCAGTTGGGACAAAATGTAGGCCCTTCCACATATGAAACATTGAACTCTGTTCTAATTAAATTGACAATAGGGATTCCCACAGTTTATCTAAAAAGATAAAAATTACTAATCTTTACAAAGAAAAAACAAGCCAAACAATCATTCTTCAGGCAAAAAGGAAGCAAACAGGATTTGACTAACAACTCTTCTGCCTTCCAAGTAAAAATCTTTAAACAACACTGCTCTGACTGACTGAATGGAGAAAACAATAGGCTGTTTCGCTTTTAGAAATAAATAATTCAAGAATGATGCAAGTATACACTTCTCAGCATTGCTCAGTATCTGCATACAGTGGCAAAGCATTACAAAAACATTACTGGTAGAGAAGAGTGTCACTGTGTACAGGTGCAGAAGTAAATATTCACTCACTGCAGAAGACTAATATTCATTACAATTACCTTAGTTTTGTTCTGCCTTGGCAAAATTTATGTAACTACTTCTCATCCCCTATCTCACATAATTTGAACCCATTCTTTCAGCTAAATTTTCTTCACTACTTATTCTGCACAGCTGCAGAAAAGCACATCCTTTGCCCCCCCACCAGGAATGTAGATGTCACAAGGCCACAAAATTCATATAAAAAGACACCACAAAACACCTCACTCGTAAAACTGCCTAGCAGTATTTAACATTGCTAACAATTCATTGCCTTCAATTTACCAAGCAAAAGATTTCTGGGTGCTCTGACAAAATTTGACAGCCATTTCCTCAAAACAGGCTTCTTTAGAGAATGCATGCTTACAATATACAAAACTGTTCAATAATATACAATATACAATACAGTTCATATGTCTCATACAAACATCCACACTAAACCTCTTCATACATACCTTTGTCCATACTCAATAATTTCCTCTTTGGTATGGTTTATCAACAGAAATGGAGCTGCACCAGCATAGTAATTAGAAAAGGTAATCACCGTAGAATGTTCAGTCAGATTAACATCCACTGCAATTCCTCCAAGCTATCAGTTGTAAAAATTTTAAAGTAAATAACAGTGGAATGGATTTCCGAAGTCAATGTAAATGCAAAGCAAATGTAATGTAATATTTTGAAGAACTTCTCATCATAAGATAAAACTATCATGTAGTAAAACCAGCTGTTTTATCATACCTTCAAAATATTTCCTTATCTAAATACTAGGTAGCAGGTATTACAATTTGTAATTAATACTATGCAGGAGAGTTCTGTACCGTAAAAAGTTAGACTGGTAGTAGAGTTACCTTCCTTGTTACAAGCTTACACATTCATGGCCTCAAGAACATTATACTACAAACACCACTCACCTACTTAAAAACTACCCCTAGAAGAGACTATCTGCAACATACAAGTAAATTTAGTGAAGTCAAAGTTATTCAGTGTTACTTTAGAACTAATATTAATACTTCTCACAAAGAATATTTGCAAAACAATCTGTATTTTAGCTCCTGTAGAACTGCTCTCCAGAGAAGCGCTTAAAACAGAATACCTACGTACATCTGTTTGTACACACACAAAAGAGAGAGCATGAGAATGCATTTGCATAAACGTAATATTTTCTTCAGGTAAGGTTTTGCAATAATTGATAGCATGGGAAAACAATTTGAGAATGAAAATTAAAAAGTGATTTATCCTATTTTACTTAACATGTAAACATGGAAGGCAATATGTTACCTTATTGTCCAAATGCAGTAAAAGACAGTTTTCTTGCTGATCAAAATTTATCTTCTTTGGAGGGAGATCAGAATTTTCAACTCTAACAAGCAGTTTGTTGGCATCACTTTCAGGCCAAAAAGGAATGCACTAAAAAAATCAGAAATTTCAAAGTCAAAATACAAACCAGGCTTTAAATGCCATTCACATTAGCCCAAAATTCATCTAATGAAGTCTATCAAAAAGTGTATCAATTAGGATCAGAAACCCTATTTAAAAACCCTGAAAGTTATCACTTACCTGAATACAGTAAATTGAAACGAAGTCATTGAAAGGAAGTCAAGAAATAATTTTGACTACAGTGAAGAAAGTAAGGAGTAAGGAACTAAAGTGGAAAAAGTAGGACTTCATATTTACAACAAGAAGTACATTTAAAATGGAAAAAGTTCATAAAATCCAGAGTATAAAATAACTAGAACATTGAAAATGCCAAGCTGATAAAATGAAAAAGATTAAAATTTTCTTCTATTAGCAGACCTTTTCCAAAAAAAAATATAAATTTCAAATCAATTTGACAGTGATGATGAATGACAACAAAATGGGACATTAGCATAAATGCCACCCCAGGGTAACTTGAGTACACAGGACGTCAGCTACTACCAGTCCTTCTAGAAGTGTTTCATATGTAAAAGTACATATAAACATATGAGTATAAAACACACAGTATGAAGCATTAGGCAGCTAAATCAGAAAGCACCTTCTGCTATTCATATTCACAGCTGAAATAATAACCATTGTGGATTTAAAAATATCAAAGGCAATCTCTCTTCAATAGTTTGCTTGCTAAATGGAAACAACCAGGAGACAGAGAAGACAAAAGTTTTAATGGTAACAAATGAAGTCTCTTAAATGAATCCTGCCACAATAACAAGCTATTACTAATAGTAACTCTCAGCTATCAAGAGTCAAAGTCTTTTTAGATAGACCATCTTTCCCATATTTCAAATTGTTGACATGCAGCATCCAAAATTTTAAAACCATTTTTTTCTAACATAGTTTAAGAAATGAGATGTCCATATTTAACTGCATCTGAATCCTAGAATTAATTCTTCGGTGGTGAAAGACTAGTTCACCAACTTACCATGCCACTAAGTTCCCTTTCCCATTGTTTCTCACACCACAGGAAGCAGGAAGACAAGGGAAAAAAATATAGTTAAACGGTAAGATTGAAGGCGTAATTTACATCAACATGTATCCCACAGACAAAGGAAATTTAAATTGAGCTGTAAACTATAATAAAACTCAGCATGTAAGTCTCAACATGGAATTAACTGAGCCCAGAAGAAATTCAAGAAGAATCAGTCAATAGTAAATGGAACTTTAAAATCCAAACCAAGTAAGTAAAAAAGACTGGCTAAACAAGACATTACAGAATCAACTATGAGAACTGAAAAATTTTTGTAGTAGACTTTAGCCAGAGATTGTGTCACATAATGATGAAATTTTCAAGCCTTTTACCACACACTTGTTAAGTGCTTCACCAGATGTTATATTTATACAACAGTTTTGCTTCCACAGTGGGATCTTTATTTTATATTTAGCACTGGTCTTATGAACAGTCTTCAGCAATGTCTTCTTTCTATAAGGATAATTGTTGATCAACTGCCTTGCACTACACATAATTCAAAGGACTGTCCTTAGCAAACCACTGCACACTAATCACTGTCCAATAAACTCTATTGCAATCTCTGACAAACAATGCATTTTTCTAGAAACAGTGATTAAGGTTTCTGATATATATAGTACTTTCCACAGGGAAAGATGGGACATGGAAGACGTCTCAGAGAAGATCAATTCTACTTAAGAACTGCTTTCTTTCCTGAAAAGACAAGCTATCTATCACTAAGAAAGAAGAGTGAATTTTAAAAAAATCAGCAGGAAAGTCTCTGCTCAACTTAAAATGACAAAAAAATAGAATAGTGGGAGAAAGGAGCAAGCCAAAATATGCATTAACATTTCAATAAGCTGCTTCATTTTTGAAGACCTCTTACCTAATGTATGAGAGTAATGTGAGAAATACTCCAAAAATTATAGATTAAATTAAAATTATTATTAAATTATAATATATTATATATATATATATATATAAAATATATTATAAATTATAATTAAAAATTATAAATTAAATATAAATTTAAAAATCTAGACTATCAGAATAGTAGAGCTAACCATCTTAGCAACAGCATCAGATGTAAACTTGCTCCTGGAAATTGTTCTGGATTAAGAACAGAGACAGATTAAAGACAGACGAACAGAGGCTTGATACTACCTACATTTAGAAGAGATGAACTATTGGATATTGTATGAGGCAACTGAATTACAAAAGAACAACCCTGGCAGACCAAGGTTGTCACAACATGGATTTTTAGAGACCTCCTATCAAAGGGAAAAATATCGACACAATGCAAAAACAGGTTTAGAAGGGGATACAAATTCTTCTGTTGACTCGTACACCTCTATTTGGTAAACTGCCATATCTAACTTTTCAGAAGTTTTTAGGAGTGATCCTAAGATCACTCAGGATCTTAGTCTTCCCTGGATACTTTATTACTGAAAGAAGACTAAGATTTAATCAGTACAATTATGAAACACCTAAGAAACACTGACATTTATGGGACAAGCGAGAAAATCCTGTAAGCATACAAATAAAACAGCCAACATGGAAACCTAGGGATGATACACGCAGAAGGTATTTCAACTACCAAAACTACTACCTTTGAGTAGTTTTTGCAGAAATTTCAGAACTTTTTGTAAATATTTTAGCTCATTCTAATAGCAAAGATATATCAAATATAAACCACAAAACAAGAAGTAATACCATCTGACTATATTTCCCAAGAGTAAGAAATTAGATATGAAGTTGCCCATACTACTACACATACAATGCTATAGTGATGCAGTCATTTCAGACCTTTATCAATAAACTAGAGGAGGAATCATACATACAAAGAACTCAAAAACTATGTAAGGCCAAGCAAAAAACCTTGATTCAGAGGAACATAAGAATATTAAGAAATAGAACGAACAGGCAGGCATATGACAAACAGTCCATTGTTGAGTAAAAGCAAAGAAACTTATTTTGAAAATGATAAGCATAATGGGAAGCTGAAGCGACTTCAACATATAAAGAGCTAAACCTTTATGCACACTTAATAAAAATCACAATGGAACAACACATCAATTTCATTAACTGAAATAATGCTATTTAAATGGCACATCTTTATTGACTGTATCATTTAAGATAATATGCACAGCTGAGGAGCATGTACTGAAGGTACCAAAAAAATAACAGAAAGATTTGGTTAGGAATCTCATTGAACATATTTTTTTAACTTTTGCAATTTGGTTTGCAAGCATTTTAGTAACCACTTGGAGTATTTACAATGCTGATATTGAGGTGATGGAGTGTGTCCAAAGAATGGCAATGGAGCTGCTGAAAGGTCTAGAGCACAAGTCTTAGGAGGAGTGGCTGAGGGAGCTGGGATTGTTCTGTCTGGACAAAAGGAGGCTCAGAGGCCACCTTATAACGCTGTACAACTAGCCTGAAAGGAGGATGTGGCAAAGGGGGAGCTGATCTCCAAGCATCAGGACCAAAGGAAACAGCCTCAGATGGCACCAGAGGACATTTAAAGTGACTATAAGGAAAAATTTCTTCACTAAAAGGAAAGTCTGGCATTAGAATAGGCTGCCTAGGGAAGTGGTGGAATCACCATTACTGGAAGCGTTAAAAAAATTGTGGATGTGGCATTTGGGGATTTATTTTTGTGGTGATTTTTTTATGGTAGTGCGAGGTTTGTGGGTGGACTTGATACATTATCTTAAGAAATCTTTTCCAAGCCTAACAATCCTGTACTTCTAGGATTCTAAAGGAAATTAACTGGGCCTTCAACCACACTATTTTTTAGGCTAAACTGTTTCAGATTAGGCTCTAGGGAAGGGGAAGGATTCACTCTTCCCAGAAGGCACTACAGATCACTTACAGCTTTAAGAAACGTCCAACACTATCCCAAACAAGCACTGCTTTTCCTACAAGTCCTGCAGGAAGGCATGATGGCCCCAAGACCCAAAAACACATAAAACAAATTGTGTGATACTGCAGTGCAAACCACCAAGATGCACACGAAGTCTGCAAAGTCTCTGCAGCACAGACAAGAACCCTAAACCCATTTTCACACCACCTGGCCTGAGGGTCAGGGATCTCTTTCTAGGAAGTATGCATTGAGCACTTAGTAGCAGAAGTGAGACTCAACCCAGAAGAACCATTTGGATCACTCTGAACTGAATCACATGAGGGAATTTCTCCCCATACCTAAGTGGCTTCATGCATACCAGGTCAACCAAAATATTCTACCACATACCACTGCTAAACTGAACAGAAGCTCCGGTGCCACTGCAGAGAGATAATACAGTAATAATATAATATAGCAGAGGTCTTTTTCTCAGACTATTTATGATACAAAGTGACTGAATAAAAAAATTCCAATTACAAGGTAAACCAGCTTTACAGTATGTCCTAATTGAATACTGAGAAATGGTAAAGGATACAGATAATTTATTGAAAAGGTATGGTATAGTCAAGCATTGTCATGGAACACTATATATGGCTCATATTTTCCATTAGAGAGAGAGAGAGTGTCCAAACCAGCTTTTTCCCCTAAGTGAAACAACTTGGAATAGGTTCCATTATAAGTTTACCTGTTGCAAAACAATGGGAATCCACTTTTCCTTGCCCTCTTCAGCTACTTCCAAAGTGTAATTACTTCTGTTTGAAATCATAAAAAATGGAGTGAAGGTTACAATTCTGGTAATATTGAAACTGCTATTGTTTATGGTGATACCAACCTGTGAACAGAAGGACATTATTTTAAGTACACTTTTTAAACCCCCTTTGTATCTCCTGAAAATCATTAATTTGGAAGATAAATTTAACTCACTTGATATTCCTTTTTATGACTCTTGCATTTCACAGAACCATGACTTCCAACAGTGTCCAGTGAAAATGGATCAGACAGTTCACTGTCAGTTACCCGAAGCTGCGCCTGTGAAGAAGCACCCTGAATTAATTTTCAGTTTACAAGTCACTGACAACATTTAAAATTACATATATAAATTATGCATAAAGATAAATGGAAATACTGGTGTTTCTATTAAAAAATCAAGACATAACAACTGCCAGTATCATCTCATAGATGTATTTTCTACCATGCTTAGTTATAACCCATGTGGAAGAAGTGTTCTAAGTATAATACAATTCAGAGGAAGTAATCAGATAAGGATTGTTTAAAAATCATCATAATTAAAATTTCAAAGGAAAATCAATGCACTCTTGTAATCTCTTTCATATCATTCATCCATCAGTAATATTCATGATTCAAAAATTAGGGAAACTCAAATGGTGAACGTAACCTTAGCATTCTACATACCCAGAACCAATCTACCAACCACCACTGCAAGTATTAATTTTCCACGTAGCATTCATTGCTCCAGTACCGCAGCTTTACATTTCCTACACAATTTCTCTGACTTATTTGGAATAAGAACCTTTATTGATGCAGTTTAAATGTAAAAGGAATTTGTTTTATTTAGAAAACAACTTCTCTGTGAACTACTTCTTTCAAAGTGAGGATCTCTTCCTTAACAATACCTCTGATAATGCAAATTTCCTATCTCAAGCATATTTGACTACATGCTTATTTAGAACACTGTTTTTAGACAGAGATATTATAGGTTTCATGCCTTTTACAGAGCACAGGATAGAGTAAACACATTTTAAAGTGTAAAAATGCTTTCATACAGCAACATAAGGGAGTATACAGCTGTCAAGTTTGCAAAATACAATACCTTGTTATTTTGAAGGAAGTTTTTAGGCTGGAAAGAAAAAAGGAGGGGCTTTTTGTAATCTGGAGGATGCTTGCGGTGAATACCATCCGCTTTGTATTGTAACATTCGACCAGTTTTATTCACCATCCAGTAGGGACTGTGAATTTCTATTACCATCTGCCCAGTTGTGTAGGTCACGTGAACAGCAATATCCAGCTCAGTCTTATCCAGCTCTGTGACACACTGAAATGTTGTGAAGCTGATATCAGGTAGATTGCTTTTTATAAGATACTCGCTTCTCCAGTCTTGATCAAGATAGTTAAGCAACTGCAAACCTAGTTTTGTTTGGTCCAAGACTGCATTATGAATCTGGGCAGAACATCCTTCTTGTAGAGTGTCATATTTGTTCCCATTTCCCTTAAAAAGACAATCAGATACCAAACAGGATACATTTTCATGAATCATACACAAAATTAATAGAAACTTTTAGTTTTTAATTAGCTTTAAAAATTAGGATGCAAGCTATTTAGGCACAATTTTTAAATACCTTTTGCACTACTTAACTATGCTACTTTCCTGAACATCTACCTTAAAACAGTACTTTGCAAAGAGAACCTTAATGCATGGTCATCAATATTCAACATCAAAAAGCCCATCTGTCATCAAATTCAAACACACAAATATTCTTACATGACAAATTTCCTCAACACAGTATTTTCTTCAGTAAATTTAAATTTGTAAAAGACATACAGAGCTTGCTACTTCCACACATATGGTATAAGCTACAGGCTCCAGTCCTAGTAATTTTTTTTTTAAATTAAATTATTATTTACTTGTGGTGAAGTATTACTATTAGTGTTTTACCATTACTACTTGAGTTCAAATACTAAATATTAAGATCATCTAAAAAAAAAAAATCTGTCTCCCAATTGTATTTCCATTATCCTAAGCAACATCAATAAGGAGTGGGGCACAATCCAGATCCATACAATGAAACCTACACTGTTGAGGAATGCATGCACACTGCATGTTTTAGGTATTTTAGTCAAGTTTGTCTGTCTCTCATCTGGCACTGGAAAGAATGTCTATTAACAGTCTAAGTGCACCGAATTGTTTAATTTCACCTGGAAACAATTTGAAGTCCAGCAGTAAGCTGCAGTTCAAGCCAAAACCTGGCAAAAAGGCAGGCCTGAGAAAAGTATGCTACTGCTGAAACACTGACTGCACATAAAATGCTAACATAGGGTGATTCACCCAAGACATTTTTCACAGAAAAAGCTGCACTATTTAATTAGGCTGAAGTTGCACTTGAGCGACTCTCACAGGGCTCAACTTGTACAGTGTTAAGTTTTCTTTTGCATATATATCTAAAGTATGGCTTAATAACACCACATTTCACATTCTGTGATATTTCAATTCTGGAAATACAGACTTTATTAGACTATATAAGTCTTGCCTTTATAAGATTTTGCTTAAAAAATACTCCATCAGAACCCCTTTGTTCTAATCTCCATTTCAAACAGCTTTCACATTTTAAGTGGGAAACATCACTAAAATTCAAGCATTATACAATTACCTCTACAGAGTAAGTTATTTGGTAAGGAAGAAGATTGCGGAGAAGAACGGAAGGCCATAAATGAACAACATATGGAAAATCCCATTCATCTTCTGCACCTAATGAAGTGGTCAATGCATCTTTTACAGGAACAATATTGATGATAAGTGAGTGGTTAGTTGACTTCACAGATTGGCATTTCCTTTGTAACAAACTGTCAACATTTTTCATAATTTCATCAAAAGTAATTCCTTCACACATATCAAATTCTGCACCCACTCCATTTTCATTGGCTAGTGGTTGCAAACTCAGTACGGATCTGTAAATGAAAACATTTTTAAACACTTAACATGTGACTGAATGTTTCAATTATAAAAAAGTACTATGCAACAGGGACATTCTAGTATTATTTGTATTTAAGATTTCTAGCAGTAGTTCATTGCCTGCCTCTATCTTGATTAAAGGAGGAATCAAATGATGGACTGGATCCCAAAATCTCACATTATTTTAACAGTTGGGTTTTTTGTTCCATACCTCCACATGCTTCCCTTACAAAGAAAGGGTAATTGGAGATTCTTATGAAGAGACTACTGAATTTCCTTACAGGTGCTGTTCTGTTCCTGTTCCAAGCTAAAGACCTGGATCAACAACTTACTCCTAAAACCAAGGCACAGAAAGTGCCCTTCTTTTCAGTCATATAAAGCACCAAGTTAGTTCATGGATTATTTACACACATGGCTTTTATAAGGCAATGGCTTTAATTTAATATAGCTGCTCTGAACAGTTTTAACACATTTCCTGACTGCCTAGTGGAACTCATCTCTGCAAGGAATCAGAACATCACTAAATCTCATACAGATGGTTAGAAATATCAAAGAATTAATGAATCTACAGTACAACATAGTAATAAAGGAGATATATAGCTTTCACTATTAAAAACAAGGAGAGTGTTTGGGAGAAAACAGAAGGGAAAAGTCTCTGCAACCATAAAAAAAATCCATCAAAGCAAACCTACCTACATAAAACTTTGTTACAGTTCAACTAAAGTTTACATTCAAACTCGTTGCAATTTTGTTATTAGCTTGTGATAATAACATAGTTATGCTATATGCTAAGTTTTTCTAAGGTTGATGTATCTTTTTTACATCTTTGATAGAGTCTAAATGTATAGCTTTTAATCTCTTACGTCAGAGTAAGAGATTATCAAGAAGAAGAATTATCAAGAAAATATCAAAAAAATTAAAAGAAGCCTTTTCAGAAAAAAACAAAAAAGCTGCATTAATCACCAAACATCACCCACTAAGACTGCAATCACTGTGTTCCAAAAGTACACGAGCTCAGATTTTTAAAGTAGCTTAGCTAATTTAACTTATTCATAAAATTTTATTTCAAAATCCTTCCGATTCAACAATGAAATAGTACTCTGTTTAACTTATACTACATGCCCTGAAAAGATCCTACCTAACAATGACAGCACAGTATTATTTCAGTATTAGGTAGCAAGGGTAAACAAATTTTTTAGCATAATTGTACAGATACAATAATCAAAAATGTAGAGACATATTCTACAATAAGAGAAAAATACAATAAAATACCTGTAAGAAGAAAAGGGTATGTTGAATTCATTTGCTGGCGAAGCAGTCCCTAAACATCTTCCTTCTTCAAAAACATTTAAAGGGATTGAAAAGTGATTCCTTATCTGTGTAAAATAAAAATCCAGCAACACACATTAGGAAAAACTGTAAAGACAAAGTATTTTGAGCTTAACAAAGCAAGTCTGGGAAGTCTTGTTTTTCATCTTACCCATATACCATTCAAGGTCAGTATTTCAGAAGAACTGCCTCTAAAACAGCAAATATTTTTAAATGACCTGGCTGTGCAGTTCAATGCTATATTTATTTATTAAATAGATATGTTAACTGCAAAAAGCTTTTCAAGGAGAAACACAAGACTCTGAAAAACCAAAGGAAAGTAAATCCCAGCTATATGGTAACTTTCCAAACAGTGGTGTCCTAAAAATATAATAGATACAAGGTTCAAAAATCCATACAGTGGAAGTGTAAGGGAAGTTAGAAGTTTCAGGTTAAATCCTTAATGTCCATTCCACTTAGGACACTTAGTTATCTTTCCTGCAATTTATTTATTTTTATTTATTTTAGGGTTAATTTAATTAGCTCCTAGAAAAAAAATAATTTAGAAAATAATAGTAAATTTTGTTATTAACCAAGTCATGAACCATTTTGAGTGAAAAAAAGCAACTGAAATGTAACAAGTACACTATCTCTATAGAACTGCAGTATCTAATTTATCACTCTAGCTATAAACCACATAATGTCTTTAAAAACTACTATGCAATCTAAAGACATATATACCTAAAGGTCTCATCTCACTTTTCAACTGACACTGTACTAAATTTGAAAATACCATATCAATGGTACAGGATGAAGAAAATTAAATAACCTGACTGAAGGATAACCTGTGGAACCAAGGTGAGATGAAATTTGAAGTTTGATTAGTTCATACAAAACAAATAGTTCAAGACCAAAATTACAGTCAGTATTAGTTAACATTATTAATTAATGTCCTGATCCAAAGTCTGATTGATGTCTACCTGCATCCAGTCCATCTGTCACTT
Source organism: Zonotrichia leucophrys gambelii (assembly GCF_028769735.1). Classification (NCBI taxonomy): domain Eukaryota; kingdom Metazoa; phylum Chordata; class Aves; order Passeriformes; family Passerellidae; genus Zonotrichia; species Zonotrichia leucophrys. The sequence goes on along the minus strand of NC_088200.1, from coordinate 46,278,381 downwards.
TAAAAATGGTTTTTATTCTTGAAAAATCAAACAAAAAGCAAAGTTATATGGACCACTCAGAGAAGTTTTAAAGTATGTCTTTTCAATGTTTCTTTATTGACTACAGGATTCCTTTCATTCATTAAAAAATCAAATGGATGGATATATAATGACCTGAATAGGGGAACGTATAGTTATCATCTTGCTTCCTTCAACAGTGTCAATTTGACTGACGATGGACCTTTCAACACCTGATTCCTCGTGTCTCACTTTGTAAATACATCGACCCACTTTAGTCAATGGAATCTTTTCCACAGCAGAATGATTATGTGGACCTAGAATTTCCACGAAGAGACATTAAATTCACAAAAGGAGCATAAAGAAATAACTGAAAGACAAAAATGTGTATTCAATAGAACTTTCTGTGTCATTCAACCTAAAGAATAAAAAAAACACCTGCCTGATGAAAAAGTACAATCAGCACTCTTAATACACTGCCCTTGCAGTGTTACTAAGGAAACAGCAAAGATTCTTTTCTTGCCACTAGGAAAAGAGTAAATGAGTCCATCACTCAAATATTTAAGTGGGTTTTGCTACTGCAAATAAAATTAGTGCCTCACAGGAAATGTTTAAAAGATGTAATAGCTTATTAAAAAGGTACAGGTATTATATTGTAAAAACAATTCATCAAATGGTCAAGTTTGAAAAATTGCCAATTGCTACAATAAATCAATTTAAATTTTAAACAAATTCACCATTAAAAATAGCTGAATTTTAATTTTAGCTTTAGCAATGGGTGTTTAAAATTATTTAAAACAATCTTTTTTTAAAAGCATCCATTTTAAGAGTAACTTCCATAAACACACATATATACAGAACTCAATTTTAAAACAAAAATTATTTTCAGCAGCGGAATCCTGCAATAAAATATAAATGCAAACAAATATCTGACTCAATAAATATTATTACATAAATAATTTATCACAGCAGAAAAAACCTATCCTGCATAAATTAATTTGTATGATTATATATATAACTTTAAGCTGTAAAGGCTAAAGCAGGATTTCAAATACTGCCATGCATGTAGAATTCAAACAGACACTCCTTTCATGTTATGTTGTCCTCCAAAATTTATTGACCTGTACAAGACACTGTATTAAGGATGATAAACATTTACAAAAACAGAAAATGTATGAACTTTAGAACTTACATATCTGAATGTAAAATCTCTTGCTACTCAGTGTTGTCATTGCTGTGAACTGGTCACTCTCACTTCTACTTCTGACAAAATCCATATTTAAACTCTCTTTGTCTTCTAAATGAAATATTTTTGATCCAAATTCAACATTAAGGACACTAAAGGAATCACTAGGCAAGACCGTGATGGGAACTCCTAAAGAATTTATTATTACAAATGGTGCTCGTTCTTTTTTGAAGACGTCTGAAGTTTGACTGGCTGCTTCAGCAAATGCCTAGAAAGCAAAGAATCAATACAAAACATAAACACACTGAGTGAAACTTCACCAAGATGATCTCTGCAAGTATTCATCTAGCAGCTCTAACACCACATAGTTAAGAAATCTTTCTTACCGTGCCCAAGTTACTCAACATTTGCAGTCCTAACTTGGACAGTGTAATGTTGAGCTGGTCTTTTGAGGAAACATTTATTACTGTTTTATATTCTGGAACTTTGTAGTTCTCTTCTTCTTCATCATCTGATTCAAACAGCACTTTTTTAGCCTTCTTCATCTGGAAGGAGATGTTTAAAGAATTCTTATCTGACCACTCATTCTGTAGAAGAAAGTTTCACCTCAAGACTTTCTATGTCTCCTTTCCCATTTCTATGTCCTGCCACAGTTTTACTTTTTCGTTGTTTATGTTTTTATTCTCAAATAAAATCAAAGAGGGAGAGAAGAAGACAAGAGACAAATTATATACTCAGGATGTCAATGAAATTCAAGTAAGAGTAACGAAATTTATGATTATTCCAAAGTAAAGAAAATAATACTAACTACTAATGTATGCAGTAAATACTGAAAACATTCATCTTAACCTCTTGAGCAACACTGTGTAAAATGTTACACATAATTGCCTTCCTAGTGTTAAAACAGTCTGCAAATTTAGTCTTTTTGTATTTCCGTAAATCAAATACCTATTTGTTTTCATTTGATTGAAAGAAAAAATAAAAAGCTCTGATGGAATATGTTTCTCTAGCCTTCAACACTTCTGTAAATTATGTATTTCCAAATGTTTTATTTCATATCAGGGTGAGGTGAGAAGACATGAGGTTTGACTCATTATCTTTTACCTCTTTCCTGTATTATGTCTTGTACCTCTCTGGAAAATTGTCGGGGGTATTTCTAATAGCAGTTTCTTAACTGCAGTATCTCAGTCCATAGTCATTATCCTTCTGAGGCTATCACTGTAGAAAGTTTTTGATAAGGATAGTCCTAGGAAAAGGGTAGATCTTCAGTTCTGTGCAACCTCTCAGGTTAAAAATACTTGAACAATTTTGAAAAATTCAGGAAACAATGAAATGAAACAGTTAAGACAGAAGGAGGAAAATAAAAGGTACTTCCCATTCTTTGATAAAGCCTTATCTAGTTTGAGACCAGAATCTTGACTGTTTCTATGGAAGATGAAAATTAGGTGGTAAGAACACTACTCCCACAGTACTCTATGCGCTAATCAACAGCTATCAGTTTTTCCAATACTATTTTGCTATACTACCACTGTGGAACAAGAGCAGTGGCTTGTCTTTCCAAAATCACTGAATGCATCGTTAGCATATGGCCTAATAGGAAAAACTGATATAAAGCTGTTATGATTACCTTATGCAACTAGAATAAAATTTTGCCACTTGAAAGACAGTATTTAACAGATCTGAGTGTCTGGATCTTTCCTCATATAAGAAGTGGTTTCATTTACTATTTGGGAAAAAACTCCCAGTAACCAACAAGGAATAAAATTGTTAGATGAGTCTCAGAAATGAAAGGTGGAGAGGATTTGGTTTTTTTAAGGTATCATAATGCAATATCTGAGCTCAGCTCTGTAAACTATACCTTGATTTCAAGAGTCCAGGGCCTGAATAAGTCAGTCTTCTCAACTTCTAGTGGTTCAAGCAAAGGTTCCCACACACCAAACATCTCATTAAAATAATGTACCTATCAAAATCCAGAAAGCAGTTAGGAATTTACATAAAACTTAAATAAAAAATTCTGATTTACAGTATATTAATTATTTTGGTAATCTAAAAGATTCATAATCAGATTGCGCTTTCAGCAGCTACCTTAAGATGAAACAAATGCATTAGAAAAATAAATGAGACAGCTAAGTGTCTACTGCAAAGTCCTTTCAAATAAGTGATAAAAATTGTGCCACTTAAAATACAATTTCGGCTTAAATGGTAGGTGCACTGGAATTCAAAAACACTACAAATAAGGAAGAATCTACCTAAAACAATCACTGAATTTTGTTACTAATTTCCAAATATGAGTCCATTTGGATGTTTTATGAACAAAACCGTTTTACAGAAACAACACATTATATATTCTACTGTAACATTAACCGAAGATTATTAGAGACTTTTAGCCAACTGCCATTCCAACATTTAACACTGATGCAACAGGTCTTTAAGAACTTGCAAGGAGTCTAAATGTGAGGCTGCATAACACCAATTACTGTGCCATTAATTAACATTACATCTAATGCATTAGATTTTCATTCTAACTTAGCTATCTTAACCCCTCATTCCCATCATGCTCCCACAACACATATTTGCAGGAGTTTAGTCACCAAATATTTGGGTTATTTTTCTTTCATTGTCTAAATAAATTGCATGTAAGATTTAGACAATAAGGTTTAGCATCGTAGGAAAACTTCTGTTTCTTTATGTAGGATTCCTTACCTCTAGCTCAAGGCGAGAATGTAGGTTGATTAGAGTACTCCAGTTCTTGACTTCTCCAGCAAACGAGGACTTGGCTAAAAGCATTGGCACTGTTCTGTGCCCAACCCCAGCTTCAAGTGTTATAAAAACAGATTCTATATTAAGTTTCAATGACTCTCCTGTGGGAACTAGTTCAGTCTTAGGATTTTTATCTCCATTTTCATTAGTCTCTTCAAGAAACCACATTTTCAGATTTTTTATATCTTTCTTATTCCACAAGTCAGGAGGAATTTGACTAATCTCTTCTTTCGTTGTTTCCGTAGTTTGATAAAGGGCTGATGTAATAGTAATTACTGTGTTTATGATTATTGGTGAAACCTGCAAATAAGAAATTGGAATAACTGGAAATGAGAATCTAGTACAGAAATAGCTAGATTCAGACACAAAAATATAAGTAAATTACAATAACAAAACGCTTCCATTTTCTACAGGGCTCTCATTTGAACATACTTCCCTTCCACAAGCAATAGTTCAATCTTTTCACATTTGCTATCCCTGCCTTATTTCCAGATGGAGGCTTTCTAAACTACTTCATTCAATGATTTATCCGAACACTTCAAAACTTATCTCTGCACACCAGGCATTTAATAAAACACTGATTCAAAACTGAAGCATAGTGACACAGTTGTTTATTTTCAATTTTATTCATTTTGACATGCTCAACAGGTAAGTGACCCAATGAAGTACAGGAACAATTCCCCACTTCAGTCATTCCTGAAGCAACTTCATAGCCTGCTTAGTGGGAAGTAGAAAATTAAAAACATAACACAAGTCTACTTACTTCTATTGTTAGAGATTTAATGGTTAGATCAGCTGTTTGTGGACTAGTACCTGACTGTTTCATTTCAAAGAACAAGTCACAAGGCTGCAATACCTATACAATAAAGTAAAAATACATGTCATATATAGAGAAAAATATTTTATAAACTTGCTTTGAAATCATACACATAAAAAAGTTTTTTATATTAATGAAAGATTTTCTTCCTTTTAACTGAAAGAAAACTTACCCATATTTGGTTTTTCAAAATTAAGAGAAATCTGAACGTTAGTAACATGATGAAAGAAAAAACAAGTATCCAGAAGCATCACCTCAGACATTCTCAATCATTAAAGTCTGAAACATCAACTACAATAAAATATATTACACTTCAGTAAACCCATTCTTAGGGTAAAATCTTCTGATACCTTCAATGCCCTGCATCATCATGTCTCTGACTTCTGAGGAAAACCCATTTTTCAATTGCAATGCAGCAATGACACAGTTACAGCTTTCCTGAATAACAATACAGACATTTGAAACACAATCACTCAGTTCCAACTTTGTTTTGCAATCAGTCCCTGAACATTTTCACTTGCCAAAGTTTACCAAATTAGAGGTATGCTATAAACAAAACCAATGCAATGTTATTAATAGAGGACGCAGAGGCAATTAGACTATACTGACACTGTGCAGACAGGAAAATTTGCTCTCAAATCCCCATCTGAGATGGTCAGTCTTTCAAAAACTATAATTTCAAACCATATTGATGCAGCAATCTTTTCTGACATCTCTGTCCATATCTGAATCAGATGCTGGAGGCATAGATATACCCTGAATTAGTCTAACCACACTTTTCCCAAATAAGTTTGATCTAACAGAAGTTTTTGTCCATAATATTGTTTTTACCCTATTGCTCGAATTACCTTTTTTTCTTTCTCTGTATTACATTCAGGCATGAAAAATAACAGATTTCTCTTTAGACCAACACACATATGAGAAATACACAAAAAAACCCTCATCATTCATGGTATTTTAAATCTAGAGGTTAGTTTCCCTATTTGGCATTTAGACATGACACTTAGGGATATGGTTTGGAGGTGACTATGGTAGTGCTGGGTTGAGAGCTCCATCAAATGATCCTGAAGGTCTCTTTCAGTTTTGATGATTTTGTCATCAAAAGGATGAATTCATCCAACCTAATTACTTTCTGTCTTAGGTTACAATGTAAGATGTATCCAAAAGTATGTACTCTATCACCATCTTCATAAGCTGTTAAAACCAGGTGGGACAGTGTTCTTTATCTCCTCCACGACTCATCTCTCTGGGGTGGAGGACAGGGGGAGAGAGATATCTTCTCCTAATGGGCCATCAAGCCTCATTGCACGACTGATAAAATTACATCATCCCATTGCGAGATGCTGTCCCCAGGGAGAGAAGCCAAGCATTTCTACCTGGATGCAATCTGAGGTTTGAACATCACAAATGGCTACTGGATTCTCAGAGGCCAAGAGCTCCATAGCCACCACAGGACCTTCAGAGGAAGATCAAACCCTTCTACAGGATCACTGCCTTCAACAGAACCACATGTGACACATCAACAGGATTGCAGTCACCAATTAATCAGACTGCTACCAATACCCTGACTAACAGGTGTCAGGTTATATTCTGTCTCCATCAGTGTTTCTGCATTATTAAATGTATTTTAATTCTCCTATTAAATTGTATTTCTGACTTAGGATCTCCCGGTGGTTTGCTTCCAGTGTACTAGTGTACTTTCCCAGAGTAAAATTAGATTGTTTACAGAAAAGCCTGGGTTCAGAGGTTTGCTTACACACACTTTCAAAACGAGCAGTTATGCTCCTACCTAGGTTTTTTTGGGTGTTTTTTTTTGATTTTTCTCAAAAACGTTCTTAATCTTTCAAGGAAGGTATTAAGCACTGAAACTAGTGTCCTCTGAAGTATTTTTCCCTATCTATAACACAAGCATTCTGTCAGATTCAGATCATTTTCCCTGTTTCTACAGTCTGAGATAAGAGATTCTATCAGAAGATATTCCTGTAAGAGGGAAAATTTCATGCCCAATAGCTTTCTACAAAGAAAGTAACATTTATGCCACATTTGCCTGCCACAAAACCAGAAGTCGAACAATTTTGCATTGTGGCTATCAATGCTAGTGCATCACTTCCAAAATGACTACATCAGCATTTTAGTGGAATTAAAGACTGGGTAAACCCAAGGAGTAAACTGAGGTGCTATGAATTCTACCTGAAACTCAGATGAAAAGGAAGATCCAGTTCTTTCTGCTTACAGCTTTGGTCTTTCCTACATCACTCCATAAGTAAGCAGGCAATACAGAGAGCTGAAAAGTTTTGCTCTTCAAAATTCCTCTGTGGTCTGAGAACACGGGTAACTGTTGTATATACGGCCAATTTCAATTTTTTCTTTAATGCAATGATATCATCACAGAGTTAATTGAGGAACAGTCTGCTGTAGAGTCAGGAAAGCTGCAAGAAGCTCCAGGAGTCAGTGCGACTTTCACCTGGTCAGTAACTAACAAGTCTTATTCTGTTGCCAAATATAAATAGGCAGCTTTACTACAACAGATCTATAGACCTAAACATAAAGGAATTTATGAACAGCATACAGTAAGTACAGGATTCTGAATATGCACTTCCCTGGTTTTTTCCTGACACTGTTATTCTCTTAGATATTCTCTTTAATACAAAGTTTTAGACTCCAAATTTATTATATGGCATTTGACATAGCATATGTTTACAAATTTCTATTTATTGGGCCTACATATGAAATGAAAGATAACATTATACTCCTTGGGACTCTGCATTGTAGCTTGTCATACAAAGCAAACCCCAATGCCATAGATCAAGACAACGCTTTAGGTGTGTATCAGACAAAAGAGAATAAAATCAACAAAATGTTAGCCACAAAATTTTACTCATACTGTAAATCTATAGTACTATATTGTAGTATACATTTTAACGATGAACATTGCAGAAATTATCTGTATTTTAGTTACACAGCACCTTTTAAGTTACATGGCACCTTTTAAACACACAGCATGGTTGCAAACTCACCGTAGTAATGCTCCCTTTCCTTTCTTCCGGAAGAAATGGGCATGCTTTCATCTGTATTTCTCTAACAGCAGCTGTCATGTTGTATCTTTCAGGGCTATTTTTAATGAAGACCTCACACTGTGTTGTAACCACCAATGCAGGAGCATCACTTCTTGTTAAATCAGCCACAAACACAATCTCTGGATTTTTAACAACAATGTTCATTTCCATTGTAGATACAGGCTGCACAGATGCTTCAGAAATATAAATAACATTAGTTTACTCGTTCAAAGATTAAATCTCAATTATTTTCTTGTTGATTTAATTATTAATATAATTAATTTTATAATTAATAACAATAATTACAATAATGATATAATTCTTGTAACTTATAGGGAGGCACTGACTATTCAGGGCAACTGCCATTTCTAGCCTCTTCATTGCAGACACAAAACCACTTAACATCTAATTACTCTTAGATACAACAGAAGACTCCACAAAGTTTCTCTGTCAAAATGAAAAGGATAACCACTGTTGAATGAAAATGACAAGTATCACCACTGTTATTATCTCTGACATTAACAAATATATCAGCTTCACTCCATACCCTACATCTGCCAACTCTGATAAGAGTTTTACAAAAATGCTGGGCACATTTTCTGCTCTCTGGAGTAGCTCATTTTTCCACGGGAGAATAATGCAGCATTACTGATGACTAATGTAAACATTTGCAATTAAAATACACTTTCATATAAGACTTCCTTTCTGTTCAGACTTTGAGCATCTGCAAATAATCACAAAAGGCCTAGCTGACAGCAACACAACTACAATATTTAGAGAACAGGAAAACACCACCAAAAAACCAGGGACTTGCTTTGGTCTCTGATGACTACTATCTGAGGCCTGGAAGCATAAAAAGAGTATTTCCTGCTCTGATGCTCTAATGGACCAATTTTTGTTGTCAGGTACTCAAGCTAAAAATCTGTTTTCTGATGTAGGAAGAAATGCACATCAGTGGACAACTGAAATGACATTTCTAGGCAGCAATATCAGGCAGGCCAATTCCACATGTAAGCACAATATATATAATATGCTCCTCTATTAATCCCATTTTATTTTAAACATACATTTTAGGTATCCTCTTTCTCTAGTAAGACAAGACTTCATTTGGAAAGAAATACTAAACGTCATTAATCTATCTCCATGATGCAAAGAAAGAAACATCAATGATTACAAGCCATTCTATACAAATAAACATAGGAAATAGCATAAAAGGAGTACTGTATTTTTTACATATAACAATATCAAAACTGAGCTGATATTCAAATGCAGATTTTAAACTATTTCAAGGTGTATACTGGTATATACCTTGGTCCTTTACAGGTAATGACTGCTGTTTGAGATTTCTTTGTGCAGCACTTTCTGCATTAGCCTTTAGAAATATATCTGCTACAGTAAGTAGAAACTCCATGCTTGCACAAAGGTAGATCTCTTGAACAATAACATCAAGAGCAGTGCCATCTCTCCCCTGTTTGTAGTTTACATCCACCATAACTTTTTTTTCAAATCCACGTTTCATTTCCACCATTCTGAAACACAATTAAGGAGGCATTTAAGGAAACAAAAAAAAGCCAGCCACAAATACTGAAAAACACTCAAGATACCCATTCCAGATGCAATACATTAAGAAGACTGAATTTAAAAAGCAGTGCAAATAATTTTGGAACATGACTAATAAAAACAGCAGCACTAAATTTTTGTAACTTTAAAACTAACTGGAATCCCATACTGGTAACTTACGACGTTAATAATTTAACAAGACAAACCATCATATTTCCTTTACATATCAAAAGTATGTATGTAAGTATGTATGTATGTATGTAGGTTTACATATCAAAAGCACTACATTTTACTGAAGTTTGTTACTATTCATGAGACATCATCTCAGTCTTACTTAAAACTTCATTAAAGTGGAAAGTGAAATTGTTTTCTATGCACATTTGTTAAATTTATATTTAAAGTTCAGTTTATTTCATTTTTTGTATGTAGCACTGGTCTCTCACAAAGACGTGGAACAAAAGGCATGTGAAACATATGCATGCACAGAAATAAGTACTTTAAGAACTCCTACACTAAAACAATTGCGGTTTTAACAGAATACTAATGAAATGTAAACATTATGAACTCTTTGTCTAACTCCAATAAACAGTAAATTATGTAAAATTACAGACCTTGGTGTAGCCTTCTGGATGGACTGTCTCTTATCATCTAATGTACAGTTTGCGAGTTTGACTGAAGCATTCATGGAACCATCTGATAACATTTTTAGAGCAGCTGACATGAGAACTAATTTAAACTCTGCAAGCTTCAAAAGGTCATCTCTCTGATCCAAACTGTTAACCTGTTTAAATGAAACATTTGTAGATTTCATTATGGGTAGCAAAAATAATAAAAAGGTGTGATATACAGTTTTACTCTAACTGATGATATTTTCAAAAATAATAAATTAAATAAACCCACTAATAATTCAAAATGTTGGGATCTTTAGCTTGATAACCACAAACAACCACAACCACATACAAGACAAAATTTTCAAAATGCAAAGCTTTGTCCTTCTACCATCTTTCTAAAGCAAGTTAACATAAGTGAGAGACCTAAGTTTACAATAACTTAAAAACTTTTAGTCAGAAATCTAGTGACAGGTTTTGTAAGTTTAAACCAAGATGAATATAAATGTATTCCTATTGACAAATTTAAGAATTGTTCTCCACCATTTTGTGTGTGTCCATGTACCCATCTCTACATGTAATTAATTAATATATTTCATTCCTCTGCATATTTTTCTTCCCAAACGGTATTTTAAATTAATAGAAATTTTCATCAGATTTTTTGTCAGATGACAGAAGATGCCATGTATTATGTGCTACCACTGCCTATTCTATTTCCTGTAGTATCTGCCAAGCAATTTAGATAAAATAGCTGTTCTCTCATTTCCATCACATTCGTTATTATTGCTAGAACACACTTTCTCTGTCATAAATTAAGCTATTCTTGTTCCGAATTTCGAGGACTCTAGGCAATCTTAGAGCTGCTGATTACTCTTTGTAACCAAAATTATACTTACCTGTTTTGAATTTGGACTATACAACACTAAAGTCAGAGAGTCAAATCTGAAGTCCAGTTTTAGTGTTGTTTTTATTTTCATAGGTGAATGCAATTCCACCACAGCTGATGTCACAACAGTTACACCTTTCAGGAATCAAAAAAAATGGTTAATATTTAAAAAATTACCTGACTGCAAATAAGGAAAAAAAACAAAACAAAATATCCTCACTTACAACCATAAAGACAACAACTAAGCTTTTTCTCCACATGTAAATCCACCCACACTTAGCATATGTTTATCATACTTTATGTAACTACTTTTGGCAAAATCACACATTTAAGAATATAAAATTTATATTCGCCCATCACATATTCAACATGAGATTTTTACCATCTTTAAAACTCAAATGTACAACTTCAGGTTAACACTACAGTGTGCAAGAGTGCTACAAAAATACAAATTTACTTTGCTCCTCATTTGTTCATCTGCCACATTGTTGCTGGTTTTCATGTGTAATAAAGGAGTTCAACAAAAGACGGCTTTCTTTACTCGCTTTTCCTTCTACTGTGTGCTGAGTCAATGGGCAGTGACATGTATCAAATAAGAACAACTTTCAGGGGTGCCATCATTACAACAGACAAACAGATCTAAATCTGGACAGCAAGGAAACCACCATATAAAGGAAAAAGAGTAAAATGGTAGCTTTCCAAAGTTGGGATGTTAAAAAATGCAATCAAGAGACTTTTAAGTACTGCCTTGCATTATGGCCAGGATAACAAGACCTTGACATTACATGTCACGCCCCAAAGCCTACTTCAGTGGCTCACTTGCTCCTATTCACTATTATTACTGTCAGATAGTGCTCAAACCACAATGTCAAGATAATAGGTCCACTAGAAGTCAACCAACCTCATCAGCTAAGGAGGCATTTAGTGACAGCAGCAACAAGAGTAGCATCAGCGGCTACAGCTGGCAGGGCAAAATACATCAAAAAGCCTGGCAGGGGGCTCCCAGAGTCAGGGAAACCTGAGATGGGAGACCTGGCAGGACCCAGGAGCTCTCCTAAGTGAGGCCTACATGGTGAGGGCCTTGCCAGAGCAACCAAGGGAGATTTAAACGACTCCAGGGAGCATAAAAAGTAGGAGCACAGCGAAAATGCGGGCAAACAGGACATGGCACATCAGAAGGATGTGGCACAGCACTTGCTGCAGCAGTTCCTGTGGGCAGGGCATGTAGAAGGAAAGGGTGACCCTCCACAGCTCCTGAGGATATTCCTGGAGAAGCTGGCAGGCCAGAGCTTGGACAAGTAAACTCTTCGCTAGGTTAAAAACTGGCTGGATGGCTGGACCTAGAGAGTGGTAGTGAATGGAATTATATCCAATTGGCAGACAGTCACCAGTGGTGTTCTCCAGAGCTCAATATTGGAACCACTTCTGTTTAACAACTTAATTTTAGGGATTTGGATAAGGGGACCAAGCAGCTTTCAGTCAGTTCACAGATGATACCAAGTTGGGCAGGAGTTTCGATATGCTGGAGGGTTGGAAGGCTCTGCAGAGGAATCTGGACAGGCTGGATAATGGGCTGAGGGCAATAGTATGAGTTGAAGTGCCAAGTCCTGCTCTTGGATCACAACAACCCCTGGCAATGCTACAGGCTGAGGACAGAATGTCTGGAAAGCTGCTCAGGGGAAAAGGACCTGAGAGAGCTACTCAGTAGTGTCTGAACATGAGCCAGCTGTGCCCAGATGGCCAATGTCATCCTGGCCTGTATCAGCAAGTGTGGGCAGCAGGACCAGGACAGCAATTGCCCACCCCTACTCAGCCCATACTGAAAGTGAAGCCACACTTTGAATCCTGCTTCCAGTTCTGGGCCCCTCACAAAACAAAGACATTGAGGTCCTGAAACATGTCCAGGGAAGGACAATGGAACTGCCGAACAGTCTGCAACACAAGTTATATGAGGATTGGCTGAAGGAGATGGAGGTGCTCAGGCTAGAGAAAAGGAAGCTCAGAAGAGCCCTATTGGTCCCCACAACTACTTAAAAGGAGGTTGTAGCAAGATGGGCAGCTGGTCTATTTTCACAGACACCTAGTCAGTGACAGGGTAAGATGATACAGCCTCAAGATGAGACAGGGGAGGTTCAGACTGGACATCAGGAAGAGTTTCTGCTCAGGAAGGTGGTGGAGTGACCATCCCTGGAAGTATTCAAGAAGACCTGGACGTGGCACATAGTGCTATGGTTCAGCTGATATGGCGGTATTTGGTCAAAAGTTGAATTTGATGGTCTTGGAGGTCTTCTGCAGCCTTTATTATTTTGTGATTCTACAGTATTGGTACACACAGATGAATCTGGCATCCATTTTTAAATGTAATTCCAACAGAAGCTATATATTAACAATAATACCTAAAAATGCCAGATGATGTAATTTTAGAAAATATTACCTGCAGACTGCTGAGAAGTACCGTGCATTTCACTAGAACGACTAGCTGATGCTTTTGATTCAGGCAAAGCTGTTGATGCACCAGAGCTTTCACCTGCATTTTCATTTAGTGTCCTCAGTATTGTGGTAATATCTTCCTGACTGAGAATGAGCTTTAAAAAAATTGGAACAGACATCAGAACAACTTTGTTCACATAATTTTTGGTAACTAAAATCTGGGCTTACAAGTAAACAGATAAATCAAATTAATCTCATCTGAGTCTCTGTTTAGGACACTGAACATTTTTCTCAAATTCACACAACTCCTTACAGTAATTTCTAGAAATCAGTCACACATTATTTTGTTTTCATCTACAAACTTTACCTACCAAGTTACAATTTAGAAACTGGAATGTAAGAACACGTACACATACAGATTGACTTACAGTTGACCAAAATTTTTACCTGCAATTAGTCACAAGGCACGTTATAGTAATACTTACTTTACAGTAATACTTACTTTACAGTAATACTTATGAGTTCTATTTCAACATCTGGCAAATTGGTTTTCCTCACACCCACTACAACCTTTCTATTTTTAATGTTAAATTTAAACTGTGTTCTGTTTAAATTTCAATTCATTTTTCTTTTATGCTAAATTAAATCATGCTAGGATGAATCCCATTTGGCCCCACAGATCTGTGAGTGCCTATGTGGTACAGCAGGTCATTAATAACTCTTCAGGTTTGTCACAGGTACAAATTCAGCACTGCTTTTGAACAAACCAATAACCCCCAACTTTTCCAACACTTCACTGGAAGACACTGATAGATAAAAGAATAAGCATTTTTAACTAGCAACAGTAATTTATAGTACTAAGTCTGCCTGGAGTATCACAGATGAAATACAGACCTTAAATTAGAACCAAAATCTATTCATTTCCTTTTCACCTATGAAACAACAAAAGCTGTTCTATCTCTATGTCTTGAAATCAAACAATACTTTAACTACTGAGCTTGGACTTTTATAGAGAAAAATGAATCTGTTTCCCAGAAATATTTTAACAGTTGCTTTCAGAAACAAGTGCTTACATTCATAGGCTTGAGTCGGCCAGATATTTCAATATCGGGAACTTCGTGATACCATGCAGCAGCTAAATTTCGTTCAACAGCTACTTCCAGATTGATTGGCTGCAGCAACTGTACTTCAGTTTGCAAAGAACCTTGCTCATAGTAAGATCTGTGAAAAGAAGCAAAATGCTCCCAACTTTCACATATTCCACATTCTAAAAAACACATTTCTGTCTTTTCCTCCCTCATCCTTTCAAATAATACTATAAAACTGCCTTTATATTACTCCAAGTAGCTCTAGTTGAAGCCTTACTCCACGAAGTGCACCTCCTTCCTTTGTAGGGAGGAGGTATCAGGCACATACTGGGCATGCAACACACAAACTCTTGCAAGTCAGGACCTCTTACCTGCTCTCCAGTAGAGAGCAATTCCTTCTTTCTTCTGTACTCTCCAACTGTGTTTGAAAAGTCCCCTCCATTCCCATTCCCTCCATGAACCCCCTGCACCAAGGACCATTTTTAAACAGTTCTTAATGGCTGTCTAACTGAGAATCTTTGCTGCTATGCACAGCTTGAAAATCCCATCAAAACAGTCTAATACAAATAGGTATAGCCTGTCCCAAATTAATGAATAATGCATAACCCTACAGTACTACACAATTTATTCTGAACAATGACTTGCTTCTATTTAAAGATGAGCAGATTGGTCCTTTTCCTAAACCATACATTTTCACTGCTTTAAAAAAATATTAATTTGTTGTTATATTCCAAGATAATAGTCTGTCACTCACCAACCATTAACTACTTATTTAACTACTCCTTGAAGCTCTCTACCTGAAGAATCCCAAAAGGATTAAATAAACTCTAAAATATTGACATTACATTACCTATACAACTTCAGTTCACTCAATTTCACTGTCATAGAGTCAATAACAGGTGGAAGAGTACATCGTATTTTTGTTTTAGCAATAAAGAACTGGTTCTTCACAGTGATTAGACCAAGATCAGCCACCAGGACATTTGCAGACATTGCAGACTGTGGAATTATCACAACAGGTGCCTTGATATTGATATCCAGCGCTAAACGGGAACTACGCTCTGCTAACCCTTTTACACCTGTAGCTGCTTTCTCTGCTGTTCGAACAGTTGCCTCAGTAAAAGCTTCCTTGGCAGCTTGAAAGTTATTTATAAAAGCCTAGGAAAGAAATACAGACATCAGGAATTAATTATTAAGAATTACAGTACTTCAAAAATGCTGTAAATGATAGTTATTTAAACAGCAAACCATCCTAAAATGTTATTTTTGCTATACATTTTGTCCAAATTCTTTAATAGGATAATCTTTCCTCAAGTATGATAAATTATGCATATAAAAAAAAAAATTTCTATACTAAATATTTGGAAAATTAGATGGTAAGAGCAATGACCTTGTAACATGACTTGTAGGAACTATATTTTTATCTAATCATATGAGCAGCAGAAGATTAATTTATGAGCAGCATTTATGGAAAGGGCATTAATTTTCATGGTTTCTTACTTATATTTCAGTGTTCTAAATAATGAAAGGTATGTATATTTAAGAGCTGTTACAAACGTTTTAAGACAAACATTATTATTAAGAATAGTAAACATTTTTGCTAACTCATCTGCTCCACAGTAACAAACATATATATAAGAAAAATAAGCCATCAAGCCCAACCACCAATCCCAGCAAACTCTTTTACAATAGTATATAAAAGCTCTTATACAAATGGACACCACCCCATATGGAACATCTTATCCCTTTCTTGCTCTGACAACTTCACCTGGATGATAAGAAACAGTATCTGGAAAATTTAACTTACCAAAACAGATGTAACAAACTTGTTGACAAAAACTACTTGAATACACCCAACAGTTAGGTAAATACGATTGTCAACAACATCCATATTTGTATATGCAATGCCATCCGTAGCATTCACATATGATACCATTCTGAAGTTGAAGACTTCTTTTTCTGTGATGTAAAGAGCCTTAAGAAGAAAAAAAAATATTATCTTAACTGTAAAAACTTACATATTGGAGAAACTTAACTTCAAAACAAAATGTAGCACCTCACACCACTAAGACATTTAAACTCCAAGAATCTCAACAATGTATGAAAAAAAAATCAAATTTTTAAAATCCATTGAAATAGCTGAAACTATTAAGTTGACATTCAGCTTGAATAATTCTCTTCACAAAAGTCAACACAGTAAGAGGCTATGAGCAGCTAAATATCATAGTTACACAAATTAATGTCAGTCCAATAAACACTGGTTGTAAGTGCAAAATTATTCTGTCATATAGAGAATACTACTCCTAGCAAGTACATAAAACATGACTGAAAAAAGTCACAGTAGAGAGTGGAGTCTAAAAAGTAAGTTTAATTTAGCATCCATTCAAAAACAAAATCAACAATACATGCATACGCCTACCTTTTTATACAGTGCTTTCTCATCAGAATCCACAATAGTGATGTTCTTCAATTTTGCAGTCACATCAGTTGCTGCTTTCTTCATGATCACTTGGCTATCCAGACCTCAAAAACAAGACATACAAAATCCATACACTATAGTGCCTCCAAAGTTTTGTGCTTTTGTGAATAAAGTTTTGTTCCTACCTTCAATGTGAATTTCAGCTATTCTACGGTTTTCCTCTCCGATAAAAATACGCAAACATGATAAATCTGCACAGATAATGAGGTCAATAATATCTTCATATTTTGATTTTTTTGATGCTATAAGAAACAAAAAAATAACAAAAGTTACCATTCTTCAATGAGGACATGTACTGTTTTAGTATCTCTTTAAACTGCACAGCAAGTAAGAGGTTGATGCTCCTCAGGTATAAGGTAACAGCCATAAGGCCTTGATTTATACCAAGAAAAAAACAATAAAAACCTGACAAAAAATTATGGCTTTTCTATTTACATTCACTTAGTGCCTCCAATACATAGCAAATGTAAATCTTGATCTGTGTGTCAGAAAACTGCACATGGCTAAGCATACCATATAAATACATATAATTTGAAGCAAAATTTCTCCTATCAAACATCATTAACAGGCTTACAAAAATAGAAAGTACCTTCATTTTATTTCTTACTTAAGTGAAAGGAATGAAAGGAGGAAAAAATAATAAAGAAACTTACTAAATTTTTTTAGAACATCCTTCTTCTCTTCTGTTTTTTCATAGACTGGTTCTTCCACAACTTTAGTTTCTTGTTTAGGCAGAAGATTACTCAGATAGTTCATTGCATTCAGCAGAGCTTCAGTATGCAAATGAACATCTAGAGAAGAAAAGTTCACCTAAAAGAAAAATTTTTGTTTATCCAGTATGCCTCTCCTCTCAAATTGAGAAAATTATGTAAAAAAAAATTATCATACCTTTATTTTCTGTAGAACATTCTGACAGACAGTTTTCAGTTCTGGTCCCTTAATATCAGTCTATTCCACCAAAAATGCACATAAAACAAACAAATCAGAAGTTTGTAAATTCCATTAAAAAAACTTATTTTCAAATCCACTACAACTTAAGTTTTTCTGCTGAAAGAGCAGACAGACCTTGCACGTGACAATCAAGATGTTAAAAATGTCAATAAGTAAGGAAAAAACATTCAACATCTGATGCATATTAATGTGGTGCTTATGACGGGCTTACAATTGAAAAGCAAAGCCTACTCTTTCCTAACCTTTGTATATTCCAGAGTGAGAAGATCATCTTCTACATTATCCAATGTAGTAATTATGTAAACTGGCTTGTCATTATCATCTAAAAAAAACCAAAAAAGAATACAGAAAATTACTTAAAAGAAAAAAAAAAATTAAAATCTTCTTCATCTATAAACTGCCAGGTAGGCTTATAGCTGTCATTGCTGCTTAATCAAAAACCCTCTTTTGAAGACGTAAAGTAATTAACTGTCCACAATCTACAATTTCTACAATCATCACCACCAGAACATATTTACCAAAGCACTAATGAGTGGATGAGCTCCTGATTTACTTGCCCTCAGCCCTACATTTAAGTTAGGAAGCAAATCTTCCTTATTTGACAAAAGTCCTACCGAGCTTTTGAAGACAAATTCACAGTGTTATTTGTGAAAAATTCCTTGACCAGATTATAAATACTTACCAATATACTCTGGGCACAGAAGACAAACTTCACGAAGGAAAGCACTCCCAGTCATGTCAAATGTTCTCACTTTCAGTTCAGTGCCTAAGCCCAAAATATCAAGCTGAAGCACAGGCATCTCAGTATCACCAGTAAGACGGCATAATTTAATTAAGACCTAAAGAAAAAACCAAAACACACACCCAAAACCATTAAGGGATTATAAGAAGCATAATAACTGCTTCGTTTTTTATACAGGATATAATATATTTACTTACATTTTATTGGTTAATGTCTATTTCTATATTGATAATTAAACTCTATACAGCAAATGCCTTGAATAGAAATAAACAATTCAACAAGTAGTACCGGTTGCTGCTATTGTAACAAAAACTTCAAACATGCATGTATGTAATACCAAAGTAACAGTCACAAAAACTATTATTAAAAAAAAATCTGTACAGCACTCAGCAATATTCAATACAGTCAAAACTAGATTTTCGGTCAACACAAAGTGCGACTTTCACTGGAATTTCTCTGAATTCTTTTAAGAGTTAGATTCCCAAGCTGAATGTCTGGCAAGAGGATTTACTACATTTTCACCAATGCATGACAATAGTGTTGTTAAATAAATATGTAGCTGGGCTGTTGGATCTGATTTTGACAACCAAACAAATATATGTATTCTTCCTTTCCATGGAATGCTGACTACAAATAAGGAAAATCAAAACAAAATCCAGTAAGCGATTTTAAACTTTGAGGACAACAGAAGTGATTTCTAATAGAGTCCCAAATTAATTTTTCTTAAAGATTGTAACTTAGTTGTTATTATTAAATAAGGTAAAACATAGCATCCTTGTTTTATACTAGCAGTTCTAAATAAGGTCATGTCATCATGTAAACACTACATTTCAGCTTTATTAGAAGTAAAGGTGTAATATACAGTATGCTAAAAGCTAGCTGTGGGGTGTTGAAGACATTCTGTAAGCCCTAGCATAAAACAAAATTTGTAAAGTTAACTGGATTGGTATGATTTATTTTTAAAATAAATGTAAAGTAAAATACACTGAGTTTCAAGAATAACAGTCCCATAGCCATGATCATCTAATGACAAAGTTAATGATAGTGTTAATAAGTCACCTCTTTTACTAGAACTGATACAGTTAGCAGGGATTCTTGCATTTGGATAAAGTACTCTTTTTTCCCCCCTAAGCCTGAAACAGCAAGAATACAGAAAACTCTTCATAATGAAAGTGTTATAGATTTACATGTGTGGACAACAGCATCTGGGAAAAACTAGGACAGAAAAATAAGGTGCTTGTTACAACATAAAACATTAATGAAGTTTTCCCATTGACCACAGCAGTATCTGGAAAAAAAAGCCACAAGCGCCTATTTAGCTAAAACAAAGATGTAATGTGATTTCTGAAACATAGGTAAAGAAAATTCAGTGACAAAGTGAGTTGGGAAATCAAGTGGATAAACCAAAGCACTTCAGTGATGACAAGAATACAGAAGCACAATTATTCCATATCCAGAGTTTTTCTGGAAAAAACTCTGCATAATAGTTTTAGGGAAAAATGGGGAATGAGTATCTCTGTGCATAGGAAATTATAAACACAACAGACATGGAAAAAAAATACAGTCCTGCTGTGCTTCAGGGAAATTTTTAAAAGTAATTTTACCTGAGCTACTTCAAACTTTAGTTGGAAATCTGTCATATTTTTCAGAGATTCTTGTTTGTGTAGATTTTTTCGCCTTGTACTGACAGTCTGCTTGAGGGGGCTAGATGAGACTTCAAAAAATGGCACATCTTCCACAGGACTGCTTAGTGCATCATAAAATTCTTCTTCTGATTCTAAGGATTAATTCACAACATCATTACATATGCAGTTTACACAACCAATATTTTACAGTATTGTAACCTAGAGTTTTTACATCTACATCCATAAAAGCTTAAATATACAAGTAACTAGCTGACAACTAGCAATAAAATCTGTTTCCATAACCATCCGTATTCCAGCCTCCACAACTTTACACCAAACCTACAGCTGCCTCCATTATGTCATCATAAACTTCAGATCTCATTAGCTAATTCCTTTCAGCATTCTCTTACTTCTGGCTTTGCAAAAGACAGCACAATCGATGCTTTGTCTTGCCTTGGTGTGACCTAACAGCTTAACTCATCTGCTGATCAGACTGCTGTTGACAGTACAGGAGCCATGGCCTCAGTATCAGCCACACTACTTGGGATTTCTTGCTGCTGTAGATCTCCCATTTCAGAGAGACTCCTAAGAACTATCAAGCTTTTAATTCACTTTACATTAGTGCAGAAATATAACCAGGATAAATAGATTACACTGTCTTGTGAAGGTCGTCTTCATCTAAAAACATAAACACTCAAGTATAAGTTAATTGTGGAAGAAATATCCTTCTAAAAAAACTCAACAAATAACATGAAGTATTTTGTAAAGCTTAAAAACAGCTCTGAGATTTTAGAGAGTAAAGATAGAGAATTAACATAAATCACTTAAAAGGACTGTATAACTGTATGTATAGTATGGACTCGATTAAAAATCAGACTTGATTCCAATTTAATCTAGCTATTACTTTCTCAAATTACTTGTTACCAGCATGCATTCTCACTTCAGCCTAGTTTTTAAGAACTGAAAGACATGACTCTTAAAGGAGTTTATATTAAAACAGATGAAGATGCACAAACACATATTTTTACACATACTGCATACACACTGAATTTAAAGCTATGAAACAGACATAGTAACTTCGCCGATAATTTTGCTAGTGTTTGCTAACCACAAAAAACATTAACTTGAGAAAGTAGTAGTCGTCTGTTTCTCCAGTTGAGTGTTTTGGCATCACAAACATAACTGATACTGAAATAATACTGATATGTTTGATTATTTTTCTAATGTAACTACTAGGTGAAATATTAGGATCTAGCTAAGCTGTTTTGAACAGCAAGGAAGTGTTGAACACAACTGGTTCTCCCACAGCCAATCTTCTGCTTTATCCAATACAAACCAAAATGTTTGTTTATAAAAACAAAGCAGTTTCTAATGGTTATCATTTCCCTACCTTGTAATTTAAACAAATCCACCTAAATAAGAGAGAAATCCTTCACCACAAGAAAATAACTAAAACCATCATCAGAGGACTAAGTACATGCTAAAGCTAAAAAGTTCATATTACTTCAAATGCCCTGAATACAGATTTGCAATAATAACTTATGCCGACAAAAATAAACCCACCATACCAAACAAAATTTTCTTGCTATACCCTCAGGAAGGGAATGACAAAAACAAGAATACAGAATTTTACTGCTGTATATAGCAGTATATACATATATATTGCTATATGTAGTACATTGCTACAAGTAGTTTGTACAGCATCAATTATAAGCTAAACAGAATATAACACTACTCAGTCCTCAAGAACTTGAAACAAAGCCCCATATCCTTGCTTACAGTAAGAATAATAAATTAATTCAAAGAACTCAAAAACTTCTTGGCTTGACCCACTTCTTAAGCAAGACCTTAAAACAGATTATACTACCTGACTCAGGAAATGAATGAAGATCCAAAACAGAATACACGCCTTGAGACGAATGTGGTGCTGGAAGCACAGGGGACAGTGTAGCCTGAAACAGGAGATTTAAAAATTTGTCTTGTATTTATTGGTCATGTTACTGCATGCATATATACTGCATCCAAGTTTTACAACTTAGGGAAAGTGCAATTTACAACTTAGCTTAAGTGCAATTCAATAAAATTAAACACATTACTAAAATTATAAGGATGAGGAGAAACGAGGCCTAAAATAGGTAGAAGCAGCAACTTTTGCACTTCCATCTAACTAGAGAGAACACACTACAAAACACAGGAGGTTCAAACATTCAACTTCACAGACCAAAAGATGGTTAGAAATGGCACATGATATGAAAAATTATAAAAGACAAAACCTAGTCCCTCAAAGGACTACAATACAGCAACTTCAGAGAACAATAAAGATCAACAGCTCTTTACAAAACTAACACAAGTGCTGGGTGGGGAAAAAAGAGATACACAAAACATTAGAGCAGACAGGACTGCTTTCTATTTCACAGAAACATAGAAACATTTTGGTTAGAAAAGACCCTTCAGATCACCAAGTCCAACTATAAACCTAGCACTGCAAGAGATGTAGTTTTGTGGCAAGCCACATCTACAAGCCTTTTAAATAGCTGCAGGGATGGTGACTCATCCACCGGGCAGCCTGTTCCAATGATTGACAATCATTTTGGTGAAAAAATTTTCCTAATATCCTATCTAAACCTCCTCTGAAGCAATCTGAGGCCATTTACTCTTATCCTGGCACTTTCTGCTTGGGAGAAAAGACCAGCACCTCAGCCTTTCTCATGAGGAGGCTCATGAGGAGCCCAAAACTGAGCACAGGATTCAAGGTGAGGGCCCACCAGTGTCAAGGGACAGGGGGATAATCACTGCCTTGGTCCTGCTGGCCACAATATTGCTGGTACAGGCCAGGATGTCCTTGGCATTATTGGCCACCTGGGCACACACTGCCTCACGTTCAGCTGCCAGTCAACCAGCACCCCCAGCTCCTTATCTGCTGGACAGCTTTCCAGGAACTCCGTCCCCAGCCTGTAGCACTGCTTGGGGTTGTTGTGACCCAAGTGTGGAATCTAGCACTTCGCCTCATTGAATTGCACTGCTTCAGACATAAGGGGAAAAAAACAACCAGTAAAATACTGAGAGGAGGCCTCACAGTACTCTTCAACTTTCTGACAAGAGGAAGCAGAGGGGCTGAAACTGATCCCTTCCCTCTGGGAACCAGTGACAGGACTCGAGGGAACAGCATGAAGCGGTGTCAGGGAGGTTTACACTACGAAAAGGTCTCTTTCCAAGAAAGTGGTTGAGCACTGGAACAGCTCCTCAGGGAAGTGGTCACAGCACCAGCTGGACAGAGTTCAAAAAGTGTTTAGACAATGCTCTGCAGTATATGGTGTTGAGTCCTAGGGATGGTCCTGTGCAGGGCCAGGAATCAGACTTCGACGATCCTTGTGGGTCCTTTCCACATCAGGATAATCTATGATTCTGAGTCTTCAACTGTGAAATGCAGTTAGGCACAACTCAGAGTAGTAACTGAAAATATGTGAAATGCCACTAGAGTGCACTCTAGAACAGGAATCTTCCACTCTACGTGGTTTCATATATGATAGAATTAAATGCTCTTAGTAAAAATATCCAAATGATTTAGTTATCATCAAGTCTCAGAAAGCAATCTCAGCAATCTGAGTTTGTAAGGAATTCTCACCTGCAAGTTCCGCATGCACATGTATTATAGATGTGCCTTGCACAGAGTATCAAAGTAAGAGCACTGTGCACTGTGTGCCCTTTCTTCTTGAGTGCCTTTGGCTCTGGACTGCACAGTTTAAAACAGGTCTTTCCCTGCACCACCACATCTTCTCCTCTCCCTTGTTACTGCAATTTTCAAAGTTCAGGCTCAGACAATTATTCACAACACCACAGTATCAAATCGATACATTATGGCAACAAGAAACATCTTGAATATTGTTTCCAAGGCTACATTTTTCATTTCACGCTCAACATTCCCACATCTCTGTCTCCAGCCTATATAATCTGATTTTTTTGAATATATTCATGTCTACAAGTGTGGAAATCCACAAAATCAGAGGGTTTGGGGAAAGCTGCAAAAGGCAGGCCTCAGAGACAGCAGAAATGTGACTGGAGCTAAGCAGTAGCCATGAGATAGATCAGCAGAAAAATTATTTACAAAGTAGAAAAGCAAAGACAAATAGAACAATGGTCTGTGCATTAACCCCTGTCTAGAATAACTCCCTAAGCTACAGAAAAGTTTATCTAGCAAGATATTAGGAAGTTTTAAGCTTAATAATGGAGCTCTTGCATTGTGTTTTAAGCCTTACAAGCAGGTATTGTATTCAAAACAAGCAGGCATTGATTTAACCAAAGGTACGTGTGCTTACAGTGGTTGGATAGAACTACTGTCAATGTGCTTTTGCTTTGAGTGATTGGTCAAAAAACTTATGAAGTATGTTGTAAATTAAGTTCTTGGTCTGTTGCCTGGGATGTGAGCTGATGGCATCTTCCCATTGTCATAACCATGTAATGAGACTGATGCTGAAAAACAAAACAGCTCAAGGCACGTTCCTCAGCAGTCCCGTCCTGTTTGCGATTTGCACATAAACCCCCAGCTGGAGATATACATGTAATAAATAGACTAAGTATTTAAGAAATACGTGAAAATGTCTCATCCGTAACACTTCCACATTCTATGAAAACAAGGACAAAGAAATGAAATTTGACTTCATAGTACAAATCTTGAAAAATGAACTTATACACTGAAGTGTATTCTTGGACTAAAATGCTGAGTGCAAAAATGTAGAAGGATCTGTTCCAAAATGTCTTCTGTTTTCACAGCTCAAGATCACTTCCACCACTAACTCAGAATGTAACAAAGAAAACAGCCCTCTGACAAAGGATTTCACGTTATTTTCAGTTCAGAAATTATGGGATGTTAACAAAGTCCAGAAGAATTACAGTTGTAAGGATGAAAGCATGGCAGTATATCTGCCACCATCAAAGCCCAAAATCCACTCAAATTAACTGAATTACCAGCAATTAAAGTCTGTCATGTTCTGAAGTAAATAGAAGCTTGAGCAAACAGGTCTAAGCCTAAGTTTTGATCTGGATTCACATATAACACAAACATATTTATACTTGGTCCACAGTCTTTCCTCACCTCATCTACTGTATATCACAACTAATATACAGGCAATACTAATTACTTCGAGGTCACTTAAAATACTTGAGACTTAACAGTTAAATTCTATAATTAAATTCAAGTATAGTCAGTGCTATAAAGCAGAGGACAATGTGCATCTTATACATGCAAATTCTATTCTTGTAAAAGTAAAGTCCCAATATCTACCCTCAAAAAAAGTTAGTTTGTGATTTGTTGCACAAAACAACAGAGACTAAGGTGGCTTTGGCTGGGTATACTATTAGTATACCATTAAGTCAGAATTAGCTAAAATTTAAATGGCATCACTAAAGAGATGGCAAGAACCACATGAAGAAAAGTGCTCTTCACTGTATACATACTTTCAATAGGTATGCATGTCAAATTGCTGCATTAACTGTTAATAAATATTACGCTAATATAGCCCACAGAAAATACCAAACTGCAGTAACAGCCTTCCAGAACAGTGCAGAATAATTTGTACAAAGATGGAAAGATAATTATCAAATAATCTAAAAAAAAAACCCAAATACGAAGATGACCACTATTTCTGTAGGATCAAGTTCATGAGGTACTAAATAACATTGTTAGAAGTATTTACAAATGACAGAAAAACAGAGAGGAAAATTTTGGTTTTGACTTTTAAAAGAGTTTACATACATTCTAATAATAGGACTGCATTACACATACATTAAACATAGCCAGATCACAAAGACTAGTCATGTCAAAAATTAGTAACTATGAGTTAATCTCCTAGTTTTGTTAAGAACAGCTCAAAAGGTGAAATATATTTTTCAGGAAAAATAAGAAGGGGACAAACTTCTGTTTAGAAGAATTTATAAAACAGTGAGCCAAACCATTTTCACCAAGGAAAGGGGGTGGCGAAAGAGCAAGAACCACTCTCCAAACTCCTAACTGATACAAGTGCAAGGGAAAACTTCCACCCCTGAGCTATACTGTGTAAAGGACTTGAAACGGGAAAAGCATTGAGATCAGCTGAAAAAAAACTACTACTTTTACCAGGCATGCATTGTTTATAAAACAGATAGTGAGTATTTATTGTTTGGCTTTTGAAACTCTCATATAACATGACATAATACTTGAACTTCAAAAATTCCAGCATTTTAATGTTTTCTTCACTAAACAAAATAGCTGAATCTAAATTCTGCAGCATTATGATACATTTGAAGGTACAATTAAACGAATCCTCAACAAAACTGAGTATGCTTATTAGTCAAGATTATTATGAACTACTAATTAATTCCCATAATAGTAAAACTCTGACAATAAACTAACTCAACAGCAAGAAAATTTTCTACAGCTTTAGAGAAAAAGCTAAATTTTTCAAGAGGCATGAAGTCAACATTTGTTCATCACTTTTTTGTGAACCTTTCAAAACTGGAATGCTAATATCAAGAAGGTTTTTTTCTGGTTTTTTTTTTTTTTTACAGTTTTCTGATAGTTTTTAATGAAATCTCTTAAAAATCTTACCTCAGTCATTTTTGGAGGAGAACTGGTAGCAGGCACACTTTCTGGCTTAGGAATGCTATCAATTAGCTCCAAGATACTTGTCACCTTCTGGTCTGATATTTGGATAGACAGTAAAGGCAACTGTCCTGACAGTTTGAACCTATTTTTTGAAGAACAACATCAAAAGTTTCACAGTTAATTAATCTTAAAATTATTTCAATCAAACTTCACATTATTTTTCTTCTGAAAAACACTGAAGTCCTCTGGGTCCAAAAATTCTTCATCTAACCATTGCATGTATTATGTGTTTATACATAGATATATTTTTATATATATATATATATATATATATATATATATATATATATATGCAACTCTTCTGTTGCACACAGAAAAGTTACTTAATCAGCAACTATCCACTTAGTAGTGTCATTGATATTCCATTTGCTACAAAGTCTTGTGGATCAGGACTACAAATACTACTGTTAACCACTTCCAGTTTGGTTACGTAAAGCACAGTTTCCTTACAATCAGAAATTGCCCCCTCATGTTCATGCATTTAATTTAATTACTTACAATAAATCACATAACTGAGCTTTTACAGAACAGAGAAGGCGGAGATGTTTTTTGCATGTGAATGTTTAGGGCTCAAAAGATCAAAAAAAGAATACAGAATACTTCCTAGAACTCATGTATAGTTAAGCCCACTACAGCAGTAGTCTAGATATTTAATAAGGAGCATCCTATTACCAGAAATGAAACAAATGCAGATATTCACATCCAACCAGAATGAAAGTCTATTTTAATGATTAGGAAGTATAAGTAGATGATAACAGAGATGAACATCGAAAGTCCTTTGATACAGCAGTCATTACCAAAATTACCTAAATTAGTATTCTCCTCAAGGCAGCAATATAGAAATGTGCCTTTCTAAACAAAGTCAGGACAAAGCCTAGTAAATTCATTACTGTTTTGAACAAGAAAATTGCAAGGAATTCAAATGAGTTTAATGGTCATTGAAAGACATAAAATCAAAGAATCAAAAATAGAGACACCCAATCATTTGCTTTTCAGATGACTAAATATAAAGCAGGGGGCTTCCAAACTAAGAACTAATTTGTAAACATCTACTACGTTAAACAACAATTCTGGTGCAAGGTTTTGCTGTAAAAGCAACATCTTTCCACTCATTTTTCTCAACAGAACTATGCTGTTCTATGCAGGCAGTTCCAAATATTAATTTAAAAACTCCGGAAAAATATAATATTGGGTTTACATGACAGTATGCTTATAAAAACTGAAATATAAAGGAACAGATACATGTACATTCAAAATATATTTTTATATATACATATATATGTAACTGATGTGAGCATAATATTCAACTAAACTATATACTTAACCCTATTCAACTATGCTAAAATTTTTAGTAAAGTTTAGGGGATTCTTGCTGACACAAAAGCTACATTTAACATTCATCATTTGTGCCCAATGTGACATAGAGAAAAATTACGCAGGAATTTTCCAGAATCTGTTTGACACATGAACTGCCAAAGTACATAAGGTAGCCAAGACAGTCAGACAGGTAGTACTGCAATACTGCAGGACATGTACACATTAAGAGAAGACTCTCCTTAATCCAAGTTACACCAGTGTAATTTTTGAGAGATGTGAATTGCAAACCTACATTAAAATTATGTCATTCTGTTATATGACCATAGAAATGAAATCTCATTTTCTAACATAAGAAGATTCCTGTGAATTGCATTCCCCTTATTTGACTGTCTTCAACAGAGAAAAAGTAAGGAGGGAAAACATTAAGATGTTTTGTAAGCATCAAAATTCAAAATCTGGCCTCCCAGGTTTCCAGAAGGTGGCAGCAGTATATCATGCAATCACTGATCGTTATAAACAATACTAATTATTTTCTTCTGATTGGTACAATTTCTATAACTAAAAAGATTTCACTAAACAACCCTAAGTGGAAATGCAAGGCATTAAGAACTGTTTCCACA
The DNA here is from genome assembly GCF_028769735.1 of Zonotrichia leucophrys gambelii. Classification (NCBI taxonomy): domain Eukaryota; kingdom Metazoa; phylum Chordata; class Aves; order Passeriformes; family Passerellidae; genus Zonotrichia; species Zonotrichia leucophrys. Next base: position 46,249,619 of record NC_088200.1, on the reverse strand, counting down.
GCAGGTAAACTAACTAGAACACTAAGCCAAGTTACAAGAGAGGGAGTATGACAGCCCATTATTTTTCAAAATATTTTTGGTATTTATAGAACTGATTTTAAATTCAGATTTTTAGCTCCTTGGTATTTTCAATGAGAACTGAAATGCAGCTATTAGGAAGACTGAATTAGAAGAGGTAGTAATATCTTAATTATCTTTAATAAAAATCTTTAAATATTTTAAGCATACTACTGCAATATTCTATCACCTCTTTGGTATCTGAAAACTTATTTTAATTTATTTTCTATTTTTCTAGATAAACGTATTTTACTTTCAATATTTAAATACAGCCAATGCGAAAGTGCACAGGTATAACCAGATCCTTATTTTTTCCTCTTTTTCCCCTCATAAAAGTAGTTTACCATAAAATTTCAAAATTTGGAAAATACATACCTGGGCATTCTTGCATCTGTAACAACCATAGCCCTGCTAAATTCCAGGTTTACATCCAAGGGCTGCAAGATACACTGAGATGAGTTTTTCAGTTTCCGAGCTTCTCGCCAGTTCTCATCTACAAAAGCAGAGAAAACCTACTTTAAATACTGAAAGAGATTCCTTCTCAGTACACATCACAGAATTCAAGTATCTGATATTAGTACATATTCCTAAAAATTCAGGTGCCACGATCTCTTTTATAGTTCTATCAACAGATGTATTTATACACCTGAACTTCGGACATACAAGACTAATTAATAATTTCTCCTACTCTCATCTTCACAGCTACAGCATCCATGGGGTAGACTTCCCAGGACCCAATTCTTAACATGTGTAGTACTGGGAGTTTAGGCTCTGTATTCTACCCTGGAGAGTTAAATCATTAAATTGAATTAAACCCAAAAGATTAGGAATTAAATTATTAAAAAGTCTATGATTGACTCTATGTTGCTAGTTCCCAAAATACTAAAGTTTCCTTTGATACCTTATTGAAGTAGTTCAATTCACATTCTTTCCTTACCCTCAAAACAATGATCAAACCTACAACTACTTGTGGATTCTGCTTTAAGTCTGGAGAAAAGCAAAGGCACTGAAGGAAAATACCATAAACAAAGTAATTACAGTCTTACACTCACTATGCAACAAATCAAATGAGCTGTATTCAACAAAAGGAATTTTATTATGAATTTGCTAAAATTGGAACTGAAGTCCTAAAGGTATGTTTTGGAAATTCATCGTATGTTGATAGTACTGAATTTAGAACACTTACGTTTGGAGAAGTACATTCCAAAAGATTCTCCACTGCTTCAGCTACAAATATGAGGCACAACCACTATCACATTTATATGACATTCAGTCATATAAAGCAAGATTACTTTCATGAATACTTACCATGTTTGCTGTACAGTAACTGCATGCTACTGAGCTGGACATCAAAACTGTCATAAGCTCTGGACATTATATCTTCAATTGAGGTTTTCCCTGCTTTGATTTTTGATAAATCAGAACGACTTTTGCTTGCCATCTTTAAAAACGTAAAAAAAAAAGTATAAATCAATTTCAGAAATATTCAGGGCACTAATTCTACAAATACTTGTTCCTACCATAACAAATGAATCAGTCCTCACTGTAGACCACAGTCTTACAACTGTCACAGCACAGCAAATATCTAAAATTTCTAGACTGCACCAAAACAAAAATCAGAGTATTAACACCATTTCTTCCACAAAGAAAGGAACAAAAAGCAAATTAAAATATATTATATACTATGTACAGAATAATTTTCTTCAATAAGTGACTTATACTCCAAAGTATAAAATCTCAAACCCTTTTTAATCAGTAGAATAATCATTCAGAATTTTTATATATAAAATATTACTGCATTAAGCAACTCAGACACGTGAAAGGTATTTCTGAACTCTGTTGAATCCAGCTGTGACACATTAGAGAGGAAAAGATGATTTGGACTGTTCATCATCAATGTCTTTCCTTTAGTATCAGTCAATAGTCCTTTGATTCAGCTCTGGGACACCCATACTTCTCTGGTATTTCACATTTGTATGTATCCTCCCTGATGTTCATCTCTGATGAAATGTGTCTGTCCTCATCCTTACACGTCTAATAATTTTGTATTCATATTTGGTTTTGTCAAACCCAGGCAATATTCAAAGGAACTAAAAGAGGTTGAAAAACTAGCATCTAAGACACAGAATTTATTTTTCAGTACTGCTGGACTCTAAGTCCATTGTAACTTTTACGTTAAAAATAACTTGGAGATGCAAATTCAGAATTACTAAATTAATAACCCTATTTATCTACTGAGGCACAGTTTTAATTTTACATGCCATTTTTCCTCCTGGGGCTTGATCTTTTCCAGTATGCAACTGAGGGAAAAGATTGTTTGTTTTGTGTTAAACATTCTCATGCAACAAACGACCTACCTCTCACTTAAGCATATGTCAGTAGAAGTGAATACAGAACTACTAATCATATCCTGAGAGGCAACTAAATTTTCTCTGGTATTTTCTCATGGTATTTCTAAATTCTATTAAATCAGAGGAACCAACCTAGGAGTCACATTCACTACAAAAATTTCATCCACTTCAGGAAAAAAATGCCACACACACTGAAGTCTACATTTGAAATGTGTTCTTCTATGTAACACTTCCAAGAGTAATCTTGTATGGGGTGGAAAGGAAGTAGGCCATTAGGAGGCTGTTTCAAGCACACAAACAACTACAAAGCACCAACCCTACAAACTGCCTACAAATGACTAATACTCAGAAGAGCTAGTGAAATTATCTGTCACTGAATCCACAGAGTAAGCTTCTTCACTAATTCTACTTTCTGAAGCAATCCAACACATTCTATTTAAACATGACCTATTGCACAGACCCGCAGTTGGACTGCAGCAGCCCATTACCAAATCATTAGCACGACTGATGCACCTAATCAGAGCTCTGGTGGGAACATGCTGCCACCCAGGTGCCAGGCTGCAGGATGTGTCTGACTCTTATGCCAACACCAGACAGCAGCAGTGTGCACACCTGTGGGAGGTGTGCCTAAGCAGAGAATCCCTCTGCTTAGTGACATAGCACAGGGAGGAGAGCAGCAGGTCAGGCTGACTGACAGCCATCTGAATGAGAGCCAGTGAGTACCCAGGTGGCCAAAAGCAATAGTGTGGCCAGCAGAACAAGGGGAGGGATTGTTCGTTCCCCTGTACTTGGCACTGGTGAGGCTGCAGCTTGAATACTATACTTTATTTGGGGTTCCGCACAGCAACACAGACATTAGGGTGCTGGAATATGTCCTGAGAAGGGCAAAAGGGCTAGGAAGGGATCTGGAGCACAAGTCCTGTAGCCAAGGGAGCAGAACACATCTCCTCTAAGAAAAAGGCAGAGAGAGCTGTTGCTGTTCAGCCTGAAGAAGAGAAGGCTCTGGGGAGACTTTTCAGCAGCCTTTCAGTATTTAGAGTGGGCCAAAAAGAAAGATGGTAACAGACTTTACCAGGACTTGGTCTGACAATTCAAGGGGTAACACCTTAAAACTAAGAGTAGATATAGACTAGATATAAGGAATTTTCTTAAAATGAAAGTGGTATGACACTGGCACGACTTGTCCAGAGAGGAGGTGTACGCCCACCCCAGGAACATTCAAGGTCAGGATGGACAGGTGGCTGAGGAACCTGATCTAGTTAAAGATGTCTCTGCTCATTGCAGCGAGGTTAAACTCAATGACCTTTAAAGGTCTCTTCCAAGCCAAACTGTTCTATAATTCAAGCTGAAATCACACGTTCAGAAGTAATTATGTGGAAATTACATAGAAAACTTATTCTCATTAGCAAGATCTTAGGATTTGAAATAAATTTTTGCTAAAAAGCAGACAGCAATCTTAACACATACTAAGTGGCAGAACCAATTTTACCCAAAATACAAGTAAATAAAAAGTAAATTGCCTATATGCATGTAAGATCACTTATCCTGAAGTACACAACTTCATCACTGAGTAAGAAGAAGACCGCTAATAATAAAGTCTCTTCTATTTTATTTCAAAGTCTATTCCTTTTTTATAGTGGTAAATTATAATTTTACATACCTCATGCAAGGGAAAAGTCAAAAAAATAAATCATTATCTCAAACACACCCCCAATCTCATCCAAATTATTAAAAATTGCCAGTATGTTTACTTTCCTCATTTTAAAGTAAATTCAGTGATTAAAGGGTAAGTAATAATAATATGAAAAACAAGAATACCCTTTAATCATGTAACAAAGAAGTTCACTATTTTATATTGTAAGGCAATGTAAAAAATTACTAGACATTTTGCACATAACAGTCCAAAGTATCAACAGTAGTTTCTGGCTAGGGAAGGGGTATTTTCTAGCAATTCTTTTGCGCTGAACAAATCCACTGAGAAGAGTTCAGTAACTTTTGCCTTGACTACAAAGCACTTTAAAATAAATACTTAATAAATACACTGCAAGAGGTGCTCTTACTCTTGTAAGAGTAAGAGTAAGTACTATGGTACTGTTCATGACCATGAAACTCAAATTAAGAAACTGTAAATCAGGTAAAAAGCTGAATTATTATTATTTACAGTAAATTACGTTATTACGTAAATACATACTTTAAAGCTACCAAGATCCAGCAGTAGTAAATTTGATGTATGGTCATAGAATCCTTTTTGTGGAACAATGATGTATGAAGCCATGAGGTTTATTTTGAGGTCAAGAATTTTCTGGGTTTCAATAATATACAACAATCCTGAAAAAACAGTACAATTATTAAATACAAACAAACAAAAGAAATTCATACAGAACCTGTAGGATTAAGAGAAAGTGACAAAAAGAAAATCAGATCTAATTTTAAACAAACTCTATATGCTAAATAACTGAGGTACATATGCTCTTCATATTTCTTCTTTCATTCATTATAGACAGTGCTTAAAGAAGCATCAAGTAGATGAAACGATGATAGGAAATAGTGCTGGCAAGTATAGACAACAACGTGACATACGCAAACTCAAAAGTACTTCCCACTGAGCAGAGATGAAATCAGAGAAGAACTGGAATGTGAACTGCAACTTTGAAATTACTGCATTAACCCACTATGTTCCATAGATTCAGAAATCTAATTGCTCTAGAATTTCTTATTTTTGAGTATCCAGCTACACTAACCAAACTGTTAGTGTTTTTTGATACTGAGATACACAGGTTTACACTAAATGCTGACAAACATCTCCTCCTTGAGACACCAAAGATATGCAAATATATGATCTTACAAAAATTAAGTTCAAAAATCATACAAATAGTTAGGAAAATCAGACATTCATAAGATTTGTGATCAAATTCTGCTTTTTCGCTCAGCTGAAGAGTGAATGGTATTGCTCCAAGTTAGATCTGGAAATTGCCTTATGATGTAGCCACAACTCATTAAATATCTACTGTTTACAACAAGCTGATGACCACAGAAGTAGAGACAATGAATTATGAAGATAACAACATGACAGTAAACACATCCACTGGTAAGAAAACAATTAAATCTGCTACATTATCAAAGGTTGCCCTGTCAGAGGAGAGCTAGGCTAGTCAGTAAAACACTGGATGACAACTACATTTCAGGATTTGCAAGACAAAACAACTTGGAGTAACAAGAAGAGCAGGATTTTATCAGTTTGCACTGGCTAGCTGAATTTGAGTAATGTAGAAAGGTCAAGTGAATATTTTCTCGTTTCTTTTATTTGGGAAAAAATGTAGTAGAATCCATAAACTGAGCTCTGGCAAACCAAGCTTTTTTAATGTTTTTAATGCTGAAAATCCAGTGTGCCAAGTTCCTTCAATTTTGCAGTTCACAGTTCCCCTATATTTTCCAGCTACCTTCTATTGCTTCAAAGAAAAGTGTTAAGAACTCATTCTTGAGGACTGTAGGTCTGAACATATTAATTATACTTCTATGTTTCTACTTTTCTTATTCTACCTCTGAGCTTAGCATAGTCTCCTGCATCAGAATATTCTGCAGATGAAATCTTTTTTCACTGGAAATTCTCTGAAACTCAGACAAGATTTTACAAGCAGTGTACTGCATATTTTGAGACATTATCATCAAATTTTTCATTTGTGACTGGAACAAGGTTTTAGGTTACTCTGGACAACATGGCATTCTTGTGAGGGTATAAACAGTATTGGATATACTTCTACAGTAATGATATGCTCAACTGGAATAAACACAGAGGACAATTTCGTATTTTCACAAAATATTAATTATGATCAACACCACTATTTTTGCTGATAATGAGCAGAGAACCAAGCATATTATATATAAAACAAATTTAAAATTTCATCTCGGAAATCAACAATGAACTGTTGTATCAATATAGTCAATATTGCTCAAGAAATTTCTGAAAGAAAAGACAAGGAAGCCGATAATTCTAGTTAATCTGATATTAGTCCTTAATTAAACAGTTCACTCAAAGAAGAACTAATGAATAAAAATACTATTGATGCTTGATTTCCCTCCCAATACTAGCCTGATAGAAGTAATCAAATAAACTTTTTGCTTGAGTTTTCTTAAAATCTTTACCACTTCAGTATGCAGATTTTTTTATATTTACAATTTAATTATTAATAGGTTATGAAATTATAAGAGGTTTAAGAAAACATCCATTGCTTGTTTTTTCCTTTTAAAAATAATTTATATATAATATCTCCCCTCTGCATCCACTCCCATCCACAGAAACAGGACACTGTGCTGGATACATCTCTGATTTACAAAGCCTCAGACATCCTTACTGGAACAAATTAAGTCCACAGATCTCAGTGTCAGTCTTCACAGTACTCAGGACTTACATTCCTGTCTTAAAATACAAGATCTCTAGAGATAAGCAGGATGAAATTAAAACTAGTGTAACGGCTATAAAACTGATGAGCTGGAAAGCAGATAAATACAGTTTATAGACCTTGAACTGAGTCAATCCAAATCAAAACCAGTATTCATCAAGGAAGTCAGCAAATCAAAAATATCTATACAAAGGCATAATTTCCTGAGAAACAAGAAATCTGAAAAGGTTTCAGAGGTTAACTTAGAAGATTAATATCTCAGAATCAGTATTTCAGGAGTATTAAATAACTAAGGCCTTCTACATACCAGACGAACAAAACAGAAGATGTAACAAACTCTTTTAACTCTGTATGGAGTGAAAAATACTGAAAGATTATCTATGGCTTTGGAGCATATTTTACAAATATTTTTACAAGTAAAAATAGTTAAAGTTAAAAGAGATATAAACATTAAATTATCCAATACCTAGAATAAACATACTGCAATAAGATAGAATAATTCAACTATTTAGGTGGTGTGTTAGGAAGGTACATATGCTAAAAGTACATATGCTAAGTACATATGCTCTTCATATTTCTTCTGAACCGCTATAGACACTCCTTAAAGAAGCATCATGTAGATGAAATTATGATAGCAAATAGTGCTAACTGAGCAGGTGGTAAACACCTTATTTAGGTGTTAGAAAGCTATGACTTGGATGCACACATCTCCATAGAGAAAGATACACTCAGCACTCCTACAAACTAAAATTTGTATGAGTGTGCTGTGAGAAGAGCATGCAGCACTTGCCTGTTGATGTTTTTTCCCTGAATTCTTCAAGCTTCATCAGAGTTGCCGATGTCAATTGCTCTAAATGTACATCTTTTGGAGGTCTAAAGAAATCCACTAAGTTATTTACTGTCATCTGTTAAAAAAATAAAGTAAATTTACTATTAAGTAGGATTTTTGACAATTTATAACTTATTCAAATATTTACTTACTGCATCATATACTATTTCCAGTGGTTGTGATTCTATTCTAATCCTCTGATCTGCTTTCTCATCCAAAGGATTAGTCTCAAACATTATGCTTAAAAGTGAGGTATTGTCATCTGAATAGGCTGTTCGAGAAGACAGGAGACGGGGTGTACACTTTTCTTGAGACACGCCTGTAACTTCAAGTGAGGCAATTTTTGTTTCAAACCTGTACAGAAATGTAAGCAGACTGTTCAGATGCAATATCCATCTGGCTAAGTACAATTACATGGAAAGAGTATAAAAAATTAGATGGAAAAAAAAATAAAACATAAACCAGTACAATATGTTTCTACCCTACCTTAACTATAAACAGCTTATTCTAAGGATTTAATACATACATCCCTGTGTTATCTGTTTTCCATTTCATTATCTTTTGTGTCTATTAGCTGCCCCTGTCTAAATACAATAGGGCATCTAACTTATTTCCTTCATACACTTTTCATGAGGGCAGGTGTCAGGGCAGGTAAGAGATTCTGCAAAGTTGCAAAATTCAAATGAGAATACTTTAGTGTGACTTCAGGAATTAGAAGGTGTATTTATAGTGGGAGACAGACATACAGAAGAGACAAAATGGTTCTGGCACAGAGAAATGAAAAAAACAAAGATAAATCGCCTAATTACTCCAAGAGTAATTTTTGGATCTTGGATTTTTTTTTTCCACCAAAATGCTATCCGCCTCTGCAAGAGCTCTCAGTTGAAGATTTTTTTATCTCCCAACACTCTAAGAAAAATATTTTACTGTAAAAAATGTATTATTTTTTCTCTTTTTCTTAGTACAATAGGATTGTCAGGGCCATTTAGATGCACGAGAGTACCAGCAGAAAACACAGATGCAAAACCTTAGAAAAAATTCAACATACAGCTAATCAAGATCAATAGTATCTTAATATTATACATATATTATACTCATCTCAAAGTAGAGGGAACAAGGTTTAAAAGAGGAGGGTTACCTTCTCCCAGAATTTTTAAGTGCATTTGAAATAAAATGGAAATATTTCACTAGATGCTTTTCACTCACCTACTGAGAGCATAAAACAAAGGAAAAATCATCAGTTACATCTTTCTTCCACAAATCCAAAAGTGAACTGGGAACACAAGAACTTTTCCATCATGTTAAATGCCCACAAAGAAGTGGTTACAAGATCACCCTGCTCAGGTTAAGTTTCAAAAGGAAACTTAACAGTCACTTTTCAAAGCAAATAACAAGTTTGTAACTGAATTGTTTGCACATAACAATGACAAACTGAAAATAAAAAAAAAGGAGCATATCCATATTGGAACCAAAAGCTCTGGAGATGCAGAGAATTCAATCATGGGAAGAGTATCCATGATTTATCCCTCAGCCGCAGAACAACTTCACTCCAGACTGCAAAAGGAATGACACTTAAATATCATAACACAGTCTTAAAATGCCTACTAGTTGTCATCACCATCATTTCATGAGAGGCGAAACCAGTTTGATAGAGAAAGCTCACCTTATTGCTTGTGCACCTGGTCGTTGGGTAAATACCGTACTCAAGTCAGTTAATGCAAATTCTATTAGCTGAGGAGCTTGCGTGTTTTCTCTTATTGATATCGACATGCTTAATAAGTTCACAGAGAACTTCATGGCTTCATACTAGACATGCCAAAAAAAACAACATAGGAGTATAAAATACATTAATATCCATCTTGATACAATTTATGAAGAGATGAAAGCTGCAACTAAGTTTGAAACTACTGCTTTCGCGCATAGCTCGTATCATAGCTGGTGTAAAAGTCTACAAAGAGGCAGAGTATCCTCACAAATATGAGTCTTTTATATCTTTACCAAATTTTGTGAAAAAGACCCTCTGATGCAGAGGAAGAAAGCAGCTCATCATATCATCCTTGGTATCACACAATAAGAAGATTTATCAGACCATTTCCGAATGGTTCAAAATGTTCCTCTTTCCCAGTACAATCCTTGAATCATCTCTTTCTTTATATAATATATAATCACTTATTCTACCTCATCTACTATCACTCATATTTTAGATTACAGTGCACTTCCTGATCCTTTATTAAGATTCCCTACTGCATTTTCTTAAAAAGCTTTTGAATATTGTAAGATGATATATTAATATACTTCAATATTTAAACTACAATACACTACATTTATTATCCTATTCTTGTTAGAGCAAGTAAAAATTCATTCTTTACTATTTAAGAATATCCAAAAGTAAGCTTTGTAACCACTATATTAAAACTGCATCTAAGGATGCAGAAAACTGGCATGCAGTAATTTCATTAAAAGGTATCAGAACAATATTCAAATATAGAGACAAAGCTTCAAGTAATTTAAAAGTGATTTCCTATCATCTTTGGAGATTTTTTTAGTAGATGAAGCTATACCATACAGCCAGCTATGACTTACTGATTTCGGAAGGGTTGGATCCACAGCTGTTTCACTATATCCAATTGCTGCATAAAGTTTAGCCTTCTCTTCCTGTGTCATCAGCTGTTCAAGACCTGTCACAATTCAAGAGGTTAGTTAAACTGAGTATAGAGATCTGAAAAATGCAAATAGTGTTCTACACTTTTCTGTGCTTGGTAGCTCTACAATACAGAGTAGATACTGTCAACATTACTGTCCTGAATTAGCGAAAGAAAATACCCTTGGGTTTAAAGCCAAGTCTTGCAAATCTAAAGCATGCTTTAAAATGCTCTTATAATTTTTTCCTTACCTATTCTATTTCTTATCTTGCTAACAACAGAAGCAGCCTTTGTGATTAACTTTCTATGTTCCATAATCTTTACTAGGTGCCTCATATATCAAACATACATTTCACGAAATACGCAAATTTTAAAATGAATGCAAGTAAAATTGTTTACATTCCATTAATTTCCACTGTATTAAACACAGCTCAGAAGGAACTATGAAGGAGTTGTACAATTGTATAACCTCTGTTACATGCAATTAATAAGTATATAAGCAAAAGAAAAGGCTAAGAGAAAATGCATACAGTAATAAATTGATTACAAGTTCCACTGCTAGTACCTAGGACTCTAATAGATTCCTAGTAACAAAAAGAGTACCAGTAAATTATCATACTTGAACCCTTTACTTCTTGGCTTTTTTCATCCTTTTTTCCACCCGACCAGCTCCATATCCAGCTAAACCAGCCACCAGAATTTTCATCATCCTGTTTTACTCCTGGTCTGTAGATTTTCAATCCAGCCTTGGCTGCCTTAAATTTAAAAAATACTCAGGTAAGTAATTTTCTTAATGCTTTTTTATTCATTTTCCTAAGAAAAATATAGACCCAGAGCAACTCTAACATATCAAAAGATCATTAGACAAGCATTAAAAAGACAAAATGTTTCTATTTAGTTTCCCTTCTAGTCACTTTTTCAAGTACACAGTGCATTATTGGGCCAATTTTAATTTGCATAATAACAACCACCTTTAAGAAAGAACAGAGCATATAAAAGGTCAATAAACATTTCTTACATAGCAGATTTTCTCTCCAGCTTTCATCAAAAAATACCACAAAGTTATATGCAATGGTTTTATAAATAATTTAAAATACATATATAAGCAATTAAATAGCCATCACAGGCCAAATTTTACATTAGCCCTGTATTTTTCATTCCAAGATGGATACCCAAAGCAATTTAAAAAGTATTTATTCTCATAATACAGTATTTACTCTAACTATTCCTGCATGTGATACATATAGTTAAAATAGCAAGGAAGCCCTCCCTCCTCCCACATTCATTATTTCCACAACTAGTGGATGCCCTATCTGATGCCAGTGATGATTCCAACACTGGGTCCTCAAATGAATTGTAGACTACATCCAAAATTGATCACTGAAAGTCTGTCGTGGGGATGGCAAACAAACATCAAGTGAGTCCAAGAGACAAATTTGCTCTCAGAACTATAGTGATCCACACAAACTAACTTTCTTTGTGACTAATACAATCCAAAAAAATACAATCATTTGCAAATAAGCCCTACATTTAAAGATACTGTAGTGGAAGTGAGACAGGAATCCCTTCTCAGCATTCTGCAACACAATTAGGAAAAAAAACAGCTGACTATAAATCACTCCTCTGTAGGGACTTGTCATACCTACACACCTATTGGACAAAGGAAGGCAGAACTCACCACAAAAATGTAAAGGCTTCTGGATTTATACTATTGATTCACCTCAGAGAGATGATGCAGAATGTCAGTCTAACAACACAAAGCTACAAGAAGCTTGAAGAAGTCCTCAAAAGTCCTCTTTATAAAGGTTATAAGCTTATAAAGGTTAACCTTTATAAAGGCTACCATATCAGCAAGCAGATGTTACAAAGTGAATGACCCAAATAAAAAATGGACAGGCCTTAGAAAAAATAAGGTTAAATCTGTGAGATCACAGATTTCTGGGATACTGAGGGGTTGGTGCTGAAGGACAACTGCCATGGAGAATAAGTGATGTTTAAAGCTATGACTCTTTCACATGTCTGAGGCAGAAACAGGCACCAGAGCCCAGGCAAAGAGAGACTGCAGACAAAAGCCACTTCTGCAACGATGAAGAAAAAAAAATAATCTGTGTAGTATAGGAACTACAAAGATTTGCTGAAGAATCTTCTTGAACTTTCCCTCTCCTCCATTTACATTGGTTAAGTAACCAATGCAGTCATAGACTTAAAGCTTAATCAGCAAGGTAACTATTTTGACTAGAAGAGAGAACTACCTGAAAAATGGGTGTAGCCAGGTAGGTCAGCCTCTTGTTACTTCTCTCAAGTAACAAGCAAACTGAACATGCAGAAATAGCCTCAAGTTGTGCCAGGGAAGGTTTATATTGGCTGTTAGGAAAAGGAAAAGGATCTTCACTGAAAGGTTGCCAAGCAAAGCAACAAGCTGCCCAGGGATGTGGAGGAGTCTGTACCCCTGGAAGTATTTAAAAGGCATGTAGATGTGGTGCTCTGGAACATGGTTTACTGGTAGACATAGCAATTTTCTGTTAATAGTTGAACTTGGTCTTCCAGGTCATTTCCAACCTAATGATGCCATGACTCTATCCTGCGTTCTCACTGAAGTAAATCCTAATCCAGAAGAGGTCTGAGGTTTGGAATATAAAGTTCTGGTTACAAAGTTGTCCGAAAATCAGCACTGTGATCACGAAAGTGATTTCTGAGGAGCTTGATTTCAAGGTCTAGATAAAGTAAGCCCTTGAAAGTCAACTCTTAGGGTATGCTTTTAAGAAACAGAGAAGCTTCACAAACAGCAGGATCATTGGCCTGGCTTTACTAAGCCCACATCTAATGGGTGGTCCTTTAAATACCTGGCAGACCTAAGGCTAACTGTCAGGATACCGAAGCAGTAGTAGATTTTTCTCTTCTAAATCCTTTGAATCTTTTTCAAAGGTATGACCTGATAACAACAAAACAGATGCAACCTGACAGATAGATGGAGACAGAACACAACTTAAAATCACTGTGACCTGATTTTCAATACTATTAAATATATTCAGATAATCAGCCAGCACGTCTTTCAAGATGTACTTCTAACATTTTTCAAATGCAAAACTAAAAGCCCAAACAACTGAAAATTCATTTTCTTGCAACCTACTTCTAAATGTCACAGACATGTATCTTAAAACTCAGGATTTGAAGGTACTCAGGAATGCAATATGACCTTACCTTTGTAAGCAGCATGATCACACCAGGGGAAGGAAGGAAGTTGAAGGAAAAAGATAAAACCAAGACAAACTATACACTACAAAATCAAATGAGAACTAAACCAGAACAAAACCTTCCACCACCCCTTGAAAAGCACTCCAGTTTGGATAAACTGAAGGCGAACAGTCATGAATGTTTCTTCTGGTTCTGTTAGAGCCTGAATAATGGGAACACAAGCGTTCAAATGGGGGTGTACATACAGACAAATAGAAGGAAAAATCAAATTTACAGATTCCTCTTCAGAGTTTTAGGTTAGCAGCACAATATCTGTGACTGAAGCAATTGCATTTATACTATATTAAATATGCTTCACATACTAAAACAACAACAAAAAAAATCAAATTGCTTTCAAGCACTGCCACAAGCAGTAACTGAGCTTTATAAAGTTTATTAATGACTGCTTTCTTTCAGATTGTAAACTACACCTTCTGCTTACTTTTAGGTGCCTTAATTATTAATGGAGAAATATCACAGATTTCAGAAAAACTACAAATATGTCACTTCAGTGACCTAGAAAAACACTCAGACACTGTATGTATAACTAAGCAGTACATTAACCTAGGAAAACCAAGGCTAACAAATTAGTTGAACTACACAAGTCACATTATCTTGCCTAATTGCACTAATCTTCTTAAATGTATTCTGCATTTGCTGTACTCTGAGTAACATTTGCAAAGAGAAACACTGCATCTCCTCTCAAAGAGTCAACATAGTACAGGTGATTGCTCAATGTAACACAGTTTCATGAAAAAAAGGAATAAACTAATAGTCTAGGCTGCTGTGACGAGGGACTGCTTTGGGTGTGTTTCCATTTAACTTCCATTATCCTTTGGCCACATTCTCCACACAGATCTTTCCCACCAGAAATAGAAAGGGATTTATCCAAGCTCAGTTCATTTTGAAGGAAGAGCATATGGAGTTATTTAATTTTTGTTTAATTACAAGCTGAAAAACTAACTATGCCTTATAATAAAAAACCATGAACAAGGAAAATTGAAAGACTGGATTGTACACAATTCAATCACCATAGCTCAAAGGCGTCTGCCTAAAATCTCCACAACCTTATGTTTCAGTTATTCATACACTCATTCAAATGATGCAATTTTACCTCAACTTCTGCTTGCTGCCTTGCTAAAGTGATGTTAAAAATATCCAAGGTCTTTTCAAATTCCTAGAAGAGAGATAAGACATTATTTTTGACAATTCAACAATTGTTACATTCCACAGCTCAGTTTACAGGAAACAACAGCAAGCACTTCAATTTGTGCAATCCAAGTTAATTCACTCAATCTGAAAACTTAAAACAAACCTGGAAAAGAACAGCACACCAGCTTAAGCTGTTTTTCTTGCAGTTTCTAATTTAAAGATACACCTCATATATTTGTTAATACTACTAACAAAGAAAGGTAATGACAAGTTGCAAATATGACCACTGAAAATTTTATTTTAACTTAGAAGTGATTGAGGAACATTTTAACATTTAAGTTTAAACAAGTATCAAGATGAACAATATTTAAGCCTTCAACAGAAAGTTACTAACCTCCAACAACTTCAAGATTTCTTCATTAGGTTTTTTTGATGTTATCTTTGTTTTATACAACTCTTTATAGTTCTTCACTTGCTTTCTATGATGTGAAATATGTTCCCATGACCACATTTGGAGTTTAGGTTGAACATTTACTTTAAGGATGCCATCAATAACATATTTCCACCTAAAAGCAAACACAAATGTATAGCTTATCTTTCTTTTCATATATTGAAAAGACTCCTATAGCTTTCAGACTCTCACTTAATACAAATTCAAGTTGTCAAGAGTGAAATCTCCAGACTAATAGCATACTTCTGAGCTGAGAAATCTAAGAATTTTACTCTCTTTTCCCCATACAAAGTTGACAGATTGCTGTCAAATCTATGCATGCATATGTGAGAGTAATAAAAATATATTTTTAAGGAATCTTCTGAAAAGAAATCAAATCCTTGCCATCTGTGTTGCAAAGGTTTGCCTGTTTTTAGGCAATAGCTATGTTCTTGTAGAGCTACTTAACATGTAACAGGGGGGGATTTCACTTAAACAAATTTATGACACAAAAATACTCTGAGACTTAAGTTCCTGATAATGGTCTTTAAGAGTGCAATCACAGGTTTTCAAATACTGTATCTACAGGTTTGGTATGATGAGGTCCTCCTCAACCTCCTACAATGCTAGCTTAAAAAGAATTGTAAAAACAAAATACCTCCTTTCAGAATGAAATGAGTTCTAACCTCCTTAAGAAAGAAGCAATTCCTTGGTAATTATTTCAGGTTAATAACTAACAAATTATTTTCAAAGTCTAAGGTTACCTACCATGTCTTGGCATTGTTGTGCACTGGAACATCAGGTCTGTACTTCCTATATGGCAGATTTCGAGTCATCATATCAATAGACTCAAGAAGCTCCATAACACTGAAGTACTAGGCAAACAAATTCAAACTGAGCATTATTATCTTTCTGAGAACAACAGCTATCAAGCTTCTCTTTGAAGTGAAAATCAGTTTCAAAAAAAACCAAGACTAAGTTAATGGATTCCACATGTACACTATAAAATTTCAGACCACCTTTCTTAATTCTTGCAAACTAACTTTTTTACTATGTTACATATAACTTCAGAAAAATAACTGGTACCTGTGGCTTATTGAATTCAACAGTTATATCCTGTAAGTTTACATCTAGATCTATTTTCGGTGATGAAAAGTCAACATCGGATCGAGGATTCATAAGGAGCTTGGCTTTAGCTGAAATGGGGCGGAATACTAAAAAATACAAGTTGATATAAAAAGTGCAATTAAATTATTTCAGACTGCAATAAATTACACGTATATTTATCTTAAATTATGCCAGACTATTCGTTTTAGAATGCTAGGCTTGAAAAACACGAACTGCACCAACACAACTTAAAATAGAACACAATCTCAATTTTCAGTTTCACTCTGGCAACATTTACCAAATTTTGCAGAGCACCACCACAAACTTTCCTGTACACTGAATTACATACAGATGTTTCAATAAATAGTTTACATTTGTAACAAATGGGATCATTTTGGTTCTGATACACTTATAATACAAGACAGTTACAAATACAGCATTTATTTCACTATAGGAACTCTTACTTCTTAAAATTTGGTTGTTGTTGTTGCTGTTACAAATGCTTTACTCTTTGATAAATTATACTCACAACAATGGTTAAAACCAAACACTTCATATTTCTAATTTCAAGCCCAAGTAAGCATGGAACAAAATCAATATGCATTCTACATAAAAGTGAGGTATATCACAAGAAAAAAGATCCAGAGCAGAACTATTTTATCTGTTCCAGTTTGGAAATATCAGGCTTTTGAAGCCCTGTTTAGTTCAATATTTTCATCTGTTTCAGCAATTGATCCAACAGTAAGAATTTTTATATTATCTGAATTCGTGTAAATCATTTTTTTCAAATATTACTTCTTTCATCTCAGCAAAAATACTGATACGTTACCTACAGATACAATATTCCAAATTCTCTGAAAGGTTCATAGTAGTGGAAACATGCAGTTTTGCAAGAAAAAACCATGAAACTTTTAGCTACACCTCTATACAGTAGCATTTCAATTAATTTTCTCCCTATATTTAGCTTCCTAAAGTTCATTTTTTTATGATTCTTATACATAAGTATAATATTTGTTTGTTTGTTTATTTAAGTATATTATTTGTTTATTTACATTAAGTGATAAAATTGGACTTCATGCTTATTACCTTCCTATCAAAGTTTTAGACTTTTAAAGACTTGTCTCAAATGGGACCAAATTTTCATTTACCACAGTACACTATCATAGTTAGCATCTCTGATGGCACTGCTGAATTTTAAGAGAGTAAATCTTGAATCCTAAGCTTTACATACACCCATTTTGAACTTACCACATAAAGACTTAAACAACTGACAATGTTTTAATACTTGTTTTCTTGCAAAAATAATCAAATCCAGCAACCAAAAAAGAGAGGTAAGGAATCAGAAGAAATTACTAGATAGTTCTCTGTCAGTCAACATAGAGACTCTTTTCGGGGAAGGTAGCAGCATAAAACTGACAGTGCCTTTTTTAACCCCGGCTATAGAGAACTGAGGACTTTCCTGCTGGAGAACAAGCCACTCCCAAGGCCATTCAGACTTGTGAACATTTTCTAAACAGTCACACAGATACACATGATTCCATGCAATGGAAAGCAAACTATCACCATATTTGAGTGATGCCAATGTGATTTTGATTTTCAGACTTAGAAAGTAATACTCAAAGCAATATAACTTGCAATATTTCCACCAAAAAAAAAAGGAATTAATGTTTCAAAGTTGTGTGATTACTATTTCTACCTCTCATGGAAGAAAGATAGTTTGCATAAAGCAGGTGACCTCAAAAACATACTCAAGCTAATCTGAATTCACCAAACTTACACAGTGCGTATGTTGTTGCTAAACTTCTTAAATAAAGGAATTAATCAAAAGATGTTAACAATGAGAATCTATGTACAACATTCCATTAGAATAATACATGACTCAAGACTCACTTTTATCAGGACTTTTTTTATATACCTAAACAATACAGTATTCACTGTCACAAAGACAGTTACTCTTCCAGGTTTAAACTGCACTCCTTAGTAAAATCTTTGAGGAACAGCCAAAGTGACAACCACTGAGATGAAGTAAAAATTACAATTAAAAATTAATACTACAATTAAATAACACTTACCAAAATCATAACCATCTGGAATCATGTTGTGGCTGGCAACTCCCTGTTTTAAGTTAACCTATACACGCAATGGAGTGAACAGTAAGTTGCACTTCTATTTCCAGATAAAGTTTTTAAAGTACAAAATGTTAGCATTTTTAAACAGCTCTCAGATAATCCCTCTGGCTCAAAGTAAAATTCAAAATACTCATCTATGTTTTTAACAGAATGGTATGTCTATACTTAGCTAATAAAAATCACTGAACAGTGGTAAGATGACCGTCAATTGTCTAAATTCTGTTACTGGCACAAAACTGATTTTTTTAACTTTCTCAGATGAGAATTATACTTTCATCACATAAAAGCCTTAACATACACTGTTTTTTCCCAAAAAAACCTTTTAGTTACAAACAATTACCCAGGACACTGACATAAAAAGAAGCAGGCCTGAATGTGAAGCATGTTCTCTGCTTCCCAGTTTCAACTAGAAGACTAGATACACTATCTTACCAATGATTCATCCCAGCCACCATGGTAAAACATTTCTGATTTCACATTCCAATAAGCAAAAAGGTTATCCAGTCGCACAAGCTGAAAATACAAGAGAACATATGTATTGTTATCCACAAATTTTACATTAATAATTTGGATTTCACAAAGTCTGATGAATAAAAATATTCAGAATGTTACTTTTGCTATAGAGTCTACACAGTTACATGTTTTCTTGATCTTACTTTCTGAAACTCTAATGCAGCTTGTTTTATTAGCAAGTCTCTCTTTAGCGTACTGGCTATACTGTACCTTGTGGAACAACTTGGCAGTTTCATCATGTAAACAAGGATTCCAATTCTTATCTGAGGTCTGAAATGAGAATTAAACAAAAATACTCCAGTATCTATAATCCACCAACATGTTATAACTGAAACAAACTACAGAAAATGACAGTTACATCATTGTAATTAAATGCCATGGAAAATAATGGAATACAATCTTCTGATTTAAGATGATTAATGCATTACTTTAAGTGAAAGCTTGAAAAGGCTACTTCCTCCAAAAACATGTACATGTATGTACTCTGACAGGCTGTACATAAGAACCAAAGGTACTCTAAGATTCTGCTTTCATTATTGTAAAATGTTTTCCTTTACACCAATAATATTTTTGGACAGGCTCTTTGGACAGAGATAAACAAGGGAAAGAATTAATTTATAATTCTGGAAGCAAGCAATTTTAGTTTGAGCCTAAAGAAGACCCTTTAATGTGCTAGGAAAAAGCATTCACAAAACCACCATTTCATTCAAGAAAGTAACATTTACTTAGGACATATTTTCTATAAAACCAGCAGTTAAGACAGCAAAAACTACTGAATCAGTGCAACTCAGCAACCAACATACTGATCCTACTACATAGTCTTCCAGAAAAAAACTTCAGACCATCTTGTGATTACTACTCTAAGCACCTTAAAGTGCAGTTCACAGATCAAAAAAAAAAATTAGCTCCAGTTGAAAAAAATGTCATCTTTTTTTTTTCTTTTTCCATTCCCACCACTTCCTGTTATCAGCCAGTAACATTTTTTTTTGGAGCTCAAGTCAGTTTCAGTAAAATATTCAGAATGAACAGCCTAAATATAGGAAAGTGTATTGGAAACCATACCATTGTACATTGCAGATAATTACAGGTGTATTTTCCATTAGACAGTATGCTACCAGAAAGCACAACACACAAAAGCACAACTTCACCTATTGGTATATATTAACAAGTTTTTCAGATAAAAAGTGAGAAATAAAATTACCTGCATACTTAGATTCTGAAGTGAAATCCCAAATGACAAGGGGTTATCACGATTTGTGATCTAACAGAACACAGGAAAAGACAAAAAAATAATTATTTCATACTCTACAAGCATATATTTGGCTAAGAATTTAAGTATCTTTACATTTTTGTCCAAGCTTTTTTTCAGTTTGTTTGGGTTTTTTTTATCAAATTAATAAAAGTTCACAACTTTACTAATATTCTCTCAGCATAAAAAGCAACTAGAAAAAATCAGACAGGTTCCCAATTTTATGTTACAGTGCACAGTCCCTTACGGTAAGATATACAAAAGCACTTACATCGTCTTCATAGCGAATATGGATGTTGGAAATTTTCAGCTGAAGATTTTTGATGACCTGAGTAACTAGCTTTTCTACAAAAGTGTCTTGTTTCTCTTCTTTTACTTTATCTATGTTAAAGGAAAACAACTTAATATTTTGTTTACATTCCAATATTTTCTTAATTAAACAAAACAATAACACAATACATTTAGCTTAAGTGTTTTCTATTACATTATACTCCAGTTGCATAGATACATGTTTGCTCTGTATAATCCACAAAATTTACACTCTCAGATTAGAAGGTTTCCTAGCTTTACTACCTGCAGAGTGAAGAATCAGATAGTTCCAAAGTATGACCAGCACCCACCAATACTCTAAGAGAGCAAATCATACTTCTTGGAAGTACCAGAAGTTGAATTTAAAAAGATTACAATCCGCATGTAATGAAGAAGAAATTGTAACAAACCTTTAAAAAGCTATACTGGTAAAAATGCTTTGACACTGGAAACAAACTCTTTCTTATGAAAGAGGAAAGAAACTGTCAGATAACATGTGATAAAAAAAGCAGTATTTCAAAAGTCTAATTTATATCAGATCACATCAACGCTCAAAACTTTTTATGTTCAGAATGAATGCTGGTTCTGCAATACTGATGGCAATTATACCTAAAAAATCATAACTCATAGGTTTTTAAGTAACAAGGAAAAAACAAGAATGTAGAAGACATTGACAAAATTTGCATCTTTCTGGATTAAAGTAAAGAAAGACGCAGCATCACTTTCATTAGCTTTTCCCACCTTTACCTTGGTCAGCTATCTTCTGCTTTGCTTCTTCTATTCTCTGCAATTCCCTTTGTCTTGCTTCCAGGAAGTGCTTGGCTTCTTTTTCAGCATCATATTTTATGGCTAAACACATAAAGCAAAAATGCATAATATCAAAAAGCCTTATATATTTTTTAAAGATACTGTTTCAAGAGCGGTAATTTTTATGTTTTTGTAACAAGTTACATAGCAAAAAAATTAGATGATGAAACCTCAGTTACTGAAAGACTTCCACCCCATTATTTAACTGTAATTGCTAAAAGTATCTACTAAGAATAAAGCTCACAAAAACAGTATCAATCCATTCCTGATAATTCTGAAACCCCACCAATCCACAGTCACTTCTTCCTATACATTAACTTACTGGCTGTGGGCACAATAAGCAAATAAACTCCATCAAGGACTGCCTCAACAGGTTGAGTATAAAGGTTTTGCCATGGAATCTGTAGGTTAAGCTGACCTACAAACACAAAAGAAAAGGTTGAAGTATACAATTAAATAGCTGGCTGGAAAAGAAATGCAAAGATAATTGATATTAAACACAAAATCTCTTTAACAATTATTATACTGGACAGAAATTACCCCAGTGCACCTGAGGCAAAAGATGCCTCAGCTGAGTTGTATTTTCTTACACAATACACAGACAACATGAGATGTTTTTCCATGATTAGAACTATCAAGTCTACAGTCTTTCTTTATTTCTTTGAAATACATTCCTCCCTCTTAACAGCAATGTCTCCCTCCTTGAAAATCCACTGCAGCATCTTCAGAGAAAGAAAAGCACATGGGAAGCTCACACATCATCAGTCAGCTAAATACTAGGTTTTGTGAACACAGGGATCTTGAGGTTAAGTGCCTCCCAAGTGCAAATCTTAATAAAATACTAAATCAGTCACAGAAAACACATTATTCCAGGGTCAATTTAAAGGAAGTATATGGCTTTAGACTTAGTTTACTTTAAGAAAAAACTTTTACAAGACAATCAACTTGCAAAAAGAAAACTTTTTATTTTCACAAAAACAAGGAAGGAAGGAGAAGAAAAGGCAAGTGAAAGGTAAAAATCAGTTGTGGAGTCTTGTAAAGACAAGGAACAAGATCCAGTCCTGCCAATTGCTCATCTTTGCAGTGTTGGGCTATTTTCTCATTAATATTGAGATGATTAAACAAGACTCCAGTATACTTTATTGAAAGGAGTTTCCTCAAAGTTTCTTTTCAGAAGAGACAACTTTAGAGTTCACAAAGTATACAAATCAACAAACATATGGAAATTACTTGCTTAGGATGCCTAAAGCCACTTGCAAGGAAAGGTAGCACTTACAGAAACTCCTGTATGTGTACAAGATAAAATGCAACTTACTAATATGTCCTGCTTTAACTTTAAATGGCACATCCAACTGACTCTGAAAGAAAGAGGTTTAGAAAATTTAAGTTCAATTCAGCAACCTGTGATATGTTCCAATGCAGGAAAAGGTATCATGATAACCTTAACAAGCTTACCTGTCAACCACAGAAAAAAAGAAGTCAGTATAATGGATAGGCAAGCATTTGGTTACCAATTTAGACTGTTATGCTATGTTAGGCTAAATACATTCCCAAAAACAAAGTTTTAGCTTCATGAGCTATAGCAAAAAAAAGGTCTTCCAATACTGCTCTTGCCTAAGCACATTCCTTTAGTAATCGCTGAGAGCTCTCTTAGGGGGAAAAAAATGTATACACTTTGCCCTTTAAATTTAATCTCAAATTAATCAAATAATCTATATAGGTGCAGAGAAAGCAAGTCAGTAAGCTTCCACTTAAAAGAAAGTGTGTTCTAAAATAAGAATCAAAAAATGCACAATAAACCCATTAAGCCCATTAAACACATAAAACATAGCTCAGGAATAATTTTTGCAAGTATTATTGTTATTTTCACTAGCTTACCAGTGCATTTTCTTTTATTTCCAGATTTTTCAGTGCTACAGCTCCTAAAAGAAAAGAAGCCAACAAGAAAAACTGGAATAAGCAAATAAGCAATAAGCAACTGGTAGACACTGCAAGTCCCAGAGTCTGAATCAGTGGGTTACAGAAGCCTAGAAGACAAGGGGCCTAATGTCTCAAACACAAATGGAGGACAGCAGTGGAGTCAACAAAGATCAGTTGGTAAGAACACGTCATGAGAAAGAATAGGATGTGGCAGGAAAAGGTGGCCATACAGACATAAGCCAGAACTTTTCTTGGACAAAGGTCTATGTTCTGGCTCCTGAAATAGAGCATAAATCAAGGAATGAGGTCAAGAAGTAGGCATAGACTGTCAACCTAAAGTCAATCCAGTATGGAGGGAAGACCTCTGACCCATTTCCAGAAAGGTCTAGAAGAACAAACTGCAAGTGATAACTCACTTGCACAGTAAACAAGCAAATTAGCCCCATAGCACAGAAATCTTAACTGTGTAAAGGTACCCAGAATCAAACCTGAACACACATGTGCCCCACGACCATGGACACTCCATCCACTGCAATGATGCTGGAGTCAGGACTGCCGATGTTCCTTCCTTTCTTTCTCTGTACCACCCTTTAGTCTCTGTGTGTCTCTCCTCTCTTTCACCCATCCCTTATCCAAGACTTACTACCATGTGTTTACACTATAAGAGACTAATTTACACCAACTTCCACACTGTGTATATAATTTATTAGCAAAACTTCTTAAGTTTTTACAGACACACTAACTTCTGGGGTTCCTTTTTGACCACAGGTATCTACAAATTTTGGGTGCTCCCTTCCCCTTCACAGTGGGGCACCCCAGTGGTCCATGACCTATGGTTCCCAAAACTTCTACTGTGGAGAGATTCACAGCCTACATATCAAATATCCATGAAAGATGATTAAGACCATGAAAGACGATTAATCATTCCACAAAATAATATCCGAGATTGTCTCATGGCACTTGCATGTCCATGAAAATAAACTAAAATTACTCAAAGTAAAGATGCTGGAAAATCTTGTCTCAATTTTGTAAGAACCCATTTTTAAATCTAAAGTTAGCCTCTTTTTCCTCAACCATCTGTTTCCTATCCTTGTAGAAATCTAGCAACAGTAAATGTGAGTGGAATTTTAGCCCACAAAAGATCTTATTCTTGCCAGTTTTATTTATAGGCCTACAAAAATTCACAGGGAGTATTTCAGTAATCTAATTTTTAAGGAGAGAAATTCAGTATTCTGTGAACACAGAAAATTTAAATTGCAAGATCAGTTTTATAATATACTTTACATTAAACACTTGCCAGAACAAAAGGAATACTTGCACCAGAAAACTCATAACTTAAACATGCACACAGTCCAATGAAATGTCTTCTGCAAAATCTACAAGAAGAATGGAGCTTCTGTGATGGTTACGTTCAAACTAGTTGTATAGCATTAACACATGCACATGGAACAGACATCTGATACAGCTGAGCAGGGACAGAAATGAGATTCCAGAAACCAGAAGCAGATTACAGGCCTGGAAAGGAATACAACTTGAGGCTGCAAACAAAGATTGAATTGACCAAAAATGCTTTTCTTTCGGGATGCATGTTAGAAACAGCAAAATGTATGGGGAAATAGGAGCTCCAATTGCAAGAATATTCTTGCAGTTATATAGCACTAATGGCAATCAACAACTGTTCAAAGTACCACCAATTTTGGGAAACTGGACCCAAATCTCAAAAGCGTACACACTAGAAGAATTGGCTCAAGTTGTTGAACTGATATGGAAGAGCTGATCACGTAAACTAATCCATCCATCTCATAGCACCCACAAAATACTATGTAGGTTTTAATGTTTTAATTTATTCATTGCAGTAATTTATAATCACTTTCCAGTAGAAGTGTATACATCTGACATGTGCTAACATCACCCTCTCCAGAGAAATACTACATGCAGAAGGATGGCTTTTGACAGCTGATGCCACTGCTGTTAAGCCTTAAAACACACACACATTGCCAGGAACAA
This sequence comes from Zonotrichia leucophrys gambelii, assembly GCF_028769735.1. Taxonomy (NCBI): domain Eukaryota; kingdom Metazoa; phylum Chordata; class Aves; order Passeriformes; family Passerellidae; genus Zonotrichia; species Zonotrichia leucophrys. Next base: position 46,224,483 of record NC_088200.1, on the reverse strand, counting down.
CAGAAAAGGGGAAAAAAAAAAACCAAAAAACAAAGAGAGCATTTCCAAAAGTAGTCTGTTAACTACTCTAGGAATTAGAACTATATAGTTTTTGAAAGCGATAACAAGGTGATAGTTTTATATACCATTGGTTCAATTCCATTCTAAATTTATTCCCTGATAAAGTTTACTCTGCAGAGACCATTTTAACACACAAAAAACCCCCACATTGCTTCTTCAAGAAGATATCATTAATTGTAATTGTATTCATGGCAAGTAATTCTAATGGTATCCAGAGCAAAGGTTCAGGTTCGTAACCAAGTTACCAGGCATGAGGTGCAACTTCCTCAGGTCAGTTGCGTCACGTTAAAACATTCAGAAGGAAACTGTAAGGTTACATGGCACATGAAACAGTTTAAGTGGGTTGAGTTTCTTCATTTTCACTGATGGCTGTGTAAACATTCTCTCTCATCTATCCAGAGTCCGACACATGCCACAGTTCCGCAGAGGCACAATAACTCAAGCTACAATAATCTGGCCGCCCAGATGCTTCCAAAAACAAAATACTGCAAAGTGAGTAAGGATTATCTTAAACATTTACAAACAATGTTTTGTGATGGCAGAACTATTTCTCATTTTATTTGAGCACATAATAATGGCAGACAATAAACAAAGAATCAATAATGTTTCAAATAGGAAGCTTTTGAAATTTCTACATTAAATGCTAGGATTTCGAAGTGAGGTACATAATTCTTCACTGGTTTTGCTTATGATTTTACAATTTTAAAACAATCACTTGGTTTTACAATCAAAAAGTTTGATATTTTACTTAAGAATTGCTATAAGAAATTAGTAGAACTCCAGGCATCTGAATTTCAATATAAAATTACTGAAACATGTTCACTAAAATATAAGTTTGCTTACAAGAACCTTGTTATGGTCTGATCACAGCAAATGGAGTATCAAAGCATACAAAAGTCTACTAAAGAGGCACTAGCTTTTGTGTATTGATATAATCTTTCTTTTTCCTATACTTGAGAGAGAGCCCAAGACACCGACTAAATATTCCTGCAGTAAATAGGAAATATTTCCAAAGTCACCACACTTGCAAAGCTTGCAACCAACTCTGATGCTCAGGATTTGAAATGTAGTTATTGACCATGCCAGTATTCTCCTTCATTACCAAAATTTAGTCTCTACCACATGTAGCCATTTCTCTTGCAATGAAATGTACATCTACGTACATTACCATAAATCCTTACCATTCTGTTGGGGATTGGAGGCAAAAAAACCAAAAGCCTCCACAAACAGAAGCAGGAAAACCAGGGAATAAACCCTAGTCACAGGATGTAAAACAGTTAATGAATTAGCCTTGGATTATTGACAGTAGATTTTAATTGTAAAAATCAGAAAATACATCAAGATTTGATTATCAGTTTTGGTGATGGTTGGATGGGTTTTTTTGGCAGGGCTGATGTCCCCCTGCTGGGAGCAACTAAATGTTTTGATGTCAGAAATGCATCCAGTGCATGATTAAAAATTACCCAACTAAGCAACCTCAGAAACTGTATGTACAAGTAGTTGGAGTTGTATAAATACCTAGGGTTAAACATGCAGGCTGCAAGCCAAAACAATAATAAAAGCCAGAACAGTTATAAATATCTACAGAAAAGTCTAGAATTTATTTAGACTACTTTATAAAGCAAACTTTTAGATTTACTGATCTCTGGACAATGTGAGTAATTCAACAAAATAAAACAGCTGTCAAAATTCTAGAAAAATTGCTTTATCATTTTAATTTTAGATATTCAAAATAACTTCATTAATTTAAATGCATGAACTAACATCTACTACCAAGAATTCAGCTTGCAAAAAGAGATCTAAGAGTAAACTACTTTACCAGAGGCCTAACAGAAATTTTGTTATGGTTGTAAACAAAAGATAAAGGGGGGGAAGAAAGTTAATCTACATAAAAATCCTGGAGATTTTACCTAATTGATCACTCTCTGCTGTCTTTAAATAAAAGGGCAGGGGAAGGAAAGCAGACAAGAGAGAGAGGAAAGAACAGAAAATGCAAATACCTTAGCTAGTATGTGATCAGTATCCAACATTCCTGTTCAAATATTTCAACAAAATTTCTGCTTTTTTACAACAACATTGTCAGCTTGTGAATATCTCTGATGACTTAACACAAACATCTGCTTTTGCTAGTCATTTCCCACTTCTTTGTGCTGTTAATTATTTCTGTTTAAGCATACCCTCTAGAGACAAGCTGCAAGCCTTTGAGGATCAGGGTCTGCCAAATACCTCATCTATTGACATCTATTGTAAAATGGATCGTGAAAGACAGTAAAAACTACTAGACATTATGTATCCCTCAAGTGAATTCAAATTGCTGTTATGTAAGGGGAGGGGAGGAGGTTGCGCCTGCTCTACCGAGACAGGGCAAAATAAAAAAAAAAAGTAGTAGTCTTTCACTGTAATAATAGTTGTAGCCAAAAAAACCCAAAGTGTCTGTGTGCTCACAAACATGCCAATTATCTGCCTATATCATCTTACTAACACAGGTACCCCAAAAAGAGACACCAGCTACTCAAATAATAAGTTGTGTTAAGTAAGACATGCTTGAGAAATTACCTAACACGCAAGTGTGCCAAGTCAACCAAGATTTAAGTTTTTTAAAGGGCAGTACAGAGGATCTGACCAACACACTGAAAAATAGCATCATGAACTGTCATTAAACAATTGTCTGGTCTTTCAGTACTGGATATGTCACTGGCATTTCACTTCTTGTCAAAGGTAACTGATAACTGCATACATCTCACATTGCTGCAAGCATCTTTTCAAGTATCTTAACTTGACCAGGTCTAGAGCATTCAAAAATATCTAACTCACCTAAATACTTATCCAACGTGTTTATCTAAGCCTAGTATGTGCACACTCGTTAGCACAGTTCATTGAAACTATCTTTCTTAGTGAACATCAAAAAGAGAGGTTCAAGAACACTGTCCTTCCCACTATCAGCTATCCAATAGCTTTCTCTGATGGCTGCCTAACACAGTAGTCTTTTACCTTGCTTCATATTAATGGAGTTCCTTAGGCATATGATTTTCTCCCTTTACACTTTCTTCCAAACCTTGGCTTTACAGTATTGGCTTTACACGTTCAAATTAGCTTTTATACCTGTGTAGGCTGAGCTACCTTAAACTTTCTGCACTGCCTTTTATATTTCAGGTCATTCAGCTCTTGCAACATTCTCAGCCATTATTGTTTTCAGATAGAACATCTTTTTCCAATACTGGGATAGTCTACATTTTTTTACCCTTCAATCTGAAGGGGTTTTAACAAGAAAAAAAAAATAAAATCATTACTGTAATTATCAATGTGTTCATGTATTTACTGGAGCAGCATCATCAAACAACTTTACTACACAGATTGAACATGGAATAGATTTAATAGTGCAGGATGAATTCTCTCATTTATCAAAACCAAGGTTAATATTAAGCATGATCATTAAAAGTCAATAATAAAGCTCCAAATTTACCGAGGCTGAAACGATGTAAAATTGGGTTTTATACATAGATTCAATTTATGAACAGGTTACTAGCCTTAATTCAAACAGGCTAGCTATAAAAAACCACAAGGCCACAATTTGCTCTCTACAGCCTTTTAATATAAACTACTCTGGTTTTTAATCATTCAGAGACAAAAAAAAAAAAAAACATGCCTTTTAAAATAAAAGACTATATATATATATATATATATATATATATAGTTTGCGCAATGCTCCAGCATCCAAAAAGCACTGGTGATTTGTTACAGGGGAAAAAAAACCCAAACAACTTTCCTTTTTTTTTTCTTTCTTTCTTTTAATTTGATGGATTAAAATTAATAAAAATAATATTAAAATAAATTTCAATAGTACATGAACTATGTAAAATTTAGCAATCTTATCAAGACACAAAGGCAAACACTGTAAGAAAACACATAGCTGTAATGGAAATGCTTCCAGAGCACACAGACAAGCACGAAAAGCTATTAAGTTTACACAAGATATGAAAGCCAAAATAGTACTTTTTTAAAAAATACCTTAGTTACAAAATTTTAGTAATTAGCAAGCTAAAAAGATTATCCATAGACTTTAGGTATACTGTGAGTCTAGGGATCTGCTAATCAATGATGCCCTCCATATTAACGTATTCTACTTTTTCTACCGCAGTTACTACTAATAGTTGCTGCCTTTCACATAGCTGAATGCAATATATAGGTCCTTTGAGATATTTGAATTAAAAGAAATATTGCAGATGTACAGACCATCAAACACAATTTAAGTCAAAAAATAGCATCATGTGGAAGACCAGGAAAAAACTCCACAGGTAATGCCTCACCAACAAAACACAGCATTTCTGAGCCTCTTATAGCAAGACATTGGTAGCTCCATGTATCAGTATACACTATAAACAAGTCAACATGTAGAGAAAAAACAATTTTATTCTAATATATATGCACTAGAGAAGTGAGATATTCAGTTTAAATAAAAATATACTAAAGCCTCTAAAATATGAGAACCTCTTGAAGATGAAGTAATAAAAAATAAAATTAAGTTCCACAGAAAAATATGACAGCTGAATATCAAAACTTCATAGTAAAATTGAGGAGGTTTTTTTAGTTTGCTTTTCGGGTTGGATTGTTTTGTTTGGGGTTTTTTTTTAATTGAGACAATGTGCATCTAATCTGTTAATAGTTGCTTCACAGAGGCATAAGCTGCTATAACTAACCATCAGCAACTTAGAGAACTGGAAAAAAGAAGCCTTTACCTTTTTTGCAATGTACAAACATTGCCCAAAACATTTACAATGTTTCATATTTTTCATTAAATGTTCTGTCTTCATTGAACAGAAAGAAGAAACTTGGTAACTTCAGTACACACATAAAGCAATTAGCTTGACACAGTTCTGCAGAAAGCTGCAATTAGTTAAACCTTGCAAGTAAGGCTCACCTAACCAGTAAGAGACATGCGATATTAAGCCTCACTGCTACAGATGAATGACAAATACATTGTCTCCAGCAGTTACATGTGCTGTTGCTGTGTTAAGACTCCTTACAGAGACTGAACTTCACAAAGATGGCATGAACGCCTTGACTAACTAAAGGAAAATAACCACAAAGAGGAAACTAAATAAGGACAGAAAGCAAGGATAAAAACAAAATGTTGCAAAATGCAACAAAAATGATGCAAAAAGCTCCAGGAGAAGCTCCAGAACAAAATCTGGTTAATGTGTATGAGTACCTAGGAATGGAACTGCAGGTAGGCAAATACCTCGAGGATGTTTCACACCTACTGTATGAATGCACCTGTAAAAAAACCCTGAACCTCTGTGTTTGCTTTTGCTGATGCTGCAGACACCTGGGATGCACATGCAAAACTGAGCCAGCACTGATCACAGGCATCCGTCCATAGTCTGCGCCTGACAGACCTTTGGTGCAGCTTTCTTGTAGGTACCTTACTAAGGGTAACTCAGGAGTGCGCATTCAAACAGAACACTTCACTGCTTTCAGAACTAGCATGTTCATTTAATTCTACAGACCACTGCTTACCCCGCCTAGTACAGCTAGGCACTGCCTTTGCTAACACCTAAGGCAGTACCTACTGCTGGTTCTTTAAGGCTATAAATAAAAAGTATTCCAGACCTACAGATGGCAGCGCCAAGAACGCAAGGGATGCCACTGTCATTCGGGGAGAGGCCACTCACCCCCACAAGCACTAAAACGCCGCCAGAGCCCTTGGCGTTTATGCACGGTTTATTTCCGGGCGTGGAAAACGCCCATAAACCAGTTCAGTTTCGCATTCCCAGAACCAGGTCAGGCTCCCGCCTCCAACCTGCCCGCCCGCCAACTCCCAAACTTTCTGCAAGCACCACAGACACCGCGGCCAGTCAAGGTCCATCCCCGTTTAGGAGACAGCACGGGCGGCTCCATATGGAAAAACAAAACAGAAGCGTCGGTTTTGCACTTCGCCTCCAGCACTTCGCTTGGTTTCTCTTGCCCCCGTTCTGCAGCTCCCCCCGCTCCGCTGCCGCCGCCCCCCGCTGCCGCAGCCGGCAGCTCCGCGGACACCACCTCCCAGCCCGCCCGCCTGACCACCTCCGCGGCTATTTTTAAGCAGCCGGGCAGGTGGAGAGGCGGCAGAGTTGTCGGCTGCGCAGGCGGCCTGGCCCGGCCCGGCCCGGCCCAGTCCAGCCCAGCAGCGCCCAGGGGACACCGCCCCGGCCTCCTCCCTTGAGCGGGCGGCAGGGCGAGCCGGCCGGGCAGGAAGGCACGCGGCGGCATGAGGGCAGGCTTGCGGCTCCCCCGCGGCGCGCCAGGCCCGTACCTCCCCAGATGCCCAGCTTCAGCTGGGAGCTGTCCAGGTTCACCACGTAGTCGCCAAGGAAACGGTTCAGGACGTCCACGACCAGGGACTCGAACACCATCCTGCCCCCCGGCCGCCGCCGCACGGCAGCAGCGCCGCCGCCCCGGCTCCGGCCGCTCCCCGCCGGTCCGCCCCGCCCCGCGGCTCGAGGGGGCGGTGCAGCCGTGCCCCCCCGCCCCTCCCGGCTGCGGGAGCGGCGAGGAAGGGGCGCGGCTTGTCCGAGGCTACGGCAGCCGGCGGGGGCTGCGCAGCTTCGCCTGCCGCGGGCCTTCCCCTCCCTGGGCCGCTCCTTACGCACGCTGTCTGCCCGCTCTCGTAAAGGGACGAGTTGTCACGGAATGGGTCAGGTTGGAAGGGACCGCAGGGGATCATCTGGTCCAATCTGCCTGCTCAAGCAGGGTCACCCCAGAGCAAATGATACAGGATTGCAACCAGGTTGTTCTTGAATATCGCCAGTTAGGGAGACTCAACAACCTCTTTGGGGAACCTGCTCAATGCTCGGTCACTGCACAGTAAAGGAGCTATTCCTCATATGTGGGTGGAGCCTCCTGTACATCCGTTTCTGCATGTTGACTCTTGTGCTAGTGCTCGGCACTGCTGAGCAGAGTCTGGATCCGCCCTCTAGACACCCTTTCTTCAGATACTCACAGACCTTGATAAGGTCTCCTCTCAGTTCTTCTCGAGGCTGAGCAGGCCCGACTCCCTCAACCTAAGAGAGGTACTTCGATCCCGTAATCATCTTTTTGCTCTCCACTGAGAGCAAACTAATGCTCTCCATTAGTTTATCCAAGGGATTTAAGTGTGGCATAGCCATAAGAGTTTTTTGAGTATTTTTCTCTTCCCCAGGCTAAGCAAGTATACAAATTACTGCATGTCTTGAGCTGTTCAAAAATGGCTAAGCTATTACTGGCAAAATGACTAAAACAAACTGAATTGAATTTATCTCTGCAAAGAGCTTGACTCCCAGGGGGTTTTCTGGCGTGGGTGTCAGCTGAATTGACTGGAAATAACCAGGCCATGTTTGCCCTGAGTGGCTGTGCTGAGGACCCTGCAGTCACAAGGTTTTTTAAGGAAACTCTCCTGTCTGACCATTCACAAGACTCCCTGACAGTCGCACTCCCGATGCCAGAGACTTTCGCTGCTAGGACCGAAGGGTCTTGACAGCAGGTGGCTTCACTGAAGTGAGCGGCTGGACTTCTTACACACCTTCTGTCAGTGTTTCTGAACCTTTGTATTCAATATAAAAAATTAAACCATTGAGGGAAAGGAATGAGAAAGCTGCCAGATATTATACACTTTTTCATTCTCTTTTACAGAAATAAAAGAATACTGCCTAGCACTTCTGACCTTTCCTTTCACTATGGGATTAATAAGCCTGCTTACCACAACCTGCCGTGTCAGCAATGCCTTGCATCCACCCAATATGCAGAATAAAATAATTTGTTAAGAAGTATCCTGATATAAAGAAATACTTTTTTATCAGGGATTATATTGTTCTTTATTAACACAAGGTAGGGGGAAGAGAGATACTGAAGATTGATAACAGAAAATGTAAAATGCACAGTCTTCTTCAGGTTTAGGTTCCTCTGAAGTTAGTTTGTATTGTTTGGAAAAATTACAATCCCAGCATTTCCAGTTCTTGGGTTTAGTATCTTTTTATATTGAAAAACAGCAGTAATGCCAAAAAAAAATAAAAAAAACAAACACAAAAAACCTCACAGACACACACAACAGCAAACACATTCTCCCACAACTACATTAAAAAGAGATTACTTGGAATAATTAATTGGACCAGAATGTGATCAGCAGCTTGTGCACACCAAATGTAACTGTTTCTATGCACTAATACACATACATGAGAATCTCTATAGAATCTCTACCTGACTTTCTATAAATTTCTTACACAAAGCCAGACATATTTCTTATAAGCTATCTCTAGAGAAAAGGGTGAATACAAGGCTTTATTTTGTGACTACTGCTGACTCTTACCTACTTTGAAATCCTTCACATTTGCAGACTCATCAAGGCACAGGGTTCCATCTTTTTCCCCTTCATTCCTCTTCATGTCCCACACCTCACTAGCACTGGCAGGAGCAGTGTAATTTCAAGCCTAGGCTGGAGAAGCATCTGAGAAGTAAGGAACAGAATGCATCAAATAGTGGGCCATCTGGGGAGTATCCATCCAGTCCCATGAGCCAGGGTTTGACTTTGGCATTTTCACAAAATTTGGGAACTCTGTCTACATACACGACACAATCAGAGCCAACATGTCAATCAGAGGCACCTGGACAGCAGTTTTTCCACTTGAACTCTTATCCTGTAAATTCCTACAGTTTCCATTGAAATCAATTTGTAATCACTCTGCTTTTCCCATTTTTGTAACCAAAGCTGCTGAAGTGCTAGATGGCACTTTACACCTGTAACAAAGCTGTTTAACATGTGACTAGATATTAGCAACCAAGTTTCTGGGTTCCCTGCTCACAGAGTTTCTGCAAGCTGGGTCTGGTGGCCACAGATCTCTCTTAGACAGTGAGGGATTCCTTCTCAGCTTTCTGTTGTCCTCTGTGTGAAGGCTGCTAAGACTTCTACTGAGGTGACTCAGAACCTCACAGGTCTGCCAGGATAACAGGTCATCTTCAGAATACATATTGTTCTCGCTTCAGAACAGTCTCACAAACGTCCTTCTCAGCCACGTATTAGAATTCAGGAAAGTAGATTTGCTCATTAAAAAATAAAAAAAAAAAAAAAAAACAAAAAAAAAAAACAAACAACAACAAAAAAACAAATAGAACCCAGTGTAAAAGATGTTTCTCCTTGGTTTTACTCTCCTCAAAACCTTCTCATTTCCAGTATCTAATGAAGTTACATAATTTTGGGCATACTGCCATGATTCTATGCATTTTCATGTTCATAAATATAAGTGTTCTTATCCTTGTTTCTTCCATGTTGCAGATAATGCTTTCAAAATGATTTTAATTAAAAGAAGCACAAAATGCAGTGAATAGAGCAGGAGGAACTGTGAACCTCCTTATTGTGTCCCCAAAAACCCAAAAGTCTAATCTTACAGGGCTTTCAAAATTTTTGAGCTATTTCTTGGAGAATTTTAGATATAACTGCAGCAAAACCACACACTACAGTGGTGCCTTATTTCCTAAATCTTTCAGAGTCACCTGGTTTTGAATCTCCTTCAGAATCAGCTGAATCATGATGGAATGTTTGCTCTGCTTACACAAACTTTTCCTCAAGACAAGGTGAAATGTGTAAGTCGTACAATCCTTCAATTACACATGCAGCAATGTAGTTACTGCTGAAGCATGTAGTAATCTTAGTAAGTCAGTCTTACTGAGCATGAACTGCTTAAATTGAAACCCAAAGACAAAACCAGAATTTTTTTCCTGCTCGTGCTATGCAATAAAACCTCCAGGGTCTTCTTATCAATAAAACACTTTAGCCAAATTTTAAAGCCAGTTTCTGCAGTTCAAGGAACAAACTAGAGAGTAATTATATTCTTCTTGTCATCATCAAAGGAGTGCATTCAGTCATTTGGTAAAATAGAAACTCTAGAAGTCCAGTAGCCTTGTTTACACTGTCACTGAGAAGACCCTGATCATCAAGCTTTGTTCAACATTGTAGTCTAACATGGCAGTAGACAAAACAGGCTGTACCTCGGGTGCAGATATCTCAGTATAGTACAAGATATAACCTTGGAACAAGGACCATGTGTCAGTCCAAGGAGAGTGAATTCACCACAGTTGCTGATTCAACAGCAGGACATGTTTCTTTATCTCACTTAGTTTTCAGCTGCTGAGCAGCTTATCAGCTAGAAAGTACCACCAAGTTCCTCCCTCCTCTGCAAGGGTGTCAACAGAGCCTGGTCATGGTGTCCCACTCCACCCTTCCTTTAGTTCCCCTGAGACTGTGTTGTGTGGGGGAGGTCACATTCCATCCTGGGAATAGCAACTGTATTTTCCCCTGTACTTTCCATACCATTATCTTTTTACCCCATCATCTTCCCACATAAGCAGTATTCATAGATTTTGCAGTTTATCAATCCTTCTCAGAGTAGGCAAGTGAGGGAAGGAAAGATGTTTTTGTTTGAGAGAATTATGTAGAATTGTTGTAAATTAAGAGCCTGCAAAAGGGAGAAAAAAATCTGAATGGAGACAGAGACAGTATGGAGATGTCCTGCAGACATACAGTTGGACTGTTTTGGTTTTTTTCCATTAATTAAAAAACCATGCTGATGTACAATTCCAAATCTATGGATTATGGTTTCAGACAGACAAAAACTTTTGATGCTGTTTTAGTAACAGCATTAATTTTTTCCATCAAATTGGTTTAAAAGGATTTACAGCTTTATATATTTATATGTAAAGAAAACCATTATTCTATCTAAAAAAATTCACAGATAAAGGATCCCTTTTTTGTTTTATATCATTTGAGAGATTATGTCTCCACCCTTAGTTCTTGCTCCACTACTTTTCTAGATCTTTGATTACTGAAGCCTATCAAAGCATCTTTTACTCTTTTTAAGTATGCAGTTTCACTGAAGCCTAACTCTTAAAATAATTGGAGTTGACAGTGAAAAGGGAATGAGTGAAACAACTACTCAGTTTGAACACACATAGTACAGCAATTGCTTCAGTATTAGAGCACTTGAAATGTTGAGACCTTTCATCCTTTGAATTGTTAGACCCATGTCAAACCTATTCCTACTGGTTTCTCACAGGATTTTGAGAGCTCTATCCTGATTCTTACTTTTCCAGTGTAGATAAAATATAGGGAAAGAACAACTCTAAAGAGTTCCAATTGAAAAAAAGAAACATAGAAAAGAAGGCAGCAGCTTTAGCAATTCACCTTAAAAGTGGCACTTCCCTGGCACCTCCATCACACATACTCTGAAGTTCCCAAACAGTCAAGTTTTGCAGCATTGTCTGTTTTTGAAAGAGTGGCATTAGGTGTCATTCCAAGTGATCCCCTTATTAGCAAAGTAAACAGATATGTTACCACTTATTCCAATAGAAATGGCATTAGGACCCCAATAGGGCAACTCTGAGTACTAAAAATACAAGTAATCTGTATTTGACATGACAAATTTGCACAAGAGGATGTGTAAATAAAATTACTCAGAGGATACAGATGCAATTGACAGAACTGCTCAGGACATGCTACTTGGTATTTTGCATGACACAGACCTCTTTTTGACACAAAGGGAAGGTATATGTTATTTCCTTAGTTTTGAGAAATCAGTTTGTAGAGCTTACTGGCCATCCTTATCTTCTTATTTTTTTATACAGCTCCATGTATTCAACCCCAGTGTACATTCCTGTTGTGCTACACAGACAAATACCCATAATATGCTGCATTATTACCCACAACATGCTGCATATCCTGCTCAACGTGTGGAACTTTGCCTCTGTTCATACATGATATATAATTATTGAACATCTCATTTGTGTTTTAATTAGACACTAAGCACTGCTCTTCAATGAAGCCTGCGCTTCTATACTGCACTCCCACTTCTGTTGTGCTACTGAACCTCAGTTAGGTGATACCATTGTGCTAATGCAGCTGCACACTGGTGATGATCAGGGTTGGTGGTAGCAGTAGTCAACCAGTAGTCTGCATGCTAGTTTTGATCTATAACACTCTTGAGTCTGCTAAATGCATTCTTAATGTGGGAAAATAGGAAGAGAAACAAGAGAGGAGGTGTGTGGTGTCAGATCTGAAGGCCAGCATATGGCTAAATATTTTTCATGTCTTTCAGTTGACCAAACATCAAGGTTTAATCCCAGTTGGCAATTAAGCACCACCCACCTGCTCAGTCACTGCCCTGCCGCAGGATGAAGGAGAGAATCGCAGGTGAGAAAACTAATGAGCTGAGGTAAAGACAGTTTAATAGGTAAAGCACAAACCACACACACAAGCAAAGCGAAACAAGGAATTAATTCATCACTACCCATGGACAGGCAGGTGTTCAGCCACCTCCAGGAAGGCAGGGCTCCATCACATGTAACTGTGGCATGGGAAGACAAATGATACCGCTCTGAAAGTCCCCCCTTCTTCCTTCTTCCCCAACAGCATATGGTCTGGAATATCCCTTTGCTCTGTTGGGTTAGTTGTCCTGGCTGTGTCCTCTCCCAGATCCTTCTGCGTCCCCAGCCCTCACACTCCTGGTCTGCTATGAGGAGCAGAAAAGGTCTTGACACTGTGTAAGCACTGCTTGGCAGTAAACATCCCAGAGTTAGCAACAATGTTTCCAGCACAAATCTAAAACATAACCCTACACTAGCTACTGTGAAGAAAATTATCTCAGCCAAAACCATCTCACCAAACCAGAAATATGACTCTTTATTATGAAGTGTGCATTGCTGGGACTGTTTTGCAGAAAAGAGAGTGGCAAAACTTAAATGCTAGTGAGAAGTCTTAGCCATAATGGAGACTCTGGATCTTGAAGTTGGCATTTTGTTTTTTACAAAATGATTGCAGGAGACAGAGCAAATTATTCATTTTACTGGTTCTGTGAAGGACACTTGGAGTGGAGATGGCACCATCTGGTGGCTGTACACAGATTTCTGTGTTGTTTTCCACACACATAATGTTGGATTGATAGGCTCAAGGATTTTATGATAGTTTATGTTCAAAAAGAGTTACAGTTAATAATTTTAAATTATGTCACTTTTTAAATGAGGTGCACATGGAAAATGTGAATTCTCACAATACAAAGGTAGTTGCATTTGGAGTTGGCCTTGGATTGTTGCAGTGGAATTGGTACTTGGAAAGCACCCTCAGCAGCACAGCAATCATCTAGCATTGAATGGGTGTCATCTATAAGGAATTAGATAAAGACTGTATGATTTTCCCATGTTGTTTATTCTTAGGTACGACATGTAAAAGAGAAAACAGAACTTACTGCAAAGACATTCTTGCATGTATATCTCTGTCTACAGCATAACACAATGTAGATACTAAAAATAATTTCTAGACATCCTAGGGACTAATGCCACATTTGTGTCCCCTTTTCAAAAATCATGGATATTGTAGTCTCTGGAGAGTCCCTGAAGACAAGCCCTTGCAAAACCATTCTTCAAAGTAATATCTGAATGTGGACCATGGTTCTAAATGAAGATAGTTGGACTGCTCGGCTCAAATGGCAAATCTCAGTCCTGTAGTTCCTCTGTATGAGCTTTTTCGTAAAAAATGGTTGTATGGGCTCTTGTACGCCAATGGCCCTTCAGAGAGACCTTGACAAATTAGAGGGCTGGGTGATCACCAGCCATATGAAGTTCAGCAAGGGAAAAGGACAGATTCTGCATCTGGGATGGGGCAACCCTGGATGTACAGGAGAGTGGGGAATGAGACAGCAGCCCTGCAGTAAGGGACCTGGGGGTCCTATTTGAAAGAAATTTGAACATGGGTCAGCAGTGCCCTGGCAGCCAGGAGGGACAACCCCGTCTGGGGGTGCATCAGGCACAGCATCACAGCTGGGCAAGGGAGGGGATTGTCCTGCCCTGCTCTGAGCTGGGGCAGCCTCACCTCCCGTGCTGGGGACTGGTTTGGCACTGCAATATAAGAAAGATGTTAAACTGTTAGAGAGCATCCAAAGAAGGACCAAAGATGGCGAAGGACCTTGAGGGGGAGCCAGTATGAGGAGTGGTTGAGGTCACTTGGTCTGTTCAGCCCAGAGGAGATTGAGGACAGACCTCATTGTAGCCTGCAACTGCCCCATGAGGGGAAGAGGAGGTGCAGACATAGATCTCTTCCCTCTATGACTAATGACAGGACTCAAGGAAACGTCACAAAGCTGAATTGGGGGAGTTTAGGTTGGATATTAGGAAAAGGCTCTCCACCCAGAGGGTGCTTGAGCACTGGAGCAGGCTCCCCAGTGTAGTGATCACAGCACCAAGCCTCTCTGTGTCAAGAAGTGTTTGTACTAAGCTCTCAGGCACATGGTGTGATTCTTGGGGTGTTGTGCTAGGAGCTGGTCTTGATGATCCTGATGGGTGCCTTCCAATCCAGCATATTCTCTGATTCTGTGATTCTCTGATACTGGGTCAGGTGGCTCAGAACCTCTTTCGTAAAGCTGTCGCACAGGTTTTTTATGAATCTTCTGTCCCGGATTGTACCATCTGTGTGATGTTCCCAGTTGATTTCTGGTAAGTTGAGGTCCACCATAAGGACAAGGGCAGTTGACTTCAGAGTGTCCTTTAGTTCCTCAAAGAATAATTTGTCAGCATTATTGTCCTGGCTGGGAAGTCAGTAGCAGACACCCACAATGACATCCACATTATTTGTTAATCCTTTGATCTTACCTAATGTCTCTCATCTTTGCCATCTGTAAGCTTCATCGATTCTATTATTGTCATTATGTAGAATGCCACCTCCCAGCCTCTTCTGTCCTGCCTGTAACCATCCAATACGACACTCCTATCCCATCACAAAGGTGATTTATTGAAAACATTGTTCTAAAACTGAATAGGGTAGGCTTTAAGGGGTCACAATGCTAAAGAAAATTATATGCTCATTAATAATGGTATGTTATCATGCATGCATTTTGGATTACCAGACCACTAACTTTGTTGTATATGCACATTAATTAATCTGTTTTCTAGAAATAAAGATCCTAGTCTATTTGCAGGTCTAACTTATTTATAATTAGCTGGTAGGCCCTTGTGTCATTGTTTGGTACTCCCATGCCATGTTTTCTGATGTTTTGAACCTCAATTTAGGGCCTTGTCATTTAGAATTTAGGGCCTTGTCTCCCATTTCATGCCCCTGCTCAATTCTAGTTGATTTGGCCCTTGGAAGCTGCTTTAGAATTCTTCAAATTTCCCCTTCCACTGGTCCTAGTACTGCATTAAGGTTGACCTTCAGTGTCCAAAAGTATGCTGTGCTCTGCATATCAAAAGTGCTTAAACCCAAAGTGTGTTTTACTTTGTTTTGGTGGTTTTGTTGCTGAATCTAGTTTTTATACTGGTTTTTATAACTTATATAAATTTAAATTACCCATACATATAGAAAGACTATACATGTGTATCATAAATGGCATTATATAGTAAAGCATATCTGTTACTGAAAGCTTACCAAATGTATTCTTTTTAACGTCTATGCAACATTGCATCTATGCAACATCTGTTGCATCTATGCATATATGCAAAATATGCATTATCAGTATTTTCCCTAATTCCTTTTTTGTTGCTGTTGTCAAAACTTAATGTATGTTTTTTGTAGAATTGAACCTGTGAGATATGAATGTTTTCAGGAAATTGCAAAGTAGATTAGTAGCATTTAATTTTGTGTTTGTACCAAAGAAGTATTTGGGTTTGAAGAGCAGTACTTTTTGTGGGTTTTTAGGAAACCAGAAGATGGCAGCAAGTGTTGATCAGAATTTTGTGCCACTGAAACTTTTCACACCTTCAGAGCAAATCAATATCCTTTGTAATGCAATTATTTGCTTTGAATGTGATGTGTAGCAGAAAAGAGCTAATTTACATTTGTATCAGTACCATTATTCTTGCACAGGGAAGTAAGAGGGCTAATCCATTTCAAACAGATTTATCCATTTGAAAAGACTAATACTGTGAGGGGCTATCAGTGTGCACATGCCAAAGAAATTAGGCAATAATTGCTGAGCACATGAATACAAACCCACGTGTATAGTGACTTTTTCTATTAGTACTTCCATCTCTGGAGCTTTTTGCAGCATGCATTTTCAGGATAGATGCGTTTCTGAATAGGCAGGCATATCAATGGTTGAAAGTATTCATGGTGATGGAAGATAACCTTTTATGTTGATTTCAGGATAGCTCAGAATGAAGGAAGTGCTTCCATGGATCTTGGTGGTCTGATTCTGAGGTCTAATTCTTCTCAGTGCATCAGTCTGTTTCTAATTTGGCAGGGTAGATAGGATTGAACCAGCAGACAGAGATGCAGGAGGTTTAATGTTTTCTTTCTGGATTTTGAGTACTTTGTATAATGTTAGTTTGTGGAAAGGTAGGAAGAAACATGAACCCTCTGCACAGTTTAATCAGAACTCAATGGAATAATTTTAAATACTTTCTGGAAATTATCTCCTGGACCACATGTTAAGGCTAGCTTTGATAGATAGCTCAACAGATCTTGGTAAAGTTCAGATGAGAAGAATGCTCCCGACTTAATATAAATGACCATGGATCAGAGAGGAGTTGGGAGAGAAATACTATGAACCTCACAGGTAATTAAACAGTAGTTCTGTCATATAAGCATCCTTCAAAGTGCTTAAATTTGATGAATTGCGTGTAACTATTTTGATGTAAGGTTTAAGTACTATCAAGAGTGACCTGGAAGCCACTTACAGTTTGAAAAACCTGCTGCATATCTTGTCTCATCTAGGCCTTCCTAAGTGTGAAGAATCTTCATCTATTTTCTCCTCAGACAAACCATCCCATAACTTTGATTATGCCCATGTCTTAAATTTGTTTTTCCACTTTTCCTGTTCAAGATACACATGAGCCATGAGTGAATAGTGATATTGATGTTTATTCAGTGACTTAGTGATGCTGCCTGATATTCTTTTCCTATTAAATCATGACATTTGACTTGGTTTTCTGTGTCTGCTGGTAGTCCAACAGGCATACAGTGAGGGAAGGAAATAAAAGCAAAATGCAATTCAACTGAAAAAAAGTAGTATTTTTGCACATTGCAGTATCAGTATGTTCAGGAATTAATTTCACTTCTAAATAGAACAGCTGTGAAATCTTTTTTTATTTTTTCTTTGTCGAGTAAGTAGAATAGTGGGGGGAAAATGGATGAAACTTGTGAACTCCAAGGTAAACTAAGTGGCCATACTAAAATTATAGGAATAAAAAAAAAAAAAAAAGACCATATTTGTTGGACAGATGTCTGTAAAAAAGATTCTGTGTTGCACTGGTTAGGGGAATGGGGGAATGTTAGCAAGAATTGTTGATGGATCAGAATGCCCATCCAGCTGGTAGAAAAACATTTTAAAAATAGTGGTTTGAAAAATGTAAATATTCAAATGTCTTAAATGACAGTATCACCCATCAATATTATAAGATTGAAAAAGAATAAAGGTTATTACACCTATCTGATATAAAAGATAGGTCATGCTGTAAAGTAGGTACGATTTATTTCCAAAATTAAATGCAGTAGAGGAAGTACCACAACCTTTTTATTTGGTCCTTCAAGACCTTTCTGGTTTAGAGACAAGTTATCAGATTTAGACAGGAAGTAATTACACTTTTTTTCCGCTAGTTAATTGGTTTGTCAATTGAATTAGTCAGTTTGATTCTTTGGTTCACTGTGTGATTGGTGAAACTGTGAGAAACTTCTCTCACTTCCTAATATAACAATGCTGTAACAACAATTCTAAAATAAATCCACTATCCCCATTAAATATGCAGGCCCCATTAAATAAATAGGTCTTAGAATATGTTCTTTCATAACACATATTGTGACCAGCACTGTTCTTGGCAACACAGATAGGGTGATGAATTGCACCCTCAACAAGTTTGTCAACAGCACCAAGCTGTGTGGTATGGTTGACATGCTGGAGGGAAGGAACGCCATCCAGAGGGACTGTGACAGGCTTCAGAGATGGGCCCATGCGAATCTCATTAAGTTCAACAAAGTAAAGTGCAAGGTCTTGCAGCAGAGTTGGTGCAATCCCAAGCATAAGTACAGTCTGAGTGAGAAATGGATTGAGGGCACCTCTGAGAAGAAAAACTTGGGGGTGTTTGTGGACTTGCAGTTCATTGTGTGCCTACAGCCCAGAAAGCAAATTGTATCCTGGGCTGCATCAAAGGCAGTGTGGCCAGCAGGATAAGAGTGGAGTCTGTCCCTTTGCTCTGCTCTGCTCTGCTCTGCTCTGCTCTGCTCTGCTCTGCTCTGCTCTGGTGAGACCCCACCTGCAGTGCTGCATCCAGCTCTGGGGCCTCCAGCTTGGGGAAGACATGGATCTGCTGGAACAAGTCCAGGGGAGGACGATTAAATTGATCTCAGGGCTGGAACGCCTCTCCCATGACCACAAGCGGAGAGAGCTGGGGTTGTTCAGTCTGGCAAAGAGAAGACTCCAAGGAGACTTTATAGCAGCCTTACAGTCCCTGAAGAGGGCCTGCAAGAAAGAAGGAGAGGGATTCTGTACAAGGGCATGTAATAGTAGGACAAGAGAAAAAAGCTTTGGGATGAAGGAGGTTTATGTTAGACATTGGAAGAAATTCTTTTTCTGTGAGGATGGGGAGGCACTGGAACAGGTAGTGCAGAAAAGCTGTGAATGCCGAATCCCTGGCAGTGTTCAAGGCCAGATTGGGTGGGACTCTGAGCACCTTGGTGGTGAAAAGGGTCAATTTCTTGAACCATGCGTCTTGTGCCATGCTGGGTTCGTAGGATCCATTCATTTACTTTAGATATTTTCTAGTGCTGTTCAATCAATTGGTGGAATAAGAGATAGGTAATTGAGAATGAGTGTCAAGTAGTGTCAAGATTCCTAGTTCATAAAGTTGATAACTCTTTGTGTGATTACATTAGTCCCTTTACAGCTGATATGGTTTCTGGTCTCCCTCTCTACAAACCTTTAAAATAAGAACATGTATTACTCAACAAATACCACATCTATACTAGCACTGTTTTGCTTCTGGGCAACTACAAATTTGCAGAAATTAAAACAAGTTAGACCTTGATTTTGAAGGCATATTTTTTCTAATAAGAAAAAAACCCTAACCAAATAATTAATTCAAATCAGTGAAGCATGAGGACATCTCATTTGATTCTTTAACTATATGTATGATAAATTCTGATGTCTAGTAATGTTTAATTGTTCTGCCTCTTCTATTTTTGGTTTACCTTATCGATCATTTCCATTATTACTCTCCTACACAGTCTTTCCTATTCCCATCCAAATTAATTTCTTAGTACTCAGTGGAATATAAAGCCTCTGGAGGGTGATTCACTTTTGTGGTAAGACAATTGCTTTTTGGATTACTTAACCAGTAGGGCAATAATGATATAAGCAAATGCACCCCAGCTTCTCTTATTCAAATCTACACAGAAAACAGGTTTTACCACCTGAGGATATGATACATTGAAAATAAATTTTAAAAATGTTTTAAGGTGCAGATGTTCCATTAAATGTATCCTGGTGACATTGAAGCACATCTATCATCTCTAGCTGCCCTACTGGAAAAGACTATAATAGATTTTTGTCTTCACAGAGCATAAAGTGCCAAAAACCTAGAAGGCCATTTTGGCCAGTATTAAAACTGTCCTGTATTTTCTTGGTACAAAGTTAATCTCAGTGAAGAGGTATACTTTAATAAATAGTACCATTATAGGTACATTTTTTTGTGCTTTTTTCAATTGCAAGAAAAAATCTCTAGTCTGCAGCCCATATGTTTGTTAAAACCTGGTGTTATTTTTTTCATCTGTTTAATAACACGTACTTTTCATTTGGCATACATTTCAGTTGCCCACATCCCAACAAAGCTTTGTTGTAAAGCATCAGTCATTTACATTTACTGTACAAAAATTCACGTCCTCACACAGCTACTGGCTCCCCAAGATTTTCCTCCATTTTCTTTGTATCTTCTTCAAGTATCTTCTTCAAGTATCCCTCACCCTGGCTTTCATAACAAGCTTCAGGAGAATCCCAGCTCCTCCTTCCCTTCCTTCTCCACTGACTTTGTTGTCTTCAGAGCTGTTCTCTCACATGTTCTCACTCCTCTCTTTCAGCTGCTTTTGTGCAGCAGGTTTTTTTTCTCAATTCTTAAATAAGTAATTTCAAAGGCACTAGCACCATCATTGATTGTCTCTGCCTTGGCTTGTGTCAGGTATTGTAGCTGGCATTGGCTCAGTCAGACATGGAAGAATGGAGGAACATTCTAGCACCTTCACTCATGCCTTTTGTCACCCTGATATCAAAACCTTGCCATGCAAACCCAATAAACAGTATTAAAAATATCTTTTGCTCCCTAAAATTGAAATATGTCCGAGTCATATTTTGAGAATACATAATTCTGGGGATATTTAGTACTGCTACATGTCAATAAATCATAAATATATGCAAATAAGTATTTAGCTGTTCAGAGTTTTATTTCAATGTGTTGTTGATCTTTGTATATAAAATAATTATTTATAAAATAAGGTAATATATATTTTATATTTTTAAAACAATAATAGTCATATATATATGTATAAAGGATGCAGCGCAAGTCTTTTGAATTAGCAACTGCTATTCATATATGAAATTGAATGTAACAATGCTTAAATGTAAACTTTGGAAATTTGCCACATATGTTAGCTAATTCCAAGTTGAACATTCACAATACCACGTGAATAAGTAACATTCAGTTACAGCATTCATGACATTAATTCACCGTAGCAATCTGAGCAACTTTCAAATTTGTTTTATAAAGTGAAAGAGTGAGTCAAAACTGAAGAAGACTTTAGCTGTTAAAAGTTGTTTGAAGCCCATTGAGCATGAACCAGACTACTGAATAATGCAGACAAGATAATGAACTGGAGACAAATGAGCCCAAGCCAGCCTCTGCTGAGTGCCAGGAGAATATGTTTATTCGGTAGATTTATTATCTCAACATCTTTTTGCAGTGACCTGCAATTTAGAGAAAAACCACAAAATATTTATAATCTGTGTGTTTTTATTTGTAACTGCAGGACGATGTTACTTTTTATCTAGTTGTCAGTTAAAGATGGTAGAATCAGTTTGCTAGGTTCCTCTTTCAGGTATGTGAAAGCAATTATGAATTTGAATAGGAATCCCAGTCAAGTATGTTCTTTCACAAGCAGTTCAGACTGTTAATTTATCTTCAGGGCAACAAACCCACTAATCTCTGCAAAGGTTGTGTTTTGAGACAGTTTTCCCTTCATAGAAAACCTTGCTTTATAAATATTGTTACTGTTATTTGTTTCATGTCCTATTATAAAAAAGAAGTGCAGGAAACAGTTGCTTAGTACATAAGGACAAAAGGACTTTCATACAGAATTATCATGAAACTCAATTCTTGAATTCGGTAAAATATTAAAGTAATTGGCTGCATTAAGGTTGATTCATCAGAGTCTGTGCTGGGTAGAAACTCCTTCACTTTGCTCTTTCAAAGTACAGTGCAATTAATAGTATTTTTAATTCTTTTTTATCAATTTCCATTTCAGTGATACAGTATTTGGAAAATGAAATTAAAATATTTAAACATATAATTACTTCTATATATTTATATAGTTATAAAGCACATAATAAAGCACTGAAAAGTTTAAAGGCATTTCAGATTCAAATGTCGGTTCCATATATTTTTCTTTTAACTGCATAAACTACTTAATGTCCACTGCTTTATAGTATTTTCCACTTTGAAGCAGCTCCTAGATATACACCATCTTCCTCTTCAGTTCCCAGAAATGCATCCTTCCCAGCAGCAGGACTTTTGGCCAAAGAAAGAAAATGCAGTTAGATCTTTTACTATTAATGGTTCATCAGCATGAGAGCTAGTCATGAAGGTCTTGAATGGATCCAGGAGACAGTTTTCTTCACATTCCACTGTACACTAGAATCATATTTCCGTGAGCATATGGATTTAGGCCTAGGATTTCATATTGTCAGAGAAAATCTGTTGCATGACATCTTATATTTTGATACTTAGCCTTATTAAATTACACGATTTTGCAACTAAATCCTCAATTCTTCTTCCCTAGTCTTAGACAGAGAAATTGTAAACAAAAGACATATGCAAGGATTGCAATGACACCATTTTTTTGCTATCATTTTTTTCCTGCTGCTAGTGGTAAAAGAAGCAGAGAGTTATCTCACATCTTGGCTACCCTTTCAAGGTCTGGTGAAACCTGTAATACTTCTGCAATGAGGCGACTACCTTGGTAAATGAAGGGAGAGTGAAACAGATTGGAAACAGGGTGAATGGCCAGGCCCAAAATATTGTGATCTCTAGTGGTTTATACAGTGGTAAACACTGGGGCCAGTACTGTTTCACATGTCATCCGTGGCCTGGACATTGAGACAGAGTGCACCTTCAGGAAGTTTGCAGAGGAAGCAAAACTGGGACAATTAGCATAAACATCAGAGGGACTTTGCCATGCTGGAGAATTGGGCTGGGAATCATCTCCTAATGTGCAAAAGGGGGTAAGAGACAGATTTGTCTCTTGAGAAAGATGAACCAGGACATTCTGGGGGCTGTTCAGCTGCAAAGTGTCGTTGCAGAGAACAACTTGAGGGACAGTGGACACTGCGTTGAAGATGATCAAACAGCCCCTGGAGCTGCAATATGCCAATTGTTGTCAGCAGACTGAAGTCACCCTTCCTCTCTGGTAAGCACTGGTGAGGTACATCTGGAGTTCTGGGTAAAGAGATACAAACATACTGGGGTAAGCCTGGTGCAGAAGGTGATAAAGGGACTGAAGCATCTGTCTTGTGAGGAGAGAGTGAGAGAGCTAGAAATGACCACCCTGGAGATATTGGCTCAGGGAGATCTGAAACACGTGTATAAATGGCATATGAGAGAGAATGAAAAAAGAAGGAGATAGGCTCCTTTTACTGCTGCGTGATGCAAAACAAAGACTATAGGCACAAATTAAAAAACCATTACATTTTTGCTAACATAAAAATATTTTTATATTGTGAGGATGGCCAAACACCAGCAGAGTTTGCCCTGAGAGGCTGTGGAATTTTCTTCAGTGAAGATATTCAAACCCCAGTTTGGTAGCGCTAGCTGAGCAGTGGGTTCCAAGAGATGACCTTAAGAAGTCCTTCTCTGCCTTAATGATTCTTTGATTCTGCTAGGTTTTGGTGGAGATGAGAACAGTATGCTTTTTCACTTGCTTATGTGCAGTTTGTGTGCTGCTATTTTTCTGGAAAACAGAAGCTTAGCTCCTGAATTCTCTGAGTAGTGGTCATATAGGTGTTTATGAGGGCCTGGTTTGGTGGTAGGAAGGGGGGAAGAGGAAAAGAATAAGGAAAAGGAGAAGAATAAGGAAAAGTTCATTCTTTGCTTATTCTACACAGGGCTATCACCAATTTTTATCAATATGACACACATTTCAGTTAGTTAATGGTATTCAACAAGTTTCTATGAGCCTCTACATACTGAACAATTAATACATTCTAATATCCAAATGAGAAAGTGTTATTTTATCTGTCACTTAATATATATTCATAAATAATCATGCATACAAACATATTAAATCATGGAGAAGAGTAATGAGTAATTTTCAAGTCCTGGCAACCAGCAGGATTCGATAGAAATATGCTGTTTGGCCTACTTGGCCTTATTAAAACTTTCGAAGAAGGGGCAGCATGTCCTTTTTAATCTGTTTCTCAATGAATAGTAGTAAATAAATGAACATGAGATTGGTGGGTATGACAAATTAATATGCACACTGACAACTTATAAACACAGCATTGCTTAGGGAATTACTATATGAATATATACAAGCAATTACATGTTTTAAATTATTTATTTCATTTTACAAATAATAAACCACCGAAGTGGAAATTGATAAAAAAGAGAATACAAATACAATATTATATCAACTTTTTACTGAACTTATTAAGTGTAGGCCTCCTTAATGAGGAAATTAATGAATGAAGCAGTTCATTATGGCTAAGCATTCTTTGTTGTCGTTAAGAATTTGCTGGCATAGACCTGTTATAGTCAGTTTAATTATGATTAATATCTTATCTTGAATTCCATCTCCATTCAGATCTGAGAAACAAATGCGAACCCTATTACATGATCAAAGTTCATAAAATAGGGTAAGCTGCTGATGACCTTATATTTTATTCATTTTCACATTCATATTTATCAGTTTTTATAAGAACTACTGTCAATCTTTCAACAGTTTTTAAAAATGCATTTATTCATGGTATGTTATACAATCTCTTGTTCTTCTTAGAAGCAGGATCCTACGTTCAAGATTAAATGTCTCAACAGCTCTTTTTTCTCAAATTCAGTAGCTACTATTTGTTATCAATTTAAAGAAAGATAATCTCCTCTTTGTCTCTAAGATTTACTCCAAGTAAGACTTACTAGATTGTCTAATTCAAATTGATTTTATTTAGCCAAAGAACTCATAAACATCAGTGAAAATTGTACTTCAACTGTAATCAAGTTTTAATCTCTCAGTTCTGTGGGGTTTTTTTCTCTGTATGTGTGTGTCCATGAATTGATGAATGGGGAGTATTTTTTAATTAGTTTGTGTTTCTAAGAGCCTGTCAGTAATAATTGGTCCACAATTTCCAGTATTTAACTATATATGGAATCAATAAATTCTCATCCACTTATGACCTAGTAGTTCAATCTAAAATAGTTCCCATGCTGTCTTTGGCTGTATGGTACTGGTTACATTAATGTTATCATTTTATTCTCTAATTTCCTTCATAAAATACCTTAAAAAATTGTGCAATCAGACTCTACATCTGTAATTCCTCTTCCCTTCAAGCCTCTACCTTTCCAGAGAATCATAAGTCTAAAAAAAAATGAATTTCTTTGGCTTTCATTAAACACGAAACTGAAAGAACTGCATGGTTTGAGTACACATATGAGTCATGGGCTCTAGAGAATGTAGGAAGCAAATCTATAGTGTCCCAGCTTTAGTGCTTCCATTGCTCACACAAAACTTTCTTTTCTCCTGTAGAGTATCAAAACAAATTGTTTTGCTATTCCTATAAAAATCAACATATGGGATGATTTGAAAACAAAAAACAAAAAAGTTTCATCTACTTCCCCAATGTATTTATATAAGCCAACAGCAATATGAAAATTAAAACATGGTCTTGTAGAACCTCTGTAAGACCCATACTCTAACACTAAGGGGAATTGGGATCTGCAACTTCTTTTTTATGTAGCTTCTAATAATTCTTAAGATGTCATTAAACAGTGAGTTGATACTGTACATTCTCTTTAACTGAATGTCCTTTTCATATCAGTATTTGAAAATAGGGATTTGATCTATCCAATTGAAAATTACCTAAATTTATCTACATTGGGAAAACTTTCTTAGTCACAAGTATTTGTGCTGTGCTTTGTTGGTTTTGTGATGCGCTCTTCAACACCAAAATGTTGTGAGTTCAGTTCAACATGTCTGAACTGTGTTTGGGACCAAAATCTTCTGAAGTCCTTTGAATCATTCTCTGCTCTGTTTTTTTTCCTAAAAGGGAAGAATTTCCCTTTTAAAAGGGGCCATTTGAAAACTATCTTGTTCCACTTCTGATCCCTACTATAACTAGAAACATGAGTATCTCATCAATGTATAAATCTGTGAAGCCAAAGTAGTCTGTATGAGTGAACAATTTGAAAGATTACATAATTATAATATAATTATAATAATAATTAAATTTTTAATTATGACTTCCCATAGGTATTTGGGGTCATATGTTTAAGAGCTTGTGATGTACCTGAACATTACGTCTTTCAGTAGTCTCCACTACTGACTTCATGAGTCTGCCCTTTTGAAAAGCACCCTCTATCAAATTTATGATGTCTTAAAATGGGTACTGATCTAAGTCTACTGAAGGCTTGATTGTATAGCTATGACTGTCCCAGCAGTTAAACCCATGAGGACAACCTCGGTTTGACCAATGATTTCTGTGTTTTGCTCGCTTTGAAACTCCTTTCCAGATCTTGTCTAACTCTTGTCATTCTCTATCACAGTATTTTCAGTGTCCATCTCTCTTTTTCTTTCTTTCCTTCCTTTTCCTTTCTTTTTTCTTCTAAGACAAAATAACTTAACTATCTAATCACATCATCACCACTCTGCTTTTATGGAAATATGATGAACATTACACTAAGAAGCATTTTCAACAGATAAACAAATATCATTAGTGCATGCACCTTTATTTTGTTTCTAAGATGCCTGATCTCTCCTTTGTAATAAATTATATTTAAAAAAATGCTGACTGTAATGTTAGTCATGGGCAGTTCAGAAGATATGCAATCCTAAGGATGATTGCAAGTCAGAAATAATTTTCCTGGGTTCAAATTTTCCCTGACAACATTTACTTTAACTACTTACAACTGTGTAAGATAGGCATAAGCTGCCGTCTAAGTAAAGATCTGTGTTCATTTTCATAATTGACACTGTGTACCATATTTTGTTTTCAAATAAATGGCTTTAAAAGATCATGAATCAATGTTGTGAAAAGTCTAGAGTACCCTTACTGACCTAGTATGGACCTGCTGTGTAACAGAATAGAATAAAATAAATGAGTCCAAAAGGAGATTCCAGCAGCTATAGCTGCAGAGGTGAGCGTTGTTGTATTGGTAGAACTGTTGGAAGTGATAATTCCTCTGTGCTCCACTGGTATACTTAGACTTGGATGGCGATGATTTTTCATGTCATAAATAAGTAGCACAAAGGGAGAAAAATATGAAAAATACTGAAAAACTGCAGCCTAACTTTTCAATACTGACCCAAATAGGGCTACTGATTTTCTGCTCAAGTATTTACTGATATTATGACTTATCTCTACATCTCTTTATTTAATTCTGTGTATGCTGAAAGAAAAAGAGCATGGAGTGAAGTATGACAAGGTACTAGTATTTCAGTATTATTTAAATATACATAGGTAGGATTAGCTTCACAGGAAAATGTGTATGCCTGGGTCAGGTGGCAGAATCCAGAGCTCCTGATTTAGCTATGTGGAATTCCCACAGAAAATACTTGATTTTTAATGGGATACATCAAAGTCCTTCAGTAAGATACCTAACATAGCCAGTTTGACTGTGTGTCAAACTCAATTTCTTTATTCTGTGGCTAGAAGGTTGTGCATCGTGGTTTCCAGAGGCTCCATAATACAGCATTCACTCAGGCTGCATGAGACATAGTTTCATTCCTGTTTAAGGTGAGTGAAATATCTCTTCTTCATGGCGTATGCTATTAATTAGCTGTCCCCTGCTACATATGGCAGTGGATGTTCCCTAGGTGACTAAAATACTGTTGGCCAGGAGCTAAGCCAGCCAGATGAAGGGACATGGCAAAGTGCTCAGTCCTAACACTTTCCATCTTTAAGGACTCTTATTTTATTGTGCACAGAAACTGCAGCCCAAAACCTTTTCCCCACTAGACAAAAGATATCCAAACTGGATTGTATTGTTAACAACATCTCCTAGCAGCCAGGGTATGGGACAGAAACAAACAACCTTGTTGAGGCCAAGAGAAAAGTGGCAGTTTTACCCATTAGGAGGGAAAGGAGGCAGTCTGTGGAGGCACTGGCAGTTCCCAGTTTTGCTGCTCTATTTAGAGGAAAATTCAGCAGACAGGAAATTGTCAGCCATCCACTCTACCATTCCCTGGACTGCCATCCATGTGTGACAGAGTGCTGACTTTAAACCACTGTGAAGTGGTTTCCAGTCACTAGTAGCACAAGGTATTGTAGTGTTATGGTACCTGCAGAAATTCTGATTCTACTATATCTGATCAAATTCTCTCATGAAATCACATAAATTACAATTAAATAAACCACATCACTATATACTATATTTATATTGTTTTCTTAACATTGTGTTGGATAGTCTAATGAACTAGTATAATGCTGATGCTAATGTTTTTCTGTACCTCCTGAGAAAGAATAGTTCTATGGTCAATCCGTAGGCAATTGTGACTGTGCTCCAGAAATGCAGAACATATGAGCAACTCTGCATATAGAACTGGCAGGTCTACAGTTTTTCACCAAAACAAGAGACTGATCCAGCTCCAGGTGAGGTCACTGGGACTAATGTTGATGGTAACAACAGCAGAGATGTGACATTACCTTGCCCAGAGCTTAATTTATTCTGACTATTGTAGGGATTATTTTTAACCTTCTGTTCCAAAAGTCACTGGCTTAGACTGGCACAGATGGGATAGTGCTCCAATATCAAACCACAGCAGCAAAAAAATTACAGAAAGTGACACAGTGTAGAATCTAGGTTGTATTTAGACAGCCATTCCTCAGTTTTAGAGTGGAGGTGGGGGGTGTTTGGTTGGTTGGTTGGTTGGTTGGTTGGTTGGTTGGTTGGTTGGGTGGTTGGTTGGTTTTTTTTGTTTTGGGGTTTTTGTTATTTGGTTGCAGGGGTGTGCGGATTTTTTTTAGGTTTTTCTCATTGTTCAGTATTTTATGATCATCAGGAAGGTAGTTGTGGAAGTATGTAGTGTTTCTCATGGAGACGCAGTCAGGATTATAACCCACTAATAAACATAAATTAGAGTATAACTCATGTTAACCTCACACTAGAAAGCAGGAAAAAAAAGGACATATCTCTTGAAATAAACTTTAATAATCATAAAAGGCATGGTAAAATGGGGAATAATGTGTAATAGCTTAAGTCTACATGATGTTTAAACATGTAATTAAAATAGAGTTTGGGGACTGCAGTGGTGAGAAGTGGTAATGGGAGCAGTAGTATAAAATTCCAATAATTTTAATAGGTACATTTATGAACTCTATTCTCTCTAATTAATGTGATTATAAATATGATCCATATCAGATTGTGTTTCAAAGAGAAATAAGTTTTAGCTTTGTTGTTGTAAAGAAGAACTAAACTTTGGTACTTCATACTTTCAAAAGGCAAATAAAAATATTTGGGGGTTGTGGCAGACACGAGAGTTTTGACTTCATACTTTCAAAAGGCAAATAAAAATATTTGGGGGTTGTGGCAGACACGAGAGTTTTGAGTTTTGAATGGCTTGAATTAGCAGTACTTTGCTTTGGACCAAGTGTATTTTGTGAAACAGGCACAATGCCTTAGGTAAGGTGACAAACAATATGTAAATTTTATCCTGTATATTGTATTTTGGTGAAAGTGGAAAAACAAATTGCTCTGGTTTTGGTTCATGGCAATGATCACTATGCATAAATATCTCTGAATTGGGAAGGTAGGGATATTTTACTTCTGCATTATCCTGTTTTTCTTCCAGTCAGTCCATTTCTTTAGTGAATCCTTGAAACAAAAACACTTTTCTATTCAACTTTCACCGTGATAAAGTGTTTTATCTCATTATTTTTATTTCTGCAGTACAATTCCATTGTCCACATGCCCACACACACACACACACACACACACATGGAGTTTTGATTTTCTTAGGATATGTACAAAATTCTACTGTTTTGATGAACTTTGGCACAAAATTCCTACATAACAAAATTCACTAGAAAATAATGTGGGTAATTTCTTTGTGGATAATTTGGGGCTAGTTGTTTCATGAAAGACTAAATTATTGGCTTTACAAGGTAAACAATGCTGAAATTATATATCAATCCCTCTGGTGTTTCAATTTCTTTTTTATGTAAAGGAAAAATATTCAATTACAGAGCCATTGCTCCACCAATAACTTGGTGGAATTATTCAACGGTCGTGTTTGCACATAGAATCAATTGCTGTTTTTACAGCTATCTCCTTACCAGAGTTTCAGGAGGAGGTTTCTGTAAATGTTGTGTATCTTTACCAGCTTAATTCTCATCAGATAGAGAGATGCTGCAAAGCATTCTTCCATACCACCTTCTCAGGTTTTGTTATTTTCACTCAAGACAATTGTTCTGGATTGAAGGCAAATACAAAATATTATTTTCGTGTTTGTTCATTGTATCATGCAGCTTACCTGATTAACTGGTGTTAAAACAAATGATTACAAATACTCCTCCTTCAAGGCAAGTGAAAAGAGTAGCCTGTAACTTCAGTGGTGCCAATGGGAATATATTTGACCTCTCATCTCCAATTCTGGCATTGTTTAACCATGTCACACAACTAGCGAATTCCAATTATTTGTTCAGAACAGCCATTCATAATTGCCTGGTGTAAGCCTGCCTTTAGGATGCAAAGCAGAAAACAATGAAAATGCTAGTCTCGTGAATTAGAACAGCATCACTTAAATGTATAAATTAAATGGGCCTCTTTTCACAGCTTTCTCTTTCTATTCTGAGAGGCCTCAGCCTGGTGACATCAAAGACAGGATTATGTGAGAAGATAAAAACTTGATCTAATGTCCATGTTTGAAGTCATGAAAGTCCTCTTCTCTTCAAGCCAAAATAACCCTCCTTAAAGCACAATGAGCTCCAATCCAGGTGCAGGGTGGGAGGGGGGGGAAGGTTTCAGCAAGGCACTGAAGATATGTCAGAAAAGCCAAAGAGTTGTGCATTAAACCATAATCTTCCTAAATGTGCTAAGAGATTGTATGTAGGCTTTAAAAGCTTTGTCCTGTCAATTAGTTTGTTAAGTCTTCTTTTTAATTGAAGAATGCTATTATGCATGTGGCCGGATTGGCCTTTAATGAGAATATACTCTGTTACATGTACTTATAGAGAAATCTTCATGATATATGAAGAATCAAAAGAGGAGTACTAAAACACAAGGTCATCTAAGAGTACACTGTGAACATATGTTGTTGGTGTCCCTGCTTGTAAGACTCGGTTTCTGATATGGCTGATACTCTGCCTATGGATTACAGAAGGATTTATGATATAGGGCAAAACTGTGGCCTTTTTATACTTTAAACCTTGTCCATGTCTGTCAGAGAGTCTTCATGTGGTGAAATTATCTTCTCTGTAGTCTCTAAAAATTGAGATCAATGGAAATTTTCACCTCATAAAAAAGTACAGTTTCAGTGCTTCATAAAGAAGACTTTTGTTTTAATATTAGCATCTCCAAAACGTGTCATTAAAAGTACTTGCTGTTATAACAGTGAAGAAACTATCATGGTCTTGGACAGTCTCAGAAGACCAAAGCAAGTGCAACTGTCCAGGTTAAAATTAATGCAAGCTGATTGCTGTAAAATTTAATGGACATCAGATACTAATGAAAATGTTTGCCTTAAGTACGGTCTAGGACCTTGTAATGTGGTCATCTATTTCCCTGTATTTCAGCTTTTTACACATATTCACTAAGAGAAGAGGTACACAGCAGGTTTTCAGTTCATAACTACGGACAATCAGATGCAACAAACCACATGAAAAATAAGTAATTGACCATATACCTGATATTCGCCACAGCCTCAATTCGAACATCAGATAATTCACCATGGTTTTGTCGTATTCGGTTCTACTCCACTGGTGGGGGAGGATTTCTCCTGGTTTATTGACCATAACTTTAAAATAATATATCTATTATGTTACTGCTTTTTATTTCCCTTATGTTTCCAGAAAAGCAGTTGTTATTATGGAATATTGGAACAAATATATTTCACTTTATTTGAATTATGATGGAAAACATAATTCTCTTTTTCAAAAATTTGATCTTTTACTGTCTTTATATGTACAATCCATGTAGCTACATATTTTGATGGCTAAAATGTAGTTTAATTTCTTTCATTTACAGTCGTATGCAGGCACACATAATGTCTACTGCCAATTCCTCTGGTCCCTGCCTGCCTTTTTTTTCCACTTTGTGAGGTCATTTCTCCTTTCTCCAACTGGGTTTAAGTTGCTAAATTCATCCTGCCCTTTTCATTTGTAAAAGTTTTAAGACAGGATATTCCTGTTGAATGGGAAAATTTATTACTGCAAGATTCATGTAAAGGCCATCAGTAGCAACTTCATTGAATTAGTCCCTGACAGACACAGAATGTTTCTTTATGATGTAGGACACACAAGTAAATGCTAATTCTGTAGGCAGGTAGCATATTAATTAGATTTCACCAGAATACAGAAACCTTTAAGATGTGTTTCCAATGGTGTTACTGCTATGACATAATTCTTCTATCAAGTCAGTCTTAGAGGTGAACATTTTCTTCCGGTTCTGGCTTTCAGGCAGCACAGTGGCACTAAAGTCATTGGATGAGTACAAAGAAAGGTTTTCATTACTTGATGATGGTAGGAAGGCCCCTCATAGAATATTTTCAAGATATTAGAATGCTAGGAAGTTTAATCCAAGAGGCCCTTGTGCCTTCTTTTCCCATTTGCAGCTCTGGGTGGTCCAGCTGAATCTTTTGAAATCATTAGGGTCCCCCTAAGCATTTTGATGACAAAGCAATTAATGGAAATTCTTAGAATGAGGGGCTGATAGAATATTTAACAAGTTCTTTGCATCTTTTACTTCTTCCATGAAACTTTCATCCTCCCCATTTTCCTGGTCTTTATCACTGCTATATATGGCAGCAAGAAACATTTGATAGGCAGAAAAATTGAGAATAGATAACTGCATAACCGAGAAGAACTGGGTGGTGTCCATTCTAGAGCTGAAAGCAGCTGCCTAAATGGGTTAAGTTCAAAGCAACAAAAACCTGACATCTATCCATGTATCCATGTCTCGGGCTGGGCATTGCCATCTGCAAGCATCAGGACCTCAAGGCAAAATGAGGCAGCTCTTCCAAGGAGCCAAAGCTCCATAGCACTTGGAAAAGGGATAATGCTAATTAGAAACCACAGAGCTCAAAGGGATGAGAAGACCTGATTAGCTAGCTTAGCTCAGTAAGAAAATGGAAATATCTGGCTCAGATAAGACTCAAAGGAAAGAGGAAAAATCTGTCTGAATTCAGACTGTCTCTGAGGCAATGCTGGTACCCAAAGCTTATTTGCATGAGAATGCAAGTGGATTTTATCATTGCTTTCCTTAAAGTAGGACAGGTAGCAGCAACTATAGCAGAGTTTTATGAACATAATGATGTATTTCATAAGCCTTCAGTTATTTACACTTATCCATTTCTGGGAATTGAATTAGGAGAAAAGTATCAAAATGAAAGGCTCTTCCCATGAGAGAGAAGAGGATCTTGCAGGTGGGGCTTGAACCTATATTTGTGAGGTTTAGATACAATCTCTGTCTCTGCTACCAGCCATCTAATCAGAGTTAGGTTTTCTTTATGTTCTCTGTCTGTAAGTAGTGCCTTTTTACAGTCTACAACTCTATCTAGCATGAAAAAAAGTCCAACTCAGTCTTGACTAGACCCCTTGATGCTCTGAGAGTCTAGTCTGAAAAAAAATGTACTTCTCATCTGATTTGCAAGTTCCCAAGAAGTTTACATGTTACTGCTTGACTTGGTTATTTGTTTGGGCTTTTGTTTGTTTTGGTTTTGGGGGTTTTTGTTTACTTGTTATTTTGTCATGGTGGTGCTTTTCACTAACATACTGCAGTGTTTTCATCATTTGGCCTGGTGGGCTAAAAAGGAGAGTTTCTGTACACGTAACAACAGTATTAACAAGTTCCAGTATCCACAGAGCAGTCTCTGAATGTCTTGACAGTACTGGGTCAAAGTAATTGAATCCTTCTTTATATAAACCAAAGATGTGAATGAAAACTGCATGAATCACCCCTCTCTCTTAGTCTTCTGTGGCTACTGGGAGAATTATCACCTGGATATTAGTGTCCTTATTAAATATTTAATGAGAAATTGTAAAATAAAAGAAACTTGAAAAGTTAAAATGTCTTCAGCAGCAAAAACAAAGATCAAATTTTTAAGTCCTCTTCCATGTGCCCTTGTTAATTTTGTAGAAGTCATTGAACACACCTTTCATCCTTTGAGAGAGCAGAGTTTATGTCTCTACTGTTTGTGAATCTTTCTCCACTAATAAGCCAATTCATGGCCAATTCTAATTCCTTATACATGTAATCTCTAAGTATTATTCCTAAATGACTTTCCAAAATTTTGAGATTGAAGTATTGCATTTTATGAAGCATTGTCAATCTTTGGAACTTTCTACATAAATGTCCAATGTTCTTGCAGTAGATTCTCAGTGTAGTTTTTTTTGCATTTCAAATCTGGTGGTTTTCTGGTGACAGCATTGTTGGGGGAAAAATATGTAAGGGAAGGAAAAGGGGATCCATTTAAAGAACATTTATCTCTACTGACCTTGTAGTATTTTTTGGTAACACTGATAAATAAAAAAACATATCATATAGGCAATTAGGGTGTTCTCACCTGTATGACAGCAATGATTTACTTCAGCCTGTGCTGCTACAGCTTTCTTGACTTGAACATTTCCTTCTTAAGTGACGCAAAAGTGCCAGGGATTTTGTTTTTCTTAAATTAATTGTGCAACAGTAACTGATGCTATAATGCTCTGAATTAAAAAGGCACACAACAATCCCAAGGCAGGGATTGTTGACATCAGAATAAAAAAGTTCAGACTGTTGTTGAAATGAGGTAATTTCCCTCAGAAGAAGAGAGTGAAATCTTGGTACAGTCTTGCAGCTACCATCTTTGCAAAAATATTAGCATAAGATACACCCTTAACAGCCAGTAGTGACAAATGCCTTTCTGCCTTCTCCTGCAATGAGTTAAAAAAAATGCCCACTCATTACTTTTGGGAGTTCCAGAAAACTGCTGGGACATTCAAGATACCTCTCTGATGAGAATGAATCAGTGCCACTAATGTGGTCCAACTCTTTTTCATGGCCATCTAAACAGGGAAGAAATTTTAATTTTCAGCAAATCAGAGGAATGTGGTTGAATTTAACCATTTTCTGATTCCTTCTTGGGAGAAATGTGTGTTTGTGGTGTTTCTCAGGCACATTAGGAAAATTGAATCTATTGAGACCAGACTTAACTTGCCTATAAAAAAATTTTGCCCTGAAAAAATTATAGAGCTTCAGTGAAAAAATGGCATACAATCATACCAAATCACAAGAGATAGGGAATTTCATATTCTGGGAGAACTTAAGAGAAATTCACTGTCACATCAGAGAACACAGATTCTGGGCTTACAATAAGAAATTAAGAAAACTCAGAGTAGTAAATAAATAGAGCAGTAAGTTTAAAAAGTACTGTGCAAGTAAGGAAGAAATGGAGGGGACAATAAGAGCACTGTATGCATGCTAAAGGTATTATGAATCCATGAGAACTTTCAATTTTTTCTTGACCTTCATTCATATTCCTGCATATTGAATAAGTTTTCTGCTTTTGTGTTAGTAAAGGCAATCTTGTGAGTTGCTTGCATCTGGCAAGTCTCCTCAGATACCTTTATTACAAGACCTTAAATGCATAAATTCATATTACGTGAGTTCACACTATTTCAGTGTATAGTCGGACTTTGTGCAAAGTTCTAGTCCTCCTCAATATACACTGATGACTTGCTAGGCACCACCACACCAAGTTCTTTACTGAAGCTCTGTTCAATATTCAGATTGTTGTATTACCTATATTTTCACTAAAAATTGGTTACCAGAGAAAAACATTGAGTTGTTTCATAGTAGCTTACATTCAATGCCTGCAGGTTTTATTAACCCCATTTTAGGCTTATATTTGTTATTATTTCCTGTTGCATTCTTCAGTCTAATACACTGATATTGGTCCATATATTTTCTCTTCATTTATCTGGAGATTTGCAGATGAAATATGTTGCTGACACAGAAACACCTGTACAAATCAGCAAATATATTGAAATGTAAAATCTGCAGTGATATGATTTTGATCCCAAATTTAAGTCCATGTTTTCAACATGTTTGTTTGTTTGTTTTCAATTAAGTTTAAAGTTGCTAAATAAATCACAAAATTTCCCATTTTTAAGAAAGCTTATAAACAGCTATAATATAAAGATACCAGAGGCTTAGTAAGGATTTCAATTCACTTGTTATCTGTTTTACTGGTGTAATTGGTGTAATTTAACTTTGGGGATATATCATATTCATCTTTTTATGTTTTTTTCTTTATCTCTATCACAAATATTTGAGGAAGCAATAAGTTGATTCTCTTTCTAGATCTTATGCCAACAGTCCCATTCAACTTTAAAAATTGTGTACAGTAATAATCAGCTAGCAATGCCGCACATTACGTTGCATTTTTTTCTGTCTGTACCAGGAAAGTTTTTCATAATCAGTCAGTAATAATCAGTTAAAAAAGATGCAAGTGCCTACAGTTTCAACCATATATTTTATTAAGCATATGAAGTATCACAGTAATTTTCATGTTTACTAATCTGTTGTGGTACAAATTCTTACCAGCCACAGTGAAAAGACCACATGGGCATTAAAAACACTCTAATTTCAAGACTTAGGAGAGGATAAATCCAAATCACATATCCCACATAAAACAACAGTTTCATAAAGCACAAATGGCTACTACAATTACACTAAAAATTTTCTCGCATATTTTTTCAGCAAATTATCATTTTCCAGTAGCAGTTCTATGGTGCCAGCAATACATGAAAATAAATTTTTCCTTCTTTCTCTATGCACCACTATACATAATTATTAGTTGATTTAACTTCAAATTATTTTGACCATCCTCAAAGGAAAACTTGACCCACACAGGGAGTTTGTTGTATAGTAGAATTAAAATTCTATTTTTTGGTAAATTGAAGGCTGATAATAAAAAATAACATTCCTTACTCATGGAAGACCTTTTTGCCTAATAATTTATTCACTGGTGTTCTACCAAAAACCTCCCTTTTGACAGTAAGGGTCATAATTAGTTGATAAGGAATATCAAGTTGTTTTTACTTTTCCAAATGACTGCTTTAATATAACTCTGGCATAAAAATTTGGGGCATCATTGGTCATCATTGTGCCATCCATATCTATTGTTCAGTAATTATTTTAATAATTAATACATAATAAAAGCAGGCCATGCAGTGTCAATGTATAGCTTTCTCCCAGATCTTTTGCCTCAAAACAGATTTTTGTATCTCATTGGAAATGGCTACTGCTCCCAGTGTAGATTAAGCATCCATGTGAAGTCTAGAGAAATACTACAAGTCATCGTGGTATATTCTGGATGTCAAATGCAGTGAAATTTATCTTTTAAACTATGTGAAACTCAGTGCTAGAGCTGGTTTTTTCTATTGTCAGAACTTGTTTATTTCCTCCTTCAAAAAGCTGCTTCTTTTCACTGGTCCTGTAACTAAGCAAGGAGATAGAGACAAAAGTAATACACTCACACTTCTGCCAATGCCTGCAACACTTTGGATGCTTCAGACATGCATGCCATAGACTCACAACTACTACAGTACCAGGGCACAGATGTCTGAGTTACTTCTCCATCTTAGAGAGCATTTAAATTTGTACCTATTTGCAGCCTACTATATCAATTATAGTAATGTAGTGTTATTATAGTTGTGTTCAGTCTCTCATGCAGAACATTTTTAGTTGTTTAAATTTATTTCACCAGAAAATAAGCAAATTATTCCAATCAACACATCACTGTCCTTGAAATGAGGAATTTGTACATTCCTGAACCATTTTAAATATTTTTCTTATAGAACATATATGGTTAATCTTTCATATATTGTGCACTGAAATACTATTAAAGAATTGCTTTCATTCCAGACCCTTATCTACAAATGAAAGTCACAAATCCTGATCCCTTCTCTACTGAAGAACATTTGTCATAGGTGACCCCAGATGTTCATCTATCCCAGTGTCCTGTCTCCAACAAAAAACAAGTAATGGGTGCTATACAAAGAGTAGGACAGAAAAAGTATGTCACACTACTTTCTGAAATATATGATTAGCATAGGAAATGTAGGCAAGAGATCATGAGTTTTTATGGATCAATTGTCAGTGATTTTACATGAATTTTTCACTTATTCTTAAAATGCATGTAAAATTTTAACACCCTGAACATCCTGCAACAATTAATTCAGTTATGTGCTGTGTGAAGTATCCTATCTTCATGTTTGCTCTGAGCCCTCCTGAAGATTCAGAGTTCTGGTATGAAGAGAAAGAATGAGCCTTCTCCAGGTCTCTCACAAATTTTGTAAATTTGTGTCATATCTCTCTGTATATCGTTGATTTCCGTGCTGAAAAGTCTTTGTCTATTGGATTGCTACATGTGCGGAAGAGGTACCTTTGATCATTGCCTCCGATTTGTTCTATTTCCTGACAGTTTTAAGGTATCTCAGGTATATTTCAGGGGTGAGGAACTCGCAGGTGTCCCTGGTGCATTCCAGTTTCATTTAGATTTAAAGAGGGACATGATATTTTCTGTTATGTTCTCTGTTCTTTTGCCGATATTTTTTTCTGTTTTCACAGCTAATTACTAATAAACCAACATTTTCTTAGTGCTATCTACCATAGCTTCATAAAAATCAAAACTTTAGGACCTATTGTTATGTATATAAAACAGAATTGTTTTCTCCATGCATAGCAGTTTGAATATATCAATAATGAATTTCACTTTCCATTTTATTATTCTGTAACCCAGTGTGAATGTTTGTCAGCAACTCTCAATTTCTTGACCACTCTTTTTTGTTAGTCTAAATGACTTAATATTAGCAAACATTTTTCACTTTCCTTACTGTAGCTGACCTTTTGCATACCACAATTATGAATTCCTGGGACACCTGACACCTTTGCCTTTGGCACTCTGATTTGAAAATTTGCCTTTTATTCCTATCCTTACTTCCGTCTTTCTGTCCATAATCTGTTTTCTCCAGTGGCACTTGAACTCTGCCTTTGTAGAGACGCACCCAGGCCCTGTATCTCATCTGGCGCTTCATGAACCTTACATTTATTGTTGCTGTATAACATAACTTCCTCTATGTACCGTTTTGCAGCTGACCTTTTTTTTGATACAAAGATGTGAATCTGAATCCTTTTGAGTTGAAATAGTCTTGAGCTTGTTTCCTTTCAGGATTCTGAGAAGAGTGCTGTAACTATTAGGCTTTTCTTCACAGGCTATGCCAGTGATCATGTTGTATAAGCAAAGAGGTAGGATCACTGATTCTTTAAATAGAGAGTTACATAAATACATAATGTCCAGAATAGTTTTCAAAACTGAAACTATTACATATTTCCAGCACTTACAGGGAAGGCTCTATCTTAAAACAGACTTGAAGGATAATGATTTAAAATAAAGTCCTACAATAAAGAGAAAAATCTGTTATCACAAGCAGCAGCAACAAAGTTCCAGGCAAATTTTCTGTATCAATTTTTGTCTGGCTGAGACTTCAGAATTGGATCAATGGAGTCCAGAATTTCAGTTATAACTCTGGTTGCAAAGTGTAACTGGTATCACTGAGATCAGAACATATCCACTGAAACACTGCTAGCATGTTTAGACCATAAGCCACATTATTTCTAAGAGTCTTACTGTATTTGCCTTTCTTTCTTGATTTGCATGCCCTATGAACTTAAAATACACAAAGCAACACCTTGGTTGGGAATCGTTTCCCATGGCTAGAAATAACAATCCCATATTAGCTAGCCACAGTAAACCATAAGCATATGGGAGTGCAACTAATGCCTTTTCTTAGGCCTCCATTCTTCTGGTAATAAATTTTACTTTTCGACCTTTGGCAGTCTTATGATATGAAGATTAAGCTTGCATGTCCTCCTTGCATCTCCTTCTCCTGCTTACAAACACCCCACCTGCACCCACTCAGTAAAGACTAGACTGCCTTTCTGTGCAGAACATGTGCACTTCAATCTGAAGACAAGCTGTTTCTGCATGAGGTGTACTGGTACAGCAGACAGACAAAATCTAGTCAAACAAGGCTTTTTCTCTATTTGTCAAGTGAAAAATCTTACCCTACACCAGTTTAGACCTGCTTTTCAGCTCGGACGAAAAGGTGCTGTTTCATTTCTCTGATTTTTGTACTATGATCTGGTTTTAAGTAGCATTGGAATTGAGTTTATTTATGTATTGGGATTATTGGTTGTTGATACAAATTTGTGTAACTTTGCAAAGGCTATGCTTAGAGATGGAGTACTTAAGAATAAGGAAAACCAGATGTATAAATGAGTTAGAAAATATTACTTGAATAGTTAATTTTCCCTCCCCCCCGATAATCTGGAATTATCGGGTTCTAACCCCCTAAAATTTTCACTGTACAAGCTACAGAAAATATCCCCATTTTTAGTTCACAAGAAGTGTAAGCAGGCCACTGTACTGGGAGTCACACTAAGCCGTCTGGGCGATTCACCCTTGGCCGAAACTCCCCACTCCCCAGAGCCCCTGTGGTGGGCAAAACCTGCTGTATGCAGAGCCCATGTGTGCAGATTGCTCTGCACCCCGCAACTCGCTGGGCACCCCACAAATCCCCGTGTACCCCACCGTCCCGGCGTGTCCCTCCGGGCGATGGGAGAGCGCCTGGCCCTCAGGCCGTCTCACCTCCGATCAGAGATCTTCCCCTGTGCTGATAGCCCCTTGTCTCGGTTTCCCATGCACCTGCCCCGACTGCCGGGTGCGAAAGGCGGCGGGAGCCTCCTGCTTACCCCTCGCCGCGGCACCCAGACAGGCCTCCTCACACCATTAAGAGTTTTCCCACAATGAAATTTAGAAGATCATTCAGAATCTTAAAATTGACCAAAATAGTTTGAAAAATTCTCCATCCCTCTAACCCCCTTTACCGATATTAGTGGAAAACTCTTAAGGTTCTTTAAGATGTGCTTTGGAGTCCTACACAGTAGTTACATCAAGAGTAGTGGAATATATTTAAATACATATAGAACTATTATACAGCTAGTGCTATTCATTATTTATTTGGCAAATTGCTTTTTTTAAGCAACTTGGTTTTAGCAGTGGGAATATTGAATTGGATCTCTGCCAAAGATGGAAAACAGCAGAGTAAAGAAAATGTGAAGCTCTTTTCTTTTCTTTTCTTTTCTTTTCTTTTCTTTTCTTTTCTTTTCTTTTCTTTTCTTTTCTTTTCTTTTCTTTTCTTTTCTTTTCTTTTCTTTTCTTTTCTTTTCTTTTCTTTTCTTTTCTTTTCTTTTTCTTTTTCTTTTTCTTTTTCTTTTTCTTTTTCCTGTTTATCTTGTTGCAGTGCTTTTGAGTCAATTCCCCTTCTAGACCAATTCACAAACCATCATACCAATGTGTTTCATTAACATAACATTATTAGTAGTAATTTTTAGGCGCCAGGAATTCTAAAATGTTTGAAATTAAGGTGCAAACACGCCTAAAACAGAGGGAACAACTGAAAATTTAATAGTTCCAGGGGAATTTCAAGTAGTCAAACAGACCCCACTAGTGTGTGGGGGGAATATTTTGGGCAGACGGCGCTCAGGGCCAAAGAGGTTTTCTTTTCCTAGCAAATTTCTGTGGCACCAAGAAGGGTCAGCCTGTCACAGGATATCCTTCCCCAGGGGCGGGGACTGCGACCTGGCGTCTCGGGCCACTGTTGGCGCGCCGGTGTGAGGGGATAAAACCAAGGAAGCAGGTGCGATCCAGCACAAGTTGAAACTGGCAAAACCGCAACGGCCTGAAGTGGGATCGGGTTCCGAGCCGGTTCCCTCTTGTCACGCTCGAACGCCGGCTCTTCGCCCGCGAGCTGCGGGCCGACCGCCGTGCCTCTGTAGCAGGAAATTTACCTGTAAGAGATTTCTTTCCTTTTCTTCCCCTTGTCTTGCCGCCGAAAAAACTTTTGGATACTTTTATCAGTCTGGGGAGAGGGAGCGAAAACTTACACTACAAGCACACGTTTCTTAACCAAAGTGAAAGGCGAGTTTTTAAATAGCAGCACCAGCAGAAGCAAATAGATGGATTGGCTTTAATGAGCATTGGGCAGACAGGGTACGGCGGCAATCACTCACAAACCAGCCAGGATTAATCAGCCCAGCACGTAAATCTCTGACTTGTGATCTCTGACTTCTGATCCCTCTGCCCAGACTTCTCGTCTATTGGAAGGTTCTTTTCAGTAAAGTGCTTTTCCCGAATAACTTTTTAACCATTTTCCTGTTGTGTTCCCCCACTTTCCCCAACCTCTTTCACTCTCCATCTTCCTCCCTTTCCCCGCAGGTTTTTGCGATCACGTTCACGTGGAAGAAACGCCAAGCAAACACGTACAAAATAGTGGTGTCTGTGAGCAGTGAAAGGTGATGTGAAAAGCACAATCTACGAATCGCCGGGCTGTTTTTATTTTAATGAGAAACCAGGGAATTCGGACACTCACACAGAGTTTGAGAGGCCAGATCATGCTTCAGTCCCTTCTAAGGTACTACAGGATGGGTTATAAAAGTGTGAAGGGGAAGCGCAAGCGATCGTTAGTTAAAGGAACCCTTCGCCGTCAATGCCGTTGTAATTTAAATTCCCACTACTTAATCGAAATATTTAACGTTTACTCTTTAAGCAGCAAGCATTACATGTCGTGGGGCCCCGGAGCTCGCCAGGGTCTGAGGTAACCACTTTGCCTACCCCTCTCACAGCAAGATCTACAGGACAGTGAAGCAGCGGATTCCTGTCTCTCGTGGAAGAGGGAGAAGCAGACTTCCGCAGGGATTTTATCCTTCTGCTCTCCCTATTCGCCGGCCGACTGCAGCACCTCTGCTCTCGGAGCTCGGGTTTCGCGGGGCCTCCGGGGTGCCTGCCCCGGGACAGGGGCTCGGCGGGGAGCGCAGGCTGCACGGCACCCGTGCCTCGGGCTGGCGGGGCGGTGGGAGAACTTCGTTCTCTGCCCTTTTCTCCGAGCCAGCCCCTTCGGCCCCGGCTGTGGTTTTTCACATCGCCTCTCCACTACTAATGAAATTTAACGACGATAAAAGATCTTACCTGCGACCTGGCTCTCAAATAATCTGATAGTACACGTTATAAACACAGACACCAGCAGGGGTATGGTCATGAGATCGATCGGGTTTCTGCAAGCATGCCCCGGATCCCCCCGTCCACTCCCCCGGGAGCTTGGGGGCCTCTTTACCCCCGAGCCCCTGCGCTTTAGGAGTGCACCAGGACGGAGTGGAGGGAGCTCTTGCCCTCGGGGTTGTTGCTCGCGGTCTGTTCCAGCAGCGATGCAGCAGCCGGGGAAGCGGCGGGGCAGATCTGCGAGGCGGCGACCGTGAGGGCAGGGATGGCCGAGGCAGCGGGCAGCGCCGGCGCCGGCTTGATGGGCACCGGGACGGCGGGCATGGTCTGTGCCGGCGGGTGGCAGAGCGCCTTCACGGGCATGCCGAAGGGTCCGTAGTCGGGGGACACGGGCACACCGGCCACGGAGTCCATCACCCCCACATGCGGCCACACGGAGCTCACCACGCTGCTGAGCTGGCTGGGCACCGGGTAGCCCAGGTGGTGCATCACCGAGGCCAGCGGAAGCCCGCCGGCCTGCAGCACACCCTTGTAATCTCTGCCGATGATATTTTCGATGGCGAAGGGATGCTTGAAGCCCGAGGGCTGGCTGCTCCCGTAGGGCGAGAACTGCGGCAGCCTTCCCACCGCGGCGGCGGCGGCCGCAGCCACGGCCGCGTCGGAGCCCGCCAGCCCCGGCACCTTGCCCGGGGGCGGCGGCGGTGGCGGGTGCGGATGGAAGTAGTGCACCATGTGCGGGGTGGGCGCCGCGGGCTTGCCGGGACCGCCGCCGCCCGCCCCGCCTCCGCCGCCGCCGGGCAGGTGATGCTCGGGGCGCAGCACCTTGAAGCGCTTGCGGCGGCGGAGGAAGCTGCCGTTCTCAAACATGTCCCCGCAGTCCGGGTGCAGCGCCCAGAAGCTGCCTTTGCCCGGCTGGTCGGGTCGCCGCGGGATCTTGATGAAGCAGTCGTTGAAAGAGAGGTTGTGGCGGAGGGAGTTCTGCCAACGCTGGGTGTGCTCCCGGTAGTAAGGGAACCGCTCCATAATGAACTTGTAGATGTCGCTCAGGGGCAGCATCTTCTCGGCCGAGTGCTGGATGGCCATGGCCGTCAGGGAGATGTAAGAGTAGGGCGGTTTCTGGTCGCTGTACGAACTCTTCCCCGGCCTGGGCATCGC
This sequence comes from Zonotrichia leucophrys gambelii, assembly GCF_028769735.1. NCBI lineage: Eukaryota > Metazoa > Chordata > Aves > Passeriformes > Passerellidae > Zonotrichia > Zonotrichia leucophrys. Next base: position 46,180,562 of record NC_088200.1, on the reverse strand, counting down.
CTCCCCGCCACAGCACTCCCTCGGCTGCACGATCCCGCCGCTCCGGGCTGGGCGCTGCTCAGTACCACGCACGGCGGGCTTGGGATCCGGGGACTTCACTGCCCTGCTCCGCCGCCGCCTCTACATCCTGGGCGCCACCTGCCCTGCTGCAAAGGCAGCTTCTGGGCCACACGCGACAGCGACCGCCCGGCGGCCGGGCAGCGAGCTCCGGGCGCGGCTTCTTCAGCAGCCTCTCCCCGCGGGACGCGCTCGCCTCGCTGCCCCTCAGCTTGCGGGAGAGACAGCTGCCGCCCAGGCCGCGGGGGCTCGGGGGCCAGAAGGAGGTCCCGGGCCCCACTGGCGTCCCGCTTTTCTCCTGGAGGCTGCTGAATCTCCCGGGCTTCCCCCCTGCCGCCTGGCTCACTCGGCTGGAGTTGATGCTCCTCAGGCACCAAGGGTTCGAGAGCACGAAATTACCCCGGAGGTCTGCAGGGACAGGAAAGAAGGAAATAAAAACATCCCTCTCACCGCTCAGTCTGGTGTCCCCTCAAAAGTTTGCGGCAGAGGCAAGCGCCGGGAGTCGGCGGGGAGAGGAGGCGAGCGGGGCGGCGACCGCCGCTGCTGCTGGCGGGGCTGGTGCGCTCCGGCGCGGTTTTGTAATGGTGCCCGAGCCGCGAGACCCCCGCAGCTCCTGCTCTCTTGCTGTCACATGACAGCCGCTTGGGGACTTGGCGTCTCATGGAAAAGGAGCAAGAAACGGCTCCCGACTCCCCTCTCACTCACATCTCCTTATCAGGGTGAGGTGGAGCCAGGGGGCTGAGGAAACTCCGTATGAGACCGAGATCCGCACTCCATAGGGCAGGAAACAGTGGCCGGAGCAGGAAAGCTTCCTCCTCCCACCTCTCCCACTCCAGCTTCCCTCCACCCCTTTCATAGCCGCCCTATCCATTCTCCTTCTTGACCCCTCGCTCCCGCACAGCCCGGCTTATAGCAGCAGGCGCGAACGCCGACCGAGGGGACCGCACCGCAGGGAGGTGGAAAACGGAAAGAGGTCTTTCCTCGTCCCCATGGCAGGTCGAGTCAAGCGCCCTGGAGAAATGGCCCTCGAGCTAGCCCCGCGAGGCAGCAAGCGGGAAACACAGGCCCTTTGACATATTTTTTTATCATTCCTGTCATTATGTGTAAGAAGCTACGCAAAGACTAGCACAAAACCAAGAGGCAAAAAATCCTACACTCTCCTCTCCAAATCGTTACTGTCAATTCTTGCTACTCGCCACGATGCGGCTCATAGAAAACACGTAAAGAACCAGCCAAAGCATCATCTGTACGCTTACAGACGGACTACTTCGCGCCAGTGTTAGTTCAGACCGGCTCATTAGTAGGAATCAATGAACAGTGCAACAATTCTTATCCATCCTCCAAACGTACTGCGAGTTATTATAGCGAGTATTATTATTCTCGCTGTAGATTTGAGCGAGAAAAAGGGACGATTGCTTGCTAAGCTGCCGCTAGAGCTGGAAGAAACGCTGCTCAGCATCAGCACTTCGGAGCACAATTAGAGAGATGCTATAAGAGGTGCCAGCGTAAAAATTATTAGTCCGACTTCTATGGCCTATATTAACAAACAGGTTGAAAGAGCCTTACTATACGTAAAGCTATGTATGAAAGAGCTTTTTTTGAGCCCATCCTTCCAGACTGTTGTGTTGGGTCGGACTCCCCGGGGTCTGCTGCTGCTGCTGCAGCGCTGGGACAGAACCCCACTGGCGGTGCCCCTGCGCCCAACTTCTGCCATCGGGGTGCTGGTTTTTACATCAAGCTTGTTTGTCTGCCTCCAACTCAGCTGCTGCAGATAGAAGTGGTGAAGAGGAAGGGGTGGGGGAAGATAAAAAGCTTTTAAATGTGTGCTTGTAATCTCTTTCAGGGGGCGAAGGAAAAGATTAATTTCAAACCCACTCTCAAGTAATCTGTATTTGACAGTTTTTATACCTGATCAAGGTCAGTCAAGTGAAAAGCACCATCAAAGGTAAAAAAGCTAAAAAGTAGCCACAATTCTTGGCCAAGCCAAGCTTCCCCAGAAAGCGCGTGGTTTTTAAAAACTTTCAGATGATTTTCTGAAGCACTCACCTTCCTCTGAGAAACTAGAAGTTACGGTGGCAGCAACATTAATATCGTGCATTTTGGGAAGCTAATTCCCGTATTGCCTGCATGGCAAGACACGACATTTCAACATCTTTCCTGACATGTCTATGCATTTTCCCCCGAGATATTTTATTCCTGTTTTACCACTTAATCCTGTCCTAACAGTTTAAAAGCCCTGCTCCTACCCTAAAATCTTGGACCTTAAAGTCATTGTTATTGTTTGCCTCACCTCACTAGTTAGCAACCCGGCGTCTTCCCCACCGCAGGGCATGTGTGGGAATTTAGCCTGGCCCTTTCTCACTTTTACCCTCTTCATCTCCACTGCAGCCGGATTTTATTTTTCACGGGAGAATAGATCCATCCCTGGAGACCGGTGAGACCCGAAAGGAGCTGTTTGCGTTTAATTTTCTCCCATCCCTTCCCAAATGCGGCTGCTTTCCGGGGCCGTGGTAATTCGCTGTTTCCCCGGGAAGGCGTGGGGGAGGTTGGGAACGGAGGAAGAGAGTCGGCCGGAGCTGCCACCTCTGTCCCCTGCGCTCCTGCAGGCCTTCAGGGTAGGGACGTCTGTTAAACGATGGGGTGTTGGAGCAAGCCCGCGTTTAACAGGAGCCCTTCCCAAGCCATGGGAAACGTGCTTGCATGCACGGGCTAGTGGTAGCCAATTGGTGCGCGCGTTTATGGGGATACATCACCGCAGGGCTGCGGTCCACCCATATGCTTGTGAAAGAGAGACCTGTTCCTTGAAGCCTCTAAGACAATTACTCACAATTACAGAAACACACCTCAGGTAATCGGCCTGACATCACTCAGGCCGGTTCGGAATTTCAAGAGGTAATGTTTTACTAACGAAGCACTGCTGGCAGCCACTCTAGGTTACTCGGGCTGTCGCTGCAACCCTCCCGACGCGGCAG